>NW_024501903.1:335602-658185 GCF_017590055.1 Onychostruthus taczanowskii
AAAAAAAAAAAAAAAAAAAAAAAAAAAAAAAAAATAACTTGGTTTCTTCTTAACTAAAAACACCCCAAACCTTGAAACACAGTGATAAGTTCAATTTTTATACTTCAACACAGTGACTAACAAATAAACTTCGATATATAATAGATTTTTTGCCCTAATGCTAATTTTAAATGCAAAGCATGTTTTTAGAAACATTATTCTTTAAGCCTCCAGCACAGTTAATGTAGCCTTATATAACCATATAACAAATTTTTACAGTTTTAACTCATTTCCAGATTTCAAACCAATTTTACATCCAATTTTACATAATCCTAAATTAAATATTACACCAGCTAATAAGTAGTTTTTGAGGTTTTAACATAATGCAAAACACATGGAAATTGAAATTCTTAATCAGTGGACCATTCATTATATGATGAGAAGCAGTAAAACCAGTTTCCTATTTCCCATTCTCCCCGCCAAAACTAACAACAGAGCTAACACCAAATCTATTTTTCCCCAGAGAACAACAACTAAATTAATGATGGGGGGAAAAAAGATTAATCCGGATAAGTTCCCTGTTATTTCAAAAAAACAAAAAAAAGGCATTTTTCTCAACAGGTTTTGGATGTATTTAATATAGCAGAATGATAAAGTTTGCTTTTAACTGTATTCTGAAAATAGGTAATTCTGCTGTGGACTTGTGGTTTTTCCATCCTTAAAAATTCTCAGTGAATTCAGAAAGTGCTTGAATTACATTACAATATGGATCTTCAAGTAATAATTTATTTCAAAATTAATCTGAAAGCTGTGTTGCTACTATTCTCCAGTTACTGAAAACATCTTTTAGTTTAGCCAGATCTGAGTTTTTTTATTGTTATAAGTGGTAAAAACATGGACATAATCTTCCAAGCCTTCTTTAAGCAGCACAAATGAGAGGGAAAAAAAGTGAAGTCGCTCATTTTTCCTTCTTTAGAGGTCACTCTACTATAGGTCACTCTCTTGCAATTGTCAAGTTTTTTGCAGTTCTTTCACCTGTTTTGTCAGAATTGAAATTAAATTTATCTTAGAAAAATTCAGCACAGTTCCACAAAAGCCTGTAAGTCCACACACCCCACTTATATCACCTGAAGACTCTATATTTCACAGTAGGTATTGCTGACCAGCAATTTTCTGGAAGGCTGGGAAAACAGAGCATCAGTGTATCAGTTTATATCAACACCACTCTGTTCTAACAGATAAATACTTCAGGTTTACTAAAAAAAAAAAAAAAAAATCAGAGTGCTTCAAACTGGAAATATGATAAATAAAACCAGAGGATTGATGTGAAGCAAGGAAAAAAAAAAACCTGTTAGGATACACCTATCACAACTTAAACTAGGAAGGTGATCTCAAATATTAAATGTCTGAGCTCTTATCAAAAATTTTTAGCACAACTGGGACTTGGATTGTCAGTGTCATGCTGACCTGGAAATAGCAAATAGCAGCAGCTATTTATCTATAATTCCTCTCCTGCTGCACTTTTACCCATTTCCCATTTCACTGTTGATGGTGAGTGAGAAGCAGCTGAAGGGGCAACTGCTTGTGACTTGTCAACACTGCACTCAATTTGTCCTCAGGGTCCTTATGTAAGGGAGCTATACAGGGGGTTAAGAAATGGTGCAACAAAACATCTGTACCATCCATCCTTCCCCACAATTCCTCTTCTCCAGCTCCATTGCTTCCACTTGGACACCAAACCCAGCCTCATATCAAAGTGCCACACAGCTGTAGGCTACTAATAGGTAACTAATGAGGATTAGGACCTAAAGAGCCACAGCACTGCACAGGGAAGAGCTGCTGAGTGATGGCTGGTGCTTCTCAGTTTGTCACATTTGGGCTTGACATGGGCTATGTCTCAGCATCATTTCTTTGTCCTGTCACTGCCTGTCCAAGCTCTTTGGTTCAGCCTGTTCCTAACAGCAGATGTAACTTGGTGGGGAATTTTTTATCTCTTTTTTTTTTTTTTCATCGTTTACTCATATTTTTCATCTGGTCTGTCACATAAGGAAAGCCATTTCCAAAGCCAAAGTACTTTGCTGGAAAAGCCAACCTGTTTGAAAGGGAGAGGACAAAAGAAGTTTCTGTTTCTGTGCCAATGGCCTGTCAAGTTCTTTTGTTCCCTGCAGGCCTCACAAACCCCGTGCCTCAGTGGATGGACAAGCTCTCCTACCAGAAGAGATTTTCCATCTAGCTTATCTCCTACCAGTCAAGCAGAAGAGAGCCTGGATTCCTACAGCACAAACAATGCCCACACACACACACAGGAACCTGGTTTCCAAATAGGACATGGTCAAGCAGACAGTCTTGGGTTCAGCTTGATGCTGTAGGAGCTCACACCCAAGTGCCACCCATCAGGTGGTACCACTGTGGTACTAAGTGTACACACAAGACCTAGTAATTTTCTACTTCTGAGTATCTTTGTGCCAGAAATAATGATATCCCCATCCCCACTCACAGACAATGATTATAAATAATTATAGCAGGTTTAGCAGTGAGTCAGTTCAGATCCAACTGCTGGCCGTGCTCTCAGACAGTCAATATGAAAGGTTAACAGCGACAGAGATCTCACCAACTCTCAATTTGTTTGATTTTAACACACTGATCATGTAAGGACTCTTTAAAATAAAGGATGTAAAACCAATACAATTCCTCCACAGAGAGCTACTCCCAGCTGCAGTGTTATGATCTATGACTTGACAGCACTTCATCATCTTGTGCAAGGTTTTTCTCTTCTTTTCTTTTTTAATACAGTTACATAGTTTTATCTTTAACAATAGACTTAAGTAAAATTAAGTCATTCATTTTCTTAAATGGTGCTGCATCGTCAGCACCCTATAATTATTTTAGTGTATGAATACAATAGTTCAGAATAAAAGTCCTAAATTTATGCAATCTTACAGCACCTTTGGCATAAATCATATGCTCTCAGACGTTCTGCATGATAATTTGGCCTGTACAAAGCCTGCCAGCTCTTGAAAATGCCTTGTATTATAGACTACCCAGCAGAAGATTTGCTACATTTAATATACTCCTATCAGCCAGCACAATGCCTTTAAATTCAATATAAATTATCAGAATAATAAAATAAGTTCCAATTAAGTCCAAACTGCCAGCCAACCAGAGCAAAAAGATCTTACCTTAAAACAGTTTGTGCTTGTAGCTCTTATTACTGTGTCATTCTTGCATATAATTGCCTATCTGCTACAGGAGAGTGTACAGTTACAACACATTCCCCTCCACACAGAGCTGACTAACCTTCAGGCTTGCCTGCTGAGAGCAGAAAACCTAAAGATCCTGAAATTCCCAAGATGGTGTTTGTAAGGAGACCATGGCTTTCCACGCTTGGGGCTTCCATCAGCTACAGGTATCTCACCCTTTCAACGCAGAAAGTTCCGCTCTTAAGAGCCGAGGAATGTGGAAAAGCTTTCATCCAGCTGAGGCACCCAGCTGTGTGCAAAGAGGAAACTCCTCACATGCTCAGAGCACAGATAATGCACAGCTCCCAAAACTCAGATAATGCAGATTCCTACACTCGTGGCTCCAACCACACGCCTGACACAAGCCACAACCCTGCCACAGTGCAGCTAAAACCTGGAGCAACAGAACTCTCTCAAACCAAGGCACTGTTTAACCCTGTTTAAGCCATTTAGTCCTTGTCCTAGCACAGTGCTGTAGAAGGTCCTCACCAGTTTGCTGACTGACTCCCACAGCAGTCCTTAGAAGGATTGGAAAGTCACAAAAAGACAGTTGGTATTCAAGATAATGACCGTGATGAATGTGAACTACCTAGCACTTCTCAGATGTTCTACTGAGTTCTTGAAACTGGATAACAAACAGATTATTTGGGGCTTTTTGAGAGAAAGTGTCAAAAGAATGCTTCAGAAAAACATAGAAACCTCACCTCCCAAGTAAAACAAGGATTGGCAGTGGTCCAAATAGAGAATACTGACTAGCTTTTGAAATTTGACTGCTTTAAAGTTCTGAAATTCACACTTAGGGTTAATTTGTAAAACTGTCAATTATCTACAATCTTGTTGCAAAATCTTTTAATATAAAAAAGGAAAACATATTGAAGTCTTTATTTTTAAGTGCAAAAGTTCAAAAATGTTGGCCTAAACCTAGCTCTATTGATAGAGTTCATTAGTGCATCTATTTTGAATCAAAAGAAACTGCAAAGAGTGGTTTTGGGGATGAGACAAAAGACTAGAAATGAGATTAAATAAATGTGTCCAATTGTCTTGAAGGGGAAGAAAATAAGAATAAATTTGAATTCAATTTCAAGGTTACAACTAGATTTTATACTCAGTAACAGCTTTGCAATTTTTTTCCTAGTTAAACTGGACTCCTTGTTCCTGATACAATAAATGTAATTTTTGATACTGGCTTTTGAGGTTGAAAACTTTAGAACTAGGGGGGAGAAGGAAGGCTTTTGGGTGAGATTCAATCACTAAACCTTAATAGAACCAATGACTCATGCAGGAAACAAAGGAAGAAACTAGTGTTACAATAATCCTACTTTGAGACTAAAACCTAGAAATAAAAATCTCCCTTAAAACATGCAAGGATAAAGTGATACTATGTACCTTTAAAACAAGGTAGGAAAAGAACATATTAACATATACTTCTTTACCCAAATGGCACTGATCCATCATCATACCCTCAGTTGGGTATTCTTGGAGATATACTAAGACTCAAAATAAAGAAGGCACTAAAGTTCCTGAGAGTGACAGGAAACCCAGCAGAGTAAGAAATTTTAGACAGAGTTATTTACAGATATTTTCCTGTGAGAAAAGAATGGTAAGAATGTAGCTTGAACATTAACAAATCCACTAAAACATCAGTCTGCCTGGCAGAGTCAGCAGATTTGGAGGGGGATTCAGTGGGGCTGGAAATTCAAACTTTAGCTTGTAATCAGAAAAATCCTACTTTAGAAATTTGAACCAGCAGCTAGAAACATGTAATATAATATAGAGCTCTCCTAAAATGGTACCCAGCTAGAGGGACCTTATACTGTGTGAAGCCTGTGACCATTTAGCTAAAAAAAAAAAGTCAATGGCACTGAAGCTCTTTATTATTCTGCAGGGACCTATTTGTGAGTGAATGACATGGACAAAATCTACAAATCTGCATTTCCTTCCTTTTCTTTCCTTGGGAAAGGTGCTGCAGATCGTGTGTGCAATTCCTCCATCAGGACGCTGACAGAGCAGAAGTTTATCTGAAATAAATTTCCAACTGAAATAATCTATTCTATTCTAAAGATACTCTTGTGGAAAATAAATTAGATCAACTGAATTTTAAAACATCATTCAAAATGTTTATTCAGATTGTTTATGAAGCAATTACACAGCATGCTTAGGTAAGAGTTTAAATGAAATCAGTTATTAGTTGCTAATATCTTACTCTCAAGTAGGAAGGCACTTGCAGTATGGGGTTCTACAGGAGATGCAGCCCATAATCCTGCAAATACCCAAGAAGATCCCTATCTTTGGGGTTTTCCTTAATGTGATTCAAGCATTTTTGAATTCACTGAGAACTTTTAGGGATGGAAGAAGAGAAGCTCAGTACAACACAGGAAGCCCAGAACTAACTGCTTCCCCGTTGCTTTAGCGTAGCAGAGAAATGCAAGACCTGTTTCATTATTATTCTTCCAAGGCACCTCCACATGCCTCAGGAACACCACTATGTAGCGCTGATCTTCTGGAGTTCCAGCAGTTTTTCAGAGAACAAATACAGCACACCATAGCCACTGCTATGTGGTTCAGCCAAGGAGCAGCCCACATGTAAGTCAGTTTAGGCTTCTGGGAGAAAAAAAATTTATTAAACAAGCAAATAAATAATGAAGATGAAGGAAGAGATTTGGGGATTATTAGGGAATATTTATTTGGCAGGAGAAAGCAAAGAGGACTTGATGAGACTTGTAAGAGATAAGTCTATTAAAAACATTGTTAGCAGAACGAACCAATTAAGTCCACATCCCCAAAGCAAGTTGGCAATCAGTTTTCAACACCTGTTTTCAGACCAGGGCTTGCAGAGTTTAAACACTTTGTTTAAAGTGATCTCCCCAGAACCTCTAGGTCGATAAACACAAGGTAGAAATGCACTTTCAGGACTGCTTACTGTGAGCATTAGCCATAGCAGATGCGATTTTCAACCAGCAGCATTCAACACCAGGTGGAGGAGAGCTGGGCATTCTGTCCTGCATGGAGCATATCAAAGCCACGTGGCCAACAAGTCGCAGACTGCTGAAGAGAGCAGGTCCCTCCTGACTAGTAAAAGTAAGAAACAGAAAAGTCCATCCAAGATAGTCATGAATCTATATATATTTACCAAAAAAATCACTTTTCCTTTAACTCAAAATGTGCTGAGCATTACTTATGTACTGAGAGATAACACCTGCAGCCCCTCAGGGCTTCCTAGAGTCTCACAAGGATTTCCAACTAGGATCTTCTTGACTTACAGGATTTAAAGAATGCATCAAAAGTAGTCATTTGAAGCATTTATTTCAGACTTTTTATTAGCAGGCACTCTCTAGCATAGGACATCCTTCCTAAATAATTAAAACATAGAAAGGTCACACACAGTCCTCATTGGCAGAGAAATCCAGGAGCCCTGAGGTGGAGGAAAACTTTTTTAAGCTTTACACCACGGAGTTAAACTGCATCCAGCAAACACTTTTTCTCCCTAGGCCACTACTTGGCAAGATCCTGCTTTCACTCTGAGCTACCAAAGTCAATGAGAATTTTGTGAAGCTGTATTTGCCACTGTCACTGTCTCCCTTGGACAAATTTGCAGATGATACAAAACCATCGGCTGATACACCAGATGGTTATGCTGCCATTCGCAGGGACCTTGACAGGCTGGAGATATGGGCTCACAGGAACCTCATGAAAAGTGACAAAAGGAAATGCAATGTCTTGCACCTGAAGAAGAATAACCCCATGCACCAGGATATGCTGGACTAGAAAGTGTCCTAAGCCCATGTATTATACAGAGAACTTACACTGCAAAAGGAGTCGCATCTACTATCTCTTTATAAAGGATTTACTGAAACAAGCATGACAGAAAAAAGAAAAGTATCTAGAATTGTCAAAGTGTTGTGCAAATGCCCTTGACATTTTTTGAGAGGGAAGAAGATGACAAGTCCAGTCAGAAGTACTTTATTTAAAACTGTCTTAGACTGCACAAAATAAGGTTGTATTTGCCCAACAGAATTCACAATATGCATCCAATGTAGAAATGAGGCAATACACAATGGCATGATGCTTTCAGTGCTCAGCTGTGCAAATAGAAGTTTTGCATCAGTGAGCACGGATGTCCCTCCCATGACTTCATCCTATACATCCAAGGTCACATGGTTTATTTTGGCACATAGATACACACATGAGGACTACACGTGAAGAACAAACCAGTTCAGACTTGAAGGCCTATTCTGTTCCCTGGAATAAATTTCTCTTCCCAGTGGTCCAGTAAGATAAATCTACAGGCATTGCAGCCTGAGGAGAGTTAAGACTTCTATTAAAGAGAACCAGAGGATAGCAAAGAAAACTGCAATTATCATCTATGTTAGGTCATTTTGGGAGCAAGATAGAACCATCCTATGAGTAACTTAGAACTCCAAGCTGACCCCCAAGTCCAAATTAAGATGCCCTTCCACGCCCAGCAGGAGTCCCTCAGAGACTCTAATCATGGAGAACTGTAATGAAAGAGCAAGGGCACTAACAGAGTTTTTTTTGCAAAGCCAAAGTAAATGCAAAATGAGTATCAGGCAGAAACTAAGATAGTAAGCAGAAAGAAATTCACAAAACCCATTGATTCAAAATGCACACAAACCCAAAAATCAGCTAAAATCTCCCCCACTCCCCAACAGATATATAGATAAAGTATATTAGAATGAGCAGTGGTTTCATACCTGAAATAATTTTTTAGGATAAGCCATCTAATATATGATACAACTGTGACAGTCAGTGAGTGACATGGCACTAAAACTGTCAAAAGGAATAAATACTCCAGCATCCAGTGTTAAATCAAATGCTGATAAGGTTAACTACAGTGCAAAAGCACCTGAAAAGCAAAGCATGAGAACAAAAAGGCTTAACCACTTTCTGCCAGCAAGTCTGCAAACCTCATCCTTCAATATTTATGCATCTTATGTGTGCCTCTTACCGAGGAACTGACCCCTTGTTGCAACCAAAGGTGTAAGTACTGCTTTGGCTGCAGACCATCTAACAAATATACATGCAAAGCACACAAATGAAATTCCCCTTAGCACAGAAGGGGCTGTGCTGCTAATGGGAAACATGGTATTTGGAGACAATGATGAAATACTAACAGCTGCAGCAGACTGAAGGGTGGAGGGGGAAAAAAAAAGAAAAAGAAAGCTGATAGAAATGGGGGGAAACTGAAGGACTGGAGTCTAACAGCTGGGTAAAAACAGCCTAAGAGAGAGGTATTTTTGGAGTTCCCACATCCTTTTCATCCCTCTTATATCTTACCAGTTACAGCAAAAAAAAGAAGTAGCTCATAAATAAACTAATCAGAATTGTTATCATCAACCCTGTGAGGTCATCATTCACCACATCATGAATCTTCCTTATATAAGCACAGAAATATGCTGACGATAAGCACTAAGAAATCACCTTACTGAAAAATAAATGCAAATATGACCAGAAAGCCAAGCACCCACCACTGTCATAACCTACAGAAAGAGGTTTTGCAGCTATCTAGTAGTTCAAAATTCTTGAATAAGAGTCATTAAAAGAAGCTAAATGAGAGAAAAAAAATTCTACTCTGTGTAGGAATGATTGGTATCCAAAGGTCAGTGAGCCTACTTATGCACCTCACTGTAGATGGTGATGATTTTGGAGTGGGACTACAGGTGTTAAAGTCCATGTATGTGTGGTGTCAGCAACTACAGTGCGTGTGTAATTGCTAGGAACTATAAAGCCAGCAGCTACTTGCTTGCTAAACAGGTAGCTAAGCCAGGTGGCTTGGCAGACAGGTATGCATGTGTCTCTGGGAGTCAGGGAACTAGTGGAACTGGATTCTAGAGACGTCAGGGTGGTCCTGGCCACCTTCAAATCTGGAAGTCACCTGAAGACCTGTTAATGGATGGACTCTACATCCAAGGCTAACAGCTGGAGGATTCACAATGCAGGGGATGCAGGAGTGGGGGGTTGTCCATGCTTGTCGGGGAGTGACAGGGTCTCTACCAGAAACAGGAGGGGGGTGCAGCCCTGGGCACTTGTATGTTCAGATCATCGAGAAATCCCAGGCAAATGACAATTTTCTCTTTTTCTGCCTCAGGAAAATGAAAACAAAAAACCAGCTCTCACCTTGACAAGGAGACAATTTAAATGCTCATGTCACCTACAAATTCCAGCATGTTCCTACTATGTCAGTTTGACAACCTATTTAAGTACGAACAGAGGAAATCATCATCTACTGATGGGAGGGTAGGAACGGGTAGAAGATGGAGGAGTTAACTCCATGGCTACTTCCATACAATCAAATATTCCGTACTAGGTAGCATCAGTGAAATGACCTGAATTCCTTAGATGCACCAGTACACATACTCAGTGTTGGCAACTTCAGTTTGGCTGTACGTTCTAAAATTGCAGAGGGTTTTTTGTTTGTTTGTTTGTTTTTAATTCTAGTTTGCATTAGTGAATTTAAGAGGGGTGGGAAGGGAGTGGAGATTGTGATTCTGGCTGTGGAAAATAAGCTTGAAAGCGTGAACTTTAATGGGAAATAAAGGCAAAATAGCTTTAAAATCAAAAAGGATGAGTGGCAGAGAGAAAGGACAAAGCTTTACCGTTTATCCCCCTATTTTCTATCTCCTTTTCCTTCATTTCATACAAACACCAATCTTTCTTCCATCATACTGCTGGTGCATCTATATTTCTAGCACAGAGGAACAAATAATCTAAGTAAACAACATCTTTATATTTAAAAAAAATGCTGAAGACATTCTTCACATGGCTCAAAAGCAAAAAAGACACTGGGTTGGGGTTTCCCCTCCATCCCTTATTTTCACATTATACTTTTTAGATGGAGCAGAAAAAGAAAGCAAAAAAAAAAGCAAGCTTAGAGGAGGCCATCCTTAAACACATTAGTGGTAATTATTTTGTGATTTTACGTTTACTTTCTATTGAATTGATTCTTCTCATGCAGATAGGTTAAGAAGAACAGGCTGCAACTAGAGCAGCAGCAGCCACATTTGTTCTTTGTTCTGAAGGGAGCAGGATTAGAATAATGCATGCATGCTATTCACCGCCACTCCTTTTTTTTTCATTACCTTTAATTACATTTTCAGACTATGCTGTCCTGTCCTATATATATATACTTATGCTACATGAACAGACACAACATCTCTTTGTGTTGCCCTACATCTTGGGCACTTGCACGCTCCTGATCAAACAATGGGCTGGCGGGAAAGGGAGCTGATCTTAACTCAAGGAAGAAAGAGTTCAGTGAGACATGAAGATGCACAGTAGGATTTTTTCCCCAATCTAAGGTTATCAAAACAAGGCTCCAAAGGAGGCACTGTCTCATACAACACAGGTTTTTTTCAGTGCTTGCTTATGTTTTTGTGGGGCAATTTTTGTTTTCATCTTATTAATGCAAATTGTACACCAAAATGCTTTATGTCATTAGTTAGGAGGAGACAAAAACAGGAGGCACAGGCGGAGCGTACCTCTCAGCTGAGCCTGGAAATGAGAGGGAAACTGGCTGGAATGAACAGACACAGATTTCAGCAGGGCAGAGGCAGCAGCTGTTGCACTGACAGTAATTAGATTGAGGACCTGAAGAAGGGAAAGGATAGAGCCATGAAGGAACATGATGCCAAGGGACACACTCATTTCTGAATCAGCAGGTTGTTACACGTTTTAAAGGTGGAAGAAATAGAGTAATTCCCACAAGAATGACAGCGTCTTACTTGCAGAGACAAAAACTTGGTCAAAAGCTTTTAAACAAGTACTGGTGATGATTTACTATGTGAAACAAAAGCACAAAATGTTGATGTTACTATCTTTTACTCATTTTTTCATGCCAACAACCCTTTTTTGCATACAGGCTACACAAAGTTATAATAGAAAAATACAATCCCTAGTAACTGACTGGATGAGAGGAACTTCATTTTGTCAAGGTCATTATGTCTCACAAGCAGCATCCCATCCAGCAGATGGAAATACCAAAGCAGTAGCTGACATAACTACTGTACCATTATCACCAAGCAGCTCCAAGAACTAGGAGCAGACTTTCCCAGCACTGAATATAACCTTTTCTATTAACTGCTGCCTTAGACAGCCAGCACCTCCTGGTAAAATGCTCTTTGAAGACTGCTGACTATTTCTCTCTCTCTTCACTCCCAGTTCCTGAATTTTCCTGATATAACAGACACTTCTCAAGACACCCAAGCAAGACTCAGTTGACCACCATCTGGAAGGCAATCAGAAGCTCCCTCTAGCAAATGAATATGAATCAGAATATGAATCCCACTCCTGTTCTGCAGCGGGATAGGAATGCACAGCTGTTACTACATCTCATTTCAGAGAGGCATCAGAAACTTGACATTCATGACCACCCCAAGCACATTCTGAAACTCTGCCCTGCTCAGGTCCTCACTGGCAAGCAGCCAGGCCTTGGTGGTTGGGACCACTGTGCATGAAGTGTATCAGATGGCATATTTCCTTTTGTCATTTCTGGGAACTGGATTAAGCATGAGGACTGCTGCGACACTTCATCTTGCTCCCACTGCCCTCCTACCTCAAATGGAGATGGAGCATTAGTCTGTAGTCTTACAGAGATGTAGCCAACAGAAAAAAACACAAGCCAGCCTGCACTTGTAGCTCTCTGATGCAAGTGACACTGAGTTATGGAATATGTGATGACATTCCACAGCAGGCATACAAATGTAGTGCAGCATGTTCACTATAAAGAAACACCCCTAAACTATAATTCCTTGCTGCCTCAACTTTCAAATCAAGGAGGTGTTTAGCACTTACGTGTTAGTAAAAGTCTTGTGAGAAGCTGTAGTAACCCAGGTTATTAAAAACAGGACTACAAAAAACTCCAAGAAGACAAGAGTAGCAGGGTGAATAGCAAATAAGTTTTTAATTAGAAGCTACACCTTCAAATGAAGGTTTGTGGTTTCACAGGTCAAGTCAAAAACCATGGCATGTTGGCTGCAGGAGATTTTTGGCTTCTCTATTGCAACAGGGACTTCACAGACACCTACATCAGGTCACTCAGGGCTACTAACGCTTTGCGATCCCACATCTAGGCAGGGAATGGTAATAAACACCTTTCTTTATGACACACTTCAGCTCTACACACCAGCAAAGCTTCTGTTCGTGCTGCAACTATGAATTAAAGTTCAGGTAGTCTACAGGAAAAAGTGAGAAACGAAAGAAGAAAATGGGGTGTGAAGGGTAAAGAAAGGTTTAGGTGTTTTTTTCATTCTTAGATGTTTGACCACCATATTTGCACCAGTCTTTTGGTTTTTATTTGCAATAATGTTTTGGCAGTTCCCTGCTCAGCTGTAGTGAGCAAGAAGCTGATGCAGCATCTTTGTTGTAGACAAGCATTGGGAAGTTTTGAGCTGATTAAAACAGCAATGTCCATGTACACTGCACGTTGGAGAAAAAAGCCACACACCACGGAAATGATGCCTTTGGCCAGAGGCAGGATTTACATAAGGAAGAGAAACACTACAGTTTCAATCAGAAGCTCGACAGTTTCCCCAGCTGAATGCTGGAGACTTCTTCCATTTCTGCAGCTACACCTTAAGTTATTTCATCTCAGCTGAGCCTGAGTTCAGTTCTGGTTATAATACAAAAGAAAATCCATTTATTATATGTATCTTGAAGACCTTAGTGTGAACAATTTAATTTTTTTTTTTGTTTTGCCTTTTTTTTTATTATTATGAAAGTCTCACAAGGGTGTAAGGATATCTCCTGAAGCTCTGCATTTTGACAGGATTGGAAGGCTGTACTGTAGCTGACACCCATCAGAGCAACTGACTGCACCAAGCCACACCACATCACACAATCTGAAGCTGCAGTCTCTATTAGTGCCTCAAGGATCTCCACTTAGAGCTGCATTCTGCAGCACAGATCCAGTCTCACACGTACCAACAGTTTCCAAGCCACAGCCTTTGCCCGCAATGCCCTTCAACAATGCTTACAGAAAGAAATCCAAGAAGCTAAAAGCAAGGCTAGAGCTCTAATGAGCACTAGTGACTGCATGGGCAGAGCACGCTGACCACAAAGCTCTACTTAGGCAAGCACTGCCATCAGTAGGCCAATGAAGGCTTGGGGTCATTTGTCTACACCTCGGTTTTGCCTATGCAGACACGCTGTCTGCCTCAATCCCACACTTAAACTGGCACAGATTGGAAATTCATACTGTATCATCACATCAGCAAAATTCAGCTTGGCACTGTGAATCTTTACACTTAAAGAACTGATTTGAACTACAGCTCCAACAGGAAACTTACTGATATATCTCTAGAAACAAAAAGGCTTACAGTTAATAAATAAGCTGCAATTCTGAGCTCCTGTATGGCTATTACTGCATATCCACAGTGCACTTACAACATTATGCTTTTTTTTCCCCAACTCTTACAGTTCCAATTTGTTTTCCACGATACTGAATGGCTCCTATTCCCGAGCTTTCTTTTTACAAAGCAGCTCCTGAAGTGTAATTCACTTGGTTGACACAGTTACACTGAAGTAGCTTACTGACATTCAACAAATTACTTGTTTGACAGTCTGCACAAGCCTCATGTTTTTCATGTTTGCCTGTGGAAATACCAAGTTGTTCTACCGCAAATAAATTCCTTTTCCCACAATCTCATCTCTCCTGAGAAGTTCCAACTTTGAACTTTCTCCCAGGCTTCCTTATATAGATGATCCATTAGCATTTCCCATCTTCTTTCATCATCTACATAACCTTGAGTGTTACCTATCTTCTTTAAAGTTACTTTATCTACCCAGTGAACTTTAAAAAAGTGAACTTTGAACATTCAAGAAAGCAAATGGTGAAGAATGCACAAGCCTGCAGTCTAATTGTGAAGAAAATCCAAGGAAACTACTATTAGTGGCATGTAACATCTGTAACAAGATCTGAGCCATCCACAGAAAATCTTGCTAACACTCAGCCTCTCCTTTTCTCTACCGAGACATGGCAGTATTAAGAAGCTTAGTCAATGGCTTTCAATTTGATACTAAAAGAGCTGACGTTCAGTCAGTGCAGAGCCATTCTAAATAAAACCACTGGCAAAATAAACCAGCACTCAGTATGACAGCTGGCCATCAGCAGGGCCAGTGGGCAGCAATCGAACCTTTCCAGCAGAAGGGAGGACCTTTCATGTCCCTGTTAAACGGGTTAAACATGTCCCCAGGCATTCTGCTTTTCCCACGTGTCTGATGGAATTTAGAAGCATCAGCTGCAGCTCACTGGGCCACCTTCAAATCCACCTGGTTGTTCATGGGGCAACTTTATTTGTTTTATATTAATAACACTAAGTGCCATTAATACTGTATAGGCAGAAGTGAAGCAGCAACTCCTACACTACCTGCTAGCTACTCAAATTAATTTTTCCTGAGCTATCTTCTTCCCACAAACTGGTCCTGGTTCTTGAGTTTGCTCTCAAAACAAACCAAGCTTGTATTCTGTGACTCAGAGATGCTTTTATCTGCTGACCACTTCCTTCACTCTTCTGTTACACCTAAAAGCCTGAAAGCTTTCACAGCCTTCCTACCTTAGACAAGCTACTAGAGCCCTAACTTTTGCCAAATAAACGCTTTTCTTGCATACTGCATTATGATGCAATTAGAAAGGGTCCTGATAGATCAACAGGTAGGAAATAAAAGGACACAAATCAATTTATGGGCTTGCTCCAGGAAATGTCAAGACATCAATCAAATACGAGTAGTAAAGGCAGGCATCTTCCTATCATTTGGGCAGCTCACAAAACACAATGGCTGCAGGTTTAACATTTCTCATGCAGATGCCTGTGTTACTGCTGGCCCTGAGGAGCACATTAGCCACAGTCACTAAATGCAGGGCTTTAAAATAGGGAACATGTCCATCTTAAATCTCTAATAAAGGAAAAAAAAAACCAGAATTTTCCTTAAGCTGCTATCCCCAGCTTTTCATCCTGAAACTCAAGACTTCCACAAAGCTGTTGCAGTTTACCTTGAAGTTTACCTTCTCTCTATAATTGCTCCCAAACTTTTAGGGCTTGCCTAGCTGGGAACAAGAATTCCCAATGAGCTACCTATCTGATTTGAAGCACAAGACTTCTGGACTCTCTCCTTCTGATTTTGGGGCAGTAAAGGGTTTAAATCTATACAAATCAGGGTCCCACAGTTCTGCTTATGTACACAGTTTAAGAAAAAGATTCCCAGCAGTCAGGGAGAGGAAAGAGGAGGGACAAAGCAAGGTATGCTTCAGGTTTGGTTTACATCCACTCAAGGTGAATAATATAGAGATCACTGGAAAGCAGAGGGGAAAGTGTCTACACTGAATCAGCTATTCCTCTGCATGCTTTTTACTCTTGATAATCAGGCACAAAAAAAAATTCTGTAAAATCCCACTTAGACAATCAGTCTCTCATCGAAAGTCAAAATCATCCTGCTGCCAAGAACATGCCTTTTTGCTAAGACACAAGTTTAGTTTTCAATAAAATTATCTGTGAATAGAGAGTAACTGTTTGGAATCTGAGGAATTTCTATACTGTCAGTCTTCATGACTGCACTGAAATACCATAATTTCTCCTCAAGGCTCAGCTCATGCAGTCCTGCAGTGGCAGAGGTTCAGATATGTTTTTTCAAGTGTTTCAGAATCAAGACATTATTGTTTCAAAGCCCTCTCTGTGAGCTCAGACTTCAACAGAAAATAACCCCCAGTGATCTCACCACAGAAACAAAAAGAAACACTAATTTTAAGTTGTTCCATCACATCAGGAAGGGATGACTTATGCTTAAAAAATAAGTAGCAGAGAGTATTAAAAAACCATTTTTATCTTCCAAGCAAAGACATGTTTTATGTGAGAAAATCTATTCTCTAGATGATAAGTAATATAAAGCGAGTCTGAACTGTTAACCAGACAAAACCTATTTCCTGACCAATCCTTCCAACCTGTATCTCAAACACATGCATCCTCATAGGATGTTCAGGGAACACACTGATGAGACTGTATGTCCCAGGGCATCAGAATTACTGTGGCTGGAAGCTGCACTGGATTTCTTAATGAGCTGAAATCAGACTGTTAACAAATTATGGCTGAAGCTGGGGATGCTCTATTATGTTCTGACTGCCAGTACACACTTTCTCTCAGTAGGGACTATAAAAAATGTGGGAACTGGGTGGAAATTTCTTCTATTAGCTCCAGTATCTCTGTTCTGTACCTGCCTCCAAATATGCTATGAAGCTTCAAACTATTGGAATTATAGATACCACCAATTACTGCTACACGTCTTGACCCAGTAAAAAGCCAGATGGAGGTTTAAGCAAGAAACAAACAAAAGATAAGAGCAGCTGAGAGTGAGATTATTCCCAGCAATGTGCAATTTAGGTGAAGCCTATGAGTTCCTGGCAAACTGCCCATGAGAATGCTGCTTAAGCCAAATTGAATACTTCTGACCTATGGATGTTTACAGAAAGGCAGCAGCCATAGAGCACTGCAGGGATAAATGAATGCGACTAAAAAATTAAACAAGAGAAGAAAAAGCCAGGGCCAGACTTAAAATTTTACAAATACTGTGAGTTTTCCTAGCTATGGCTGAGTTATCCATGACCCTGAAGACAGTTTGAATACTTAAGTATTTACTGATTGTTGAGTCAATCATTCATTCAGCCTAATTTCTGACTAAAATAAATTTTAAAATAGTGGAAATTAAGCTGTTTTGATTTCTTTACAGTAGCCTCAGACATACAGACTAATACGAGATTACATCAATTTGATTAAATGCCCATCAATCTGGCATGTCCCACATCTTATTTTTTAAGTAAGAGGTCAATTTTACAGAAAGAGAGGGGGGAAAATCCACACAAAACAGTGCCTGTTATATTTTAAAAGCCAATTGTCCTTATAAAAAGCTAACTTTGTCTTTTGTGCCCTTTCTTTTTTTTTTTTCACTCTCATTCATTTTCCCTTCTTGTCCAATGGCCACACTGCTGAGAAGCTCAGGGAATCTATAGTCTGCACGGAAAGACTGAAAGCAAAAAAGCTCTGGACAGCTTGTGAGAGACTCTGTCTAGATCTCAGCACAGTTTAGTTTCAATAGCTTCTACATGAACTCTGTAGAGCATTAATCCAATCTTTGGTGTGTTAGGTTTTTCAGGATTTTAGCAAGGCTTTGGATACTGTCCTTCACAGCATCCTCTTGGACAAGTTGTCCCAGCTGTGACCTGAGCAGGTTCAGACTGTGCTGGCTGAAGAACTGGCTGAAGGGCAGGGCTCCAAGGGGTGTAGTGAATCAAGGGGGCTACATCTGGCTGGTGAATGGCCACCAGTGGTGTTTTGCAGGGCTTGATTCTAGGCACAGTTTTGTGCAATGTGTTTATCAGTGACCTGGATGCAGGAGCTGAAAGCACCATCAGCAAGTTTGCTGTTGATGCTAAACCAGGAGGTGCTGTTGGTTCTCTGGAGGGACAAGAGGCCTTGAAGAATCTGCACAGAGCATTGGCAATCATCCCTGGCATGAAATTTAACAAGTGCCAGGTCCTGCACCTGGGATGGAGTAACAGCAGGCACAAGTACAAACTGTGACAGGAGTGTCTGAGTGCCCTGCAGGGAGGGCCCTGGGGGTGCTGGGGCAGCAGCAGCTCAGTGAGAGTCAGCAGGGTGTGCCCGGGCAGCCCAGAGGGCAGGAACCGCGTCCTGGGGGCACCAAACACAGAGCACAGCCGGGCAGAGCGGGGATCATCCCCTGTGCTCAGCGCCCGTGCGGCCTCACCCGGAGTGCTGGGAGCAGCTCTGGGCACCACAATGTAAATGGGATGGGAAGGAAGAATGCATCCAGAGGAGGGCAACAAAACTGGAAATGGTTCAAAGCTGCACAAGGGAAGGCTCAGACTTGACAATGTGAAGCACATCTTTACTGAGAGGGTGGTCAGACACTGGAACCCCCAGACTTCCTGGGTAAGTGATCAATGCCCCATCCCTGTCTATTTAAGAAGCATTCGGGAAATGCCCTTATTAACATGCTTTAACTTTTGGTCAGCCCTCAAGCTGTTAGACAGTTGGGCTGTGTCATAGTTTTAGGACCCTTCCAACTGAAATACTCTATTCTATTCTGTTTCTTTTTTAATTTTTGTCTTGTAAGTTTCTTCCAAGGTTCCTGAAATCCTACATCCCTGTCCAGTTATAATTAATACAGCATAAAGCTGTACTATCCCCATTTTAGATTCTTGCCACACCATTAGCTAGAACTCCTTATAAGCTGTTAGCTCCAGAGTAATTTTGAGATCAACCAGTTCTGTAAGAATGCTATTAGAACAATATATTAGGTACTTAAGCAAAACCAAAGTACAGATTTGTCAGGAACATGTGTCAACTAGAGGCTGTAGGAAGCAGAACTATTTTTCATTTTCATCTCATTGTACTGCACTGCCTGTCATTGTTGGCCCCAGTCACATCTTGCCACAGTGATGCATGAACTTGTCACCTCAAAACTGGACTGCTGCGACCTACATGGAGTGATGCTGCGCAGGCCCTGCAGCTGGCACAGAATGCTGAGGAGACACAGTGCCACTTCAGCAGACTGGGCTCACGTTTCAATGGTCTGTACTTGTAAGCTTAAAAATTCAAGGTTCTGATTCTAATAATTACAGCCGAACTACATGAGAGAGAATTATCCAAGAAGCTGAGCCCTGCTGACAACTGCTGCTGTAACAACTTGGCATTGGAGATAGACTAAACTACCCAAGAGGGGCATCTCAAAGACAGGTTCTGGATTTGGTTTGTCTGTGTCCACTAAAAGTTCAGCATAGTTCAAATTCATTTTGGCATGCTTTTTTATTCATCCCAACCTTACCTAAACTCTAGCAAAAAAAAGGGGGGGAGGGGTGGAGATAAGGGGTGACTGACTTATAAACAGTCCTTTTATCTGCATTTCATTTGCAGATAAAGGAACTATACCATAAAAGATGCTCTTACAGGCTTTCAGTAAACACACTGCTGTCAATACCAAAATCAACCAACCAACCAAAAAAACCCCAAGAACCCAAAAAATAAAAAATGCCTATCAAGCAAAACTTTTTTAACAAATCCCTTTACTGTGCAGATATTCTGGACATCTCACTTGATTACTGAAGTAACTGAGAGCTCGGGATTTCACTTCATACTTTCTCTCTGACAATCATCATTTGTAGTTCCTTTTTCTTGGTGATGTGTTTTGCAAAGTCTTGCCAATTTTGCTTTAGCTACTTCCAGTTAAGAATGTTCAAATCCATTTTGAACCAATGCAGCCATCAGAAATTCATGAAATCACTAAAGGAATCATTAGGACATGAATCACACACTGCCCATCCCTGTCACATACGTCTCTTGATCTATATATAAGAACACTGTGGCCTCTTTCAACACAGAATATCATTTATATATCCAGAAAAAACCAAAGAGGTGCCACTGCCAATCCTGTTCTTTTTCTCTAAAAACATGCACTTTATGTGTATTGCCAAAATGCAATAACCTACCTCTTGATAAATCTTCAAGTGTTTCTATACTCAAAGCTTCTAGCACCATCTTTTTAGGAACCACTGAAAACAACTCCCATTATTAAAAAAACTGAATTAAAAACTATCCCAGATATTTCTTGAAATCCAAGGTACCTCCTACAACTAAGAAGACATGCAAGTCAGAATTTAAGGAACTGAAAAACTACATTTCAAGCAGGTTTAGCTTCAAATTGAAGGAAGAATCTATAGGATTACTTTAAGAACACAGCTGCATAGTGCAGATGTGCTGATCCACAGCACCCTATGTCACTGAGAAGCAGAAAATAGCTAAGTGACTTAGATACCAGCATTCCATATCTCCCTTATGATTATGATGAGCTCATCTGTGAGAAGTTCATGAACTGTATGACTCATGTCAGAAATAAATCTTCTTGCAAACACATTCCTTCTTAGGGTTTTGGGGTTTTTTTTTTGGTTGTTGTTTTTATTTTACTAAGGTTTACAATCACTGTTTATGACCCAGAATAAAAACTGCTATGACAGCACTGGTTGTGGGAAGCTGTAACTAATCACAAGTCAAAGCTGATCAAAAATAAAACACTTGTAGTTTTGCCTCATTCTTAAAGAATGACCTTATCGTGCAACAAATAAACTTTTTGTGCACTGTTCCCTCTGCCCTCCAAAATCCTCTATAAAACTGAAACATAATATTATGCCACTTGGCAATGTATCAGGACTTATGGCCTATAAAGGGACAGCTAAAGGCCGCACCAGATGCTTCTTCATCAGCAAACTAAAGAGAAACTGGAGCAAGACAGAAGAGGCTTTTGTTATTGCAAATGCTTCTATGTTTGTTCTCAGGAGCTTTTCACCCTCAGGGAGGAAGAGACCATTACATTAGTGCCTCACAGACTTAACTAACTTACAAGGAGAATTTAAGCTATTTAGACCACCAGCCAAACCAATGCAGTGGTGCTGCTGCAGAGAGCAGTCCAATTAATTTCATACTGAAGGAAGCACAGGAAAACAAGCAGTACCTACTGCCTGCTGCAGCTCTTCCACTGGGAAAGTGTTTCTCAACTGGTCTTTCAAAGGCAGTGGGATTATGCAGGGAAGTTCTGTTTTCCTCCTGTGACTTCCTCACACACAGCAACACCACATTTCATAAAAGAGGGCAAATCACTCCACTGTCCTCATCCCACCCAGACAGATTGCAGTGGAGAACAGGAAGATACCCAACATCTTCCCCACACTGCACAGAGAAGAGATTTGAGGTGAAAGAGAGCAAGACTTATGTCCTACCACATGATTTTTTCACCACCTTGATTTGTTTTACTCTGTCTGCAGTGGGCTGATCAGCACAGACAGGCTGATCAGCTCAGACAAGATCAAAATGAAAGCTGATGGTGCAGGAGAGGTAAATGGCAATGAATGGTAGCATAATTTTATGTCAAAAACATAAAAGCTTTTTATTTTTGTAAAAGGACTGTTTCCTTTAAATTCTCACACACTAGAGGAAGCTGTAATGGACTAGCAAAACCTAAACTTCTGTAAGAAATTTTCTCCTGAGAGCATATAGTAACTGCTGCCAGGACATTGCATAACCAGGCATAAAATGAAGCAAGCTACTGAAAAAGGCTAGTCTTCCAATCACTCATCTCTAAAATAGGAAAGCAGAAAGGGGAAAATACCAAAGCAAAGCTTAGTTATCTACTAGGACCTTTAAATATGAAACCTTAATATTAAAATATAGAGTGCTTACCACAAAGCAATTTCTTTTATGAGAGCCACATCCAAAGAAGGATGGCCTATTAAGCAGTCAAGCTCAAACAGAATCTGCTCTCAAATGTCATCAGAAGAGCAGTGTCTTTCCACCAGGTCTATTCCCTAGCATGCAGCCACAGTTTCATCTATTAAATATAATGATAAAAATAGCCAATGAAAGTTTATTGGTCCTTTTTGTCCTGTGAAGACAATGCAGTTCAGAGAGGGGGAGCAGACATTTACCCTTGATTGTAAATCATCGAAACAATTTACAACTGGCTTAATTTCTCCACACCTCCAAACAATGAGATTGCACAGTGACAGACTGGGACATAACCACACACAACCCCACAACTAAGTCTCACAAAGAGAAAATCTGGCCCTTCCCCTTTGGCATCTTCCCTTCAGTTTTTTTATAAGTGAAGCCTGCTTATAATCTCCCAACTTGCAGGACTGGCAGCTAGGGACAAAATAAAAATGCTACAATTTGGCTCCTTCTTGTGATCCAGAACCAATAACAGAAAGAAAAATGTTTTACTACTGCATTTGTTTTAATCCCTTCTACGGAAATCCAGCTTTTACTACAGTAGTTGTCTGGCACTGTCCAAAAGCCAAGCAGCCCTGCACTTTGCAGAACTCTGTATGAAAAAACTAAGCAAGAATCAATCATGTTCAAAATCTGCCCTATCAGTCAGTACACGCTGGTGAGAATGTTTGTGTTATGTCCAAAATTGCCAAAGAAGTGTCAGAGATAACAGGTACACTCTGCAACACAAGAAAGAAATCATGGCAGAAACCAAAGTCACAAAACCTGCAGCACTTTCAGGATATCACAACAAAAAGAGATAAAGCCGTTCTGTTCCCAGCTCAGGCCTTTTTCTCCTCAAGCCTTGGAGAACTGCAATCCATAGTCTGGCACCAGAGTCAGCATCACAAGCCAAACCACACAGTCCACTGTCTGAAATCCATCCCTTTTTTTTTCTTCAAAGTAATAAATTATACTTTTTTTTTTTTAATTTTATTGCTTGAGCCTACTGTTTTAGTATTTTATCTCCACCTCTGAAGCTAAAGAAAAGCTTTTGACAAAAACAGACATGATTTCCTTGTAACTACACAGTTCCAGAAGCTTAGCTTGGAAGAGAAAACTCTGTCCTTATAGTCACTGCAAAGTTGCAAAGGTGCAAAATTTCCTTAAGAGAGGCACAGGTTAATCCTCAGATCACATTATCTGCAAATATGGAAAAAATATCTGATCCCAAGTCAGAAAAGTCAGCTTTAATCTCTAACACTCTTAAGTGTAAGAGATTAAACTCTTACGAGACAGAGTTCCTTTCCTAAAAGCTTAATGATACTATTTTATTACTGTTCCAGACACCATTCAAAGTTTTAGTGCAAATAAACATTAGATCGCTCAGCTGCTGAAAAATGTTGTTCGACACTTGCAGTAAGCAGTAAGATTCAAAATTAAACCCAAAAAGAAACAATACCAAGCAACTCACAATACAGAATATATTCTTACTTTAGAGCCAGAACAGATTAATATCCGATCTCTGACAATACACCCTTAAAACAACTTACATGTTTCACCATGTATTTCACCCTACTTTTTTAATAAAAATGATTCAAATTTCAGGTTTAAGTCAAGAACTTCTTAGGCAATTTTCACATGAGCTGTAAAAATAGTAATTTTTAATTAGTTTGACCTTTCCTTTCTAAAGCCTTCATATAGGATTGTTTCCTGACTGCTGAGAGGATAGAATAACATCTGGAGGGACAGAAGTTGCCATTTTGAAGCTCTGCTACAAAAAAAGAGATGGCTTTAAAGAAAAGCAGAAAATAAAAAAAGATCAAATCAAGTATTTTGGAAACTAATTTAAAATTACATATCAACAAAAACTATGAAATAAATTGGAAATGCTGTAAGTCAAACTTCCATTTTCTTCAGAAAAATTTAAGAGAAGATATATTCAACACTTTCCCATCTCCAGCATCTCTTTCATTGTTTCTGAAGCAAGGTGGTTCAAAACACCCATCACACAGGAAGCACAAGCAGTATGTCTTCACAGCTACTAAAATGTGGAACTATTCTCCCTCTTCAACTGCTGATCAGTTTTAACTGCATGATACAGCTATAGAGGTACAAAGAAAGCTATAAAGTTAAAACCTCGATTTTAAAGTTTAAAAAAAACACCGTAAAGAATTAAAGCAAATCAATTGCTAAAATAAACATCATATAATAGGCAGCTAACAAAACTCCTTTCTTCGGGTAAGGAAGAATGCAAGCTGTTCTCCTAAAGCTGGTTTTCTGAAAGAACTGAAGTGTTTCAGCTGCCCTCTAGTGTTAAAATGAATGCACGGCTAAGCCAAGAGCGAGGCTTGAGTTAAGAAATTATTCACTATGGTTTATTTTTAACCACTCTAAAACTAAAAATTAAAAAGTAAATTTTAAAATACCACGGGGACAACTTTTTCTTTAAAAGTAAGGTATTCAAACCTTTCCTGTAACATGCAATTCTGCCCCACAGCAACTAACCACATGAAATTACGAGATCTTTTACTCAGCTTCAGCCCTATATTTCAGCCTAAGGAAAAGTTCTGCTTGATGCTAAAAAAACTAAATTATTAGAATTTTAAGAGAAAATAATCAATCATCTATTTTCATAACCCAAGCTGTAAGATAAGCAAATATTAAAATTAAAGAAATACTGGGTTTCATAATTCACTCTACTTAAAACAAACTGTTTATATATAAGCATGGCTGAAAAATTCTCATTTTCCTCCTCAGGCTCCACATATAAATTTCAACTTGAGCTTAATTAGCATGCAGAAAAAGGAAAGCTCAGAGGGAAACCTTCTCTGGAGAGCTCTTTATCAGCAAATTCAATGAAATCTTGAGCACCAATGACAAAACAAAGTTCATATAACAAAAAGTGAAACTCCTAAAAATATTAGTTACTGATAGAAGGAGAAATGTTCTAATAGATAAGCTAAGTTTTAAGTTGTGTGTACTGCTGGCTCATGGTCAGCTTGGCATCAACCAGACAGAGCTGTTTTCCAGAGGGTCAGCATGAGCTGGAGTATGAAGCAGGTATTCTTCCAGCCAATGACAAATAATGCCTGACCAGCTGGATTTGTGGACAATGGCAGAGCAGTGGATGTGATTTACCTCAACAGGCCTTTTGACGGTCTGTATTTGTGGGCAACTAGGCAGGTATAAAACTGCTTGGAAGGCTGGGCTCAAAGAACAGTGGTTGAAGTGTCTGGGGGCCAGCAATGAGGAGAGTATTGCATGGGTCTGTCTGGAGGCTTGTCCTGTTTAACACCTTTGTCAGTGACCTGGAGAAGGTGACACAGTCCACTCTCATCAGGCCTGTAGAGGACAGCAAACTAGGGGATGCAGACAATAAGCTCCAGGGCAGAGCTACCATTCTGAGAAACCCAGACAGGCCAGATAAACAGGCTGCCAGGAAAAGGACCTCTACTGAAAAGGATTTGTGGGTACCAGTGGAGACGGGGCTAAACAGGACTCAGAATTACAATGAAAGCCAAAAGCTTACTGTACTGTATCCACAAGACAATACACAGTAGATAACAAAAGTGATTGTTTTCCTTTACTCAACACTGTACTAAATCAAGTTCTGAGCCTCCAGTAAAAGCAAGTGTTGATCAAGGCTGTGGAACTGTTGGAGTCAGGCCAGAGAAGGCACATGAAGATGATCGCAGGGCTGGAGCTCCTCTCTGATGAAGACATGCTAGAAGTTGGGGCTGTTCTGCCTGGAGAAGGCTCCAGGGAGACCTTATAGCACACTCCAGTACCTAAAGGGGGTCTGAAAGCTGGAGAGAGACATTTTACAAGGGCATGCACTGATAGGACAAAGAGGGAAGGTTTCAAACTGAAGGAGAATCAACTTAGATTACATATATGAACTTTTTTACAATGAGGGTGATAAAACACTGGCACAGGTTGCCCAGAGAAGTGACAAATGCCCCATTCCTGGAAACATTCAAGCCATATTGGCGGGGTTCTGGTCTGGTTGGAGATGTCCCTGCTCATTGCAGGGGGCTGGATTAGATGGCCTTTAAAAGGTCCCTTCCAACCCAAACAATTCCATGAGAAACCTGAACAAGTCCTGCCAAAGGTCACCAAGTTTCTCAGGGTATTAGAGCTCTGAGCCTGTGAGGAAAGGCTGATAAAAACGGGCTTTAGAGGAACACAATAGCAGACTTACAATTCCCAAGAGAGGGTTACCAAGAACATGAGCCAGGCTTTTTATGAAAGTATGTGGAGGAGAACAAGAGACAACTGAAGTTGCCACAGGACATTAAAAAAAATCACTGCTCTGAAGTATTGAAACAGGTATCTGAGAGACTGTGGAATCTATGTCCATGTAGATTTTTAAGAACCACCTGGACAATGTCCATGTAACCTAGTCTGAAGTCAGCATTGATTTGCTTTGAGTAGGAGCTGGGCTAGATGACCCATTGGAGGTCCCTTCCAACCTGAATGAGTCTGCAAGTAACATCACTTTATAAACCATCATAAAATGGTTTTTGAAATGGCTTTAACATCTGATATATACCCATCCCAGGGCTTCCTGCATCATACAATGCACAAGGAGTGCTGGCAAATGTTTGCAGCATGGACAAATGTTTGAGCTGCTCCACTCACAGTTTATCTGCTTAGTTAGCAGCATTTGTTTCAAGAAAATTTAGAACAGTATCCCCACTCCCTCCATATGCCTCCCTCAGTACAAACATATTGATATGGGTATCAAGATGCCCAAGGTCCTATACACACAGGCTTTTAATCAGGCTGGAAGCCCTGGGAAAGTTTCCATGACACAGATGGTGACCCCTGGCCTGGGTATCACATCTGTAGTGGCATTGTCTTTACCATGTCTGCTCCATAAAAACCACCACTGGCATAAAGGCTGCCAGTTTAAAGGCTGCCAGTTGTAGAGTCGTGTCAAGTATCTGATCACGATAGTCAGCAATGGGGCATACACTTAATTCCATCAATCTAGACTAAAAATTCATGTCAGTCATGAGTAAACTTGCTGACACAAACTCTGAGAGCAGCAATAATCCAGCAGGGCCAAACCAAATCACTGCCTGGAATGCAGAGTCTGATGTAATACTTGGCTTCAAGTTGCTCCCATGACTCTCAGTTACACATGCAGATACAGTCACCCACATTACACAGCTACTTTTGTTGAGCAGTTTTGTGAAATCTGTCAAAAAATTCAATGCTATTCACACCAGTATCAGCAGAAGGCATTACATCACAGTAAGCACACTGGATCTCTGAAAGCCAGTGAGATTTTTAGGATGCCAAAGACAATTACAGTTTTAAAATATAGAATGATGTTTATAAATATTTAATAGGAATGTCAAGGTCTCTGAAGTTGACCAGAGCTCATCAAGGACAGAAGTTTCAAAATCACATTGGTCAGCTACATACTTTTATGGCAGTGCTGCTGCTCTATGAACATTCTCAGCATGGTAATACAATTCTGCTGCCTGGGCATGCTCAGATACCACAACTAGCACATGTGCCATCCTTTGAGAATCTCTGCGTTAATACAGAATCTAGTCTGGCATCCATCCACTTTCATAAAACAGCTCATCTAACCCAATTTCCCATCCTCTTCGTTAACTGTCCTACAGCTGTGGGCAGAAAAATTCCCCAGGGGCCTGCAGCCTGTTTATTTTCTCTTTCCTGACACTCACATAAAATACACCCTGGTTTCACGAGAGAAGGCACTGAAAGAGGAGGAAAACGCCTCCATTTTTGCTGACTAATAAGCATGCCTCTGATCAGATGTGGCCATCTTCCCATGACATGGTGACGCAGTCATGAGCTGTGCTCCTACACTACCAGAGGTTCACTGGTGCCCACAGATTTCCTGTTCGTGGGCGCCGTGGTCAGATCAGAGCAGATGCACCACGACACACAGTCTGAGGGTGCTGCACTGAAGAAAAGATTACATCATGTGCAGCCTTGAAACACCCAGTGCTGTCCTCAAACAGGACAAGAACCTCACAGCAGTTGGTAAAAAGAAAAATGGTTCATACTTGAAAATCCCTAATCGAACTTAATAAGTGGAAAATAGACTTAAGAGCTGAAAACAAGTTTTAATATCCCATGTCAATTACGAATTCTTGTGTATTATATTTTGTATTCAATAATTATAACCTCAAAGTGTTTTAAATGCACAAAACTCACAACCCCACCATCAACCCTGATGATAACTTCTACAACCTATAATAAGGATATGATATATGAAAAGAACCACCCTATTTTCTTGCTTTTACCATCTTTGCATTTCAGTGAACCTCCCCTTCTTTCCTGTAAGAACCTTGGGAGACTATTAAATTAAAAGATAGGATGGCATGCATAATAATACTACATATTTTCAATTTTAAGTATTTCATATATTTGTTCCAGTTAGGTATCCATGGAATTATGATAATGTAAATAGACGAACTTAAGTTGAATTAGCAGATGTTATTTTGAAACAAGGGTACACAAACAGATCTGCAGCTTTATTTAATCTGAGAGCAGAGAACAAAAAGCAGATAAAGCCACTACATTATTTTAACCTATACAAATGCCGAAGATTAGTCTTTTTCTCTCTCTTTACACTCCTTCCCTTAAACAGAAAATGTCCATGCCCAAACTACTTTATTTCTTTCCACATTCTGCTACCTCTTCTCATTCATCAAAGGTTCATCAGTCTCATCTAATACATTTTAAGCTGGGTAGCTCAGGATGCTTTAACAAACACGAATTTGTCTGAGCTTGGCTGGATTCCCTCAACTGCACCCTCATCCACCAGTTGTGGATGACTGGTACTAGCCAACTGTAAAGCACTGTTCCTGAACAAGTAACAATTGTTAAAATAAAAAAATTAGAGTTTAGGCTATGTATTGTTCTGGGCTACTATCAAAGGAAGCACTCGCATGAAAATACAAAAGCAGGAAACAGTAAAAAAGTACACATTCCGTGGCACCAGCTCTTTGCCAGCTTCAGTCTTCACTGTGTACTGTATCACACCAATAAATAAAAGGTGCACTGTGAGCAGCTTTAAAGCAAAAACAAATGACAAAAAACCAAAACAGAACCCAAACCAAACAGCCACCCCACTACTCCAGAAAAAAAAAAATAAAAGAAAAACACAAAGCAGACTCAAGACTAAAGCACTAAACAATTGTGACAAGAAAAAAACCTTAACAAAGGTCAGTGCTGTCCCCGAGACAACGTTTTTATTTCAGCTGTCAGCTTTGAAAGCCAGATATATACAAATGTCAGTAAATGCAAAAGGTAAAAATCAGTACTGTTACACAGACATACTCACTCTTTCCAGAGATTCTTTCTTTTTTTTGTTTAATTATAATAATTATTAATATTAATATTAATATTATTAATATTAATATTAATATTAGTAAAATTATTAAGTATAATAATAAATCACAAGGAAGAATACTAGTTTTTATAGCGTGCTGATTTACTTACACAAAACCACAAATTATTCATTTTAAGTTCACTCCTGGAGTCCTCCTCCTATCTTGCCTGCCTCTGGAATGACCCAAACAGCATCAAGGTATGGTTGGACAAACAGCACACTTGATACCTCTGTGTGAGGCTCCCAGACAAAAATAAGCTCTTGGAAAATCCTTACTTTCCAGTAGGTGAACAGAACTTAAAATCACAAGGCACAAAACAGGCTTAAAGATGCGTATTTCGAGTAACACTGTTCACAAGGCCTTAAGCTGAAATTGCAAAGCCACCATTAAAAATTTTAACACCAAAACAGTCAAGAGGAAAGCTCATGTCTTTACCAAGACTTTGATGGGTGAAGGTGGGGGTGTTAACGTCTTTGAAATGGCTCTTCATGTCTCTGCTGACTTAGGGCAGCGGGTTTGCTGCAGAGCCCGGACACCTCGGCCCCTGAAACAGACAAGGGGCTGCACAAGCCCGAACCTCTGAGCTTTGGGGTACAACAGCGGGTTCAGGGGGCAATGTGCGGTAGGCAGTTCGGGAAGGCTGCACCTTCCTAATGCCTCAGCAACGGGGAAGGAAGAGGGAAACGTGCGGCCGGGAGTTCAGGATCAAGGGAGGCTGCGCCCTCCGAACCTCGAGGGAAAAACCCCTGTGGGTATGTGCCCCAGTGGACTCTTCCCCTTAATTCAAATAAAGCTGAGGGACTCCCGGTTTGCTGCAGAGCCCGGACACCTCGGCCCCTGAAACAGACAAGGGGCTGCACAAGCCCGAACCTCTGAGCTTTGGGGTACAACAGCGGGTTCAGGGGGCAATGTGCGGTAGGCAGTTCGGGAAGGCTGCACCTTCCTAATGCCTCAGCAACGGGGAAGGAAGAGGGAAACGTGCGGCCGGGAGTTCAGGATCAAGGGAGGCTGCGCCCTCCGAAACCTCGAGGGAAAAACCCCTGTGGGTGTGTGCCCCAGGGGACTCTCCCTTTATTCAAATAAAGCTGAGGGACTCCTCTGTATCCTTTTTGGACATAGACCTCTGGGATTTGTGGATTTTCCTGACATTGTGAGCAAAACGGACACGTCACAACATGCAGCCTTCACTAAGCTCTTCCTGACTGTTCCTATATTCTTTTTGATATGCACAAAGCATGTAAGAAACAAGCAGGCAATGCTGTCAAAGAAGCATACAACACTTAAACATAAATTAGACACAGAAATACTATTTAGGCTAAAAATAAATCCCTGAAGACAAGATAAACTAACTGTAGTCATTACATTTTTAAAAATATGCTTTTAAAAAAGAAAACACATTTTAAAATCAAACCATGACATCTAAAACTATCTGTTTTCTGTTTTCACCTTGAATTGCATCAATGCTTTAAAAAGATTACAAAAATTATTTTGACAAAAATATACTCATCATGATACAAGTTCTGCTGAGTAATTGGCATTAACATACCTATTTTCAGCAGTTTCATATGACAATTCCATCACCGTTCAGCTTGTTTAGGCTGAGAACAATCCAAAATAACTATAGTGTCAACTCTCTGTGTGAGCATTCATTTCAGGGACAGAGCCTTTTGTGAAGCCTGATTATGCTTTAAGCTTACTTTCTTACCAAATTCAAACTAATTTTTTTTTTCTAATAATTTTTCTGTAAGGAAAAGTCTGTGCTTTTGCAACTGCTCCAAACAAATCTGTGTTATCTGTCCTGCTCAGAGTCACAGGCACTGAATTCCATTTCTGTTCTTAGTCATGCATGGCTCACTCTCCATGCCCACAGCATTTCCCATCACTCTCAGCACTGCTAGCAATGCACAGTCAAGCCTGACCTAATGTGCTCCCCTGGAACAGAAGGCAAAAATAAACACACAAAGATGGGCCAAATGCTAGCAAGCCCGAGTTCAAATTTTACCCATCTTGCAGAGCATCAAATAGGCCACTTCAAAATGTTTGCAGCTTCATCTCCTCCTGGTTCATGTGACAGGCTCTTGTCAGTTCATGTGTCTTTCAATTTCCATCTGACTTCGTTGCCTGGCTTTATTACTGAATACCTTATCAAGCCCCAAACAGGTTTTATCCACTCTCAGTTCAATCTAATAATTGAATCAGGTAGAGTTCTGTGATTTGCTTGATGCAGAACATTTAGAAGAAGTTTCCTGATGAATTACTTCAGGATATGAAAAACAAGGTTCACTCTCCTGGTAAAATTTACAAGCTTAATAAAGGACAATAGGATAAAAAATAAAGCAAAGTTAACAGCCAGGTGCTTGGCATTCAGCCAGGAGCACACCTGCAATTTCAGAGACACCCTTTACACACCTTTTCTATTGCATCAGCCTATTGCATATTCATAAATAATGACGCGCATTTAAGCTTTTCCCAAAACTAGTTTACATGTTCCAAGAATCATTTAGCATGGCTTCTCTTTGGAGAAGAGCATGCACGTTCCTTGGCTGTGGTTTTATTCCATTTTTATTATTCCTCCAGCATGGGCTTTGGTCCATACTTTCTACAGAGGGTGGGTGCTGATAGTTGGCGTATCAGTAACAGGGGTTTTCATCATGCATTCATTGGGTATCATCCAACCAAGCAAGCAGCTGGATTATCACAAGTGCAACTGTATCAACTGTTTCATTACTATGTCTCAGTTTAGTTAATAGCAGAAATAAAAACTGTATCTTTATAGCCAAGTTACCTTAACGTTATACATATAGCATCCATTTTCATACTTGCAAGAAGCCGGTATTATAATATATATTTATAACAATGAGATCTGTGCATGAGCCTCTGAAACCCACTACTGAGGGCAAACTGAGGAAATACAATAGGCTTTCCATCTCTCACATCTTGTGCTCTGTATAGCAATAGTGCATTTATGCCATAGTTTTTCCATTAATAATGCTGCTTTGTGTTAGCTGTCCTCAGATGTCGCACACCAAATCCTAGCTAGCCGACTAGTTGTTTTCAAACTCTCCTTTTTTCCTTCTTAAACATTGCTGGAGAGAGGACTTCACAAGAGGAAACATCCTACGATACTGGGTCAATGAATCTCCATGTGAGCCTGAGGGCAATACAGAGGCAGGCAGAGAAGGAACTGGCAGGATGGCAAAGATAAAGCAGCTGAGTAGCACAGTTCAGTCAGGAACAGCACGGGGCTGAGCACGAGCTGATACTGCCATGGCAGGAACACAAAGCAGGAGAGTGATTAATTAGCTTGACAAAAGGGAAAAAAAACAGGATTAACAGCTATTGTTGACACCTACTTGGATCCCCAAGTTTGGTTTTTTTTTTTCAAAAACATTGAACTTGGCTTGGAAAATGGGCTTGGAAGAAACCTGGGCAGTGACTTCTACAATCGATAATGATACACTGCAAAAAAAGTATCAAGTGCATTAGGAATACACTTCTCTGCCTCTGCTAGGGGGAAACCTACCTTCCTGAGGGGCACTCAGCTGCTGGAAAATCCACAGCAACTGAACCAAAGTGCCAAGAAACACATTAGTAGGGAGAAATTTGATATTGGCTCTGCAGAGGGCTGGCTGAAAAGCGTAGTGTTTTTTCCTCACTGGCATCTCTAACCTCTGTGATACTACAAATGCTTCTGCTAAGTGATAGCAGTATCCTTTTGTAAATGATGGGGAGGATTCCAGGGCTACTAGCAAGGGAAGTAATGCATTCCCACCTGTGCCCACATGAAGCCACAGATTTCTCTCCTAAACTGAAAGAAACTGTTCAGGGATTACAAGAGCAATAATTTCATGCAAGAGAAGAAAAAGCAAGAAAGAATCCACTGACAATCAAAGCTTTGGTACTCTGGTAAGATCAGTTCCTTGAGCTTCCTAAAGACAAAAAAAACCTAACCATTCACAGCCTCTCTGAAGCTCAACTGCATGAATGTGATATACACCAAGCAGAAATTAATAGTTGGGTCAAAAATTTAAATGCAGCAGACAATAAATCAGAAATCAAAGTGGATTAGAATTGAGTACACAGCACTCTCCAAGGAAATGCTTAAGGTCTGATAACAGTAAAAATGAAAACTACTGCTTTAAGAAATTTAGTTTAGTTCACAGCTGTACAATAGGCTTCCATAGGAGCATGTACATAGCACTATTTAAAATGAGGCTTTTTTATACCATCACAGAGAAGCAGACAACACACTGCATGCAACAAAACAGATACCACAAACCAGCTCAGCCCAGAGAGATGGACCCTGCAATTTCTTTCAGGGGCTGCAATGCCCAAGAACTGCTCTGTGGGAGCCTGGTGACAGGCAATAAGGACACAAGCTAAGTAAGAGCAGAAAATTGTGCTCCAACACATTCCTCCATGCCTTCTCTCACATGACAAACAAGTAAGAGACAGCCTCACCCCATCTTTCAGAAGGAGATTTGGTTATAGGTGTGACTAAATACTCAAGTGAAAATCTTTCTCCATATTAAAAAACTTAAATAAAAATCCACCCATGGGAAAGTGCCACAAATCTGATATTCCAAGGGAGCAGAAGCAATAATAAAACATGTTAATTAATGATGGGGACAAATATTCCAGGTTCAAGCAACCTGAGAAGAACCAGTGATTAACGAACAGTATCTCTGGGACAAATAATTTTCCTTTCCCCATAACTAATTTATCTTTTGCCAGTGGGGTGCTCCATACATGGAGATTTAACTTTATGGCACATTAAAGTTTAGCTGTATCATATTACTTAGTAACTTACAGGACAGGATCGTTTACAATTTTGCCTCAAGGCCTCAGAATCCAGCTTAAAACTGAGACTCTGAAAATTAAATTACCCTGACCTGGCCAAATGCCAATCCCAAGGCCACTGCCCACAGCAACTTTCTTTTCCTCAGGCTACCTTAGCAGAACTTCTAATAATGTTCCTGAAGATGTGGTCTAACATTATTCATTTAATTAGACAAGCTCTTCTTATGACAAAGAACAGAGACTGATGCCAAGTACTCATTTAAATCAGACATGAACAACATGTTAGCCCAACTGTGGAACATCTGAGCACGTTTCACACATTTTACAAATATGTGCCTTTGGCACAACAGGGTCATCCAGTTATTTCTATGACTGTAAGTCAGCTGGTATAAGTTAACAAAACCTCTTCTCATACTTCTCTTTCTCGCCTTGCTTGCCTGATCTCATTTTGGATTAAATTTTACAGCCTGTATTTGTTCAGTAGGTCCCAGGTCCTCCCCTCTGTGCCTCACTCTGCTGGGCACAGTATAAAGACCTTGAGAGCAATGACCCTGCTCCCAGTCCAACACAAACGAAGAACAGCCCTGCCCCAGTGAGGTATCCAGGATTGCCCCAGAAGGACTCACAGTCCACCACATGGGTAAGGCGCAGTCACAACTTGCTGCCATACAACAGCATCTTAAACACTTAAAACTCATTATTCCATACATCCTGTATGTTAAAATGTCCACCTCAGCTAGAATGGCTGCCTGCCAAAAACAAGCCATCACAAAGCATCTCACACGCCCTTTTTGATTTCATTACACAACAGTGTTTTCCAGACATTTAAAAATCCCCACAGCATGTGCTGGTTTTTAGATATAGTTGAAGATTGTCTTCTCTTTTCAGTCTGTGTCTGAGTTCTCTACTGAGCAGTTTCCTACAATAGCTTTTGTAATACACTCTATTTAATTTTGAGTGATGAGCAGCAGCATTTCACTCAACTTCAAAACCACACATCAGCAAGGCATTCAATCACTTTATTTTAACAACAATTTGTTGTTCATTCTAGAAATTCAAGTCTGGCAAGCTTTTTAATATGCATGAGTATGTTTCATAGAAAGCAAAAAGCCTGTTTCCCATTCTGCTCAGCATGTTCAAGTCCTATCTTCTTCGCAGAAACACTTTGCAAGGAAAATCCTTGAATTAATACAAAAACGTATCTGAAATCCAGTAGCTAACACTGATAAGCAAGGTAAAAAAGCTGGGGTAATTTCTAAACCTCCATTAGAGATGGGATACTAATTTTTCAGTTTGCTGTGAAACAGGTTTCAGATACATAATGGAAAGGGGGAAAATTGCATATTACCATGCATGCGAGAAAAATGTTTGAAATATCCTATTTATCTTCCCTCTCTAAGGGATGTGGATTCTTTTGTACTCCTTGATGATGTGAATCACAGATCTGCATTCTGGGAATCAATCCTATTCCCATTTACCAGTGTAATATGATCATTTAGCATAATTAACACATGATATTTCATTACTGCCATGGACTTGGACCAGATCTGAAATGTAAATATTTGCCAAACTGTACATCCTAGTGCCCAGTGCTACACAATGGTGTAACTTAAGACACTCACTTGATTTGCTTTCTCTTCTGGGGGCAGAGTTAAGGCTGCTGTGGGAATTCTCACTTTCATAACATGAGGCAGCTTAAACATTATAGATGATGTTACATTAATTTCTGCAGTATCAAATTTTAAAGGTGTGGAAACAAGATGAAAGAGCTCACAATACAGCCATCATTTCAAGTGGCACTAGAATGAACAGAAAGAAAACTCCTGGAACAAATAACAACCATTTCAATCTTCCCCAACTATCTTTTCCCTAGTGCACTCAATCACCCAGCTCTCCTAGGACACAGTAATCAACAAAGCACCATTCTGTGTGATTCAGAGCGTAGCACACATGCAAAAGGTAATCAGAAAAATCATTGCAGGATGCAAACACACAGCAGCCCTACAGAGAGACATTTTATGACTAAGCCAAGACTCTTTATAACAATCTTAAATTCTACAGCATGGAATTTCATAGGTTCTTTATCTTACATACTGCAACATTGTGTCTCAACTACTACAATACACATGTTATCTGTGTCGATGCCTAACGCCCCTCACCTATTTTTTCATTATTTGTCTTGCAACAGAAATATCAGGAAGCTATTCACATCTATGCTGGTTTTAGGGTTAGTTTTCTTCACAGTGGCTGGTATGGGGCTGTGATTTAGATTTGTGCTGAACAGAGGATCAATAATATAGAGATGGTTTTGGTGGTGGTGAGCAGGGCTTACGCAGAGCCAAGGCCTTTTCTGCTTCTTGTACTGCCACAACGAGGAAACTGGAAGTATGTGGGAAACTGGGAAGAGACACAGCTGGGACAGCTGACCCCAACTGACCAAAGGGATATTTCATATCATATAACACCATGCTCAGCATATCAAGTGAAGGAAGAAGGAGAAAGGGAGGAAGATTGGAGAGATGGCTTTTTTCTTCCCAAGTCACCATTATGTGTGATGGGCCCTGCTCTTCTGGAGATGGCTGAACACCTGCCTGTCCATGGGAAGCAGTGATTTAATTCCTTGCTTTGTTTGTGCTTGTGGCTTAACCCATGAGTTTTCCAGCTTTTACCCTTCCAGTTCTCTCCCCAGTCCTGTTGGTGGGGAAGTGAGTGAGCAGCTGCATGGGGCCTGGCTGTTGGCTGGGGTTAAACCACAGCCATGTCCAACATCAAATGTACAGATTTTAAGCTAGTTGTATACCTCCTATTACTGATTTTTCTCTTGAAAACACACAAGCCTACAAGTGAAATTTTCCACAGCAGTTAGACAACAGAACTATTGCCTTGACAGTGAAAACTGTCTCAGGATATTTCCCAGTTCTCTCTAAAATAAACAGTATCCCTAAGTCAGTGCATCTTTGCAGTATCCCCAAGACTGAGCCATTGAGCAGCATCACCTCTAATGATGATTTCCACAAGAGTAAAGGACAGCTCCAGCATTCCTCTTTCATAGCCTCACCTAACATGTTCTTAGCTTTTCCCAGTTGCAAGGAAATTCTTTCCCTTCACAGACCACAATCTCTCATCACTCATCCCAAAATGTACAACAGTACATGTTCTTTGCCTGCAGCTGCCATGACAAGTTTTACACAGCAACACAGAAGTATGAAACAGTTCTTGGCAAGCCAAGTACAAGAGCAGACTATTAGCTCTCTGTTCCTCTCACTGCTTGGATTTATCAAACTGCACTCCTTGCAGCCTTTGGCAGAACACATGGCATTCAGCAGAAAGGTGGGTCACCTTGCTTTCCCTAAAGGAGCAGAAGTTGCTTCTTATACTGTCAGAAACTTAATGAAAGGTAAGCAGTGCCACATCTGCCACTCGCTCCTAGCCAAGGCTAAAGCCCTGAAGAACACAGGGAATGTAAAAATACAAAGCAATGGGCCTGCAGCTGTAAGACACGTAACCCCAGGGTAGCCTTGGGTTCCTCCAAGTCTGTTTTTCTAAGCCTCTTTATAGAAGCACCCTTGCACAAAAGGATACAACTTATGTGGACTAACAAAAAGTGTTTTCAGTAGGAACCTTGTTTCATTCTTCCCTGCTTCCTTTCCCTACAAATGGCACAGGTAAGAAAACAGAGGAAGTGGAATATTCACATATAATGAAGAGGATTATTGTCCTCCTCTGTTACATTTCCTTCAGTACTTATGGCATCACTTGGAGATGATCCCAACAACAACCATGTTACTCTGGTCTCTCTCAGCATTTGTGGCAAGAAAATAGCAGATTACAAAAAGGTTTTGTAAGGGCTCAGGGCTGGACCCACCCAGCTTCCCTTAACGTCAATGTGAGCAGTATTAAAGATAAGGCTTAATGACTCCAAAAATCCTTCACTGAGATCTTACTTACTGAGGTAACTGGATGCACACCAAGGAAGAAGTCACAGACCAAACCTGGAAAAAAGAAGAAGAACAAAATGAATGTATTTGTCTTTTGGACCCACTTCCCACCACAAACACAATTAGCTTAGGACAGAAAGGAGAGATTCAGGGAGATTTAAAAAAACAAACAAGAAAAGGTATATCAAATTCCACCTGCTTCTGAGCAAAAGGAGTAAGTCTTAACAGTGGTCTCCAGGGCATAATATACTGATTTGATCTGGACTCAAGTTTAAATAATGGCAGTAGGCAAAATATTAAAATAGACTTACAGAAACTGAAGGGAAACTAGAGATCACAGGGAAAAGCAAAAGCTGTGTGTCTATTAAATCAGAATACTAGTCAAAAAATTCAGTGCTTCTACCCCTTGGCATTTAGGTCCTACATCATCACCACGACTCCTGATGACCTGCTTACAGCAGCCAAAACAGAAATTAAGCAAGACCCTTCCCGATAAACTCTCCTCCAATAGCCTTGCTTTCTGACAGATGTCACCTTTGCTTCTAGTACAACATAGAGTCCTTTGCTTCTAGGACAACTGCTGAAGTCAAAACCACACAAAACCACACAACAGAAAGCACCCCACCATATCCTGGATTGTACCTACCCATGTAGTGAATTGATACTGGAGCTTTCAAGCCTGTAACAGCACCACCCCAGTGTTAGAAGGGTGCTACAGTTAGCAAAGTGAGACTAGGATTTCCTTCAACCACATGGAGGAAAGACATGGAACAGCACTATCTCCACTGTTTAAAAGCCCATCAATATTACTGCAGCTGCAAACAAAAAAAAAATAATTACAGACTTAAGTATTTTTTTAAAATTGTGATTATTCACCAAACTTGGTCAATGGAAAAGTTTCCATCATTCCACTGTAGTGGATTTTTAAATTCATGTTTTCTCTTTTCCTTCTTCATTGTATCAAGTAAGACAATGAAACACTGCTATTGATTTCACAGTCTGTTTACTGATGTGCTTCAGCACATGGACACTTCAAGAGATCATACATATCACTTCTATACATCTTCCTCAAAGTGAACTAAATACTATATGAACTCATCATAAATGTCACACTCCATAGCAAGCACTTGCAGGCATCCACCCAACCTAACCAGCTCCCCAGTGACACAGGTGACAACAATTTCAGCCACTGAAGTACTCATATTGAAGTCAGGGGTAGCTAAGCAATAATTAATAAATAATAATTTTTTTTTGTTGTTTTTTGTAAATCAAGAATTAAATTAGCCAAGATTCCCACAGTTCAATTGTGTAGATGTGGGCTAGTTAGTCAAACTGCTGTCACACAAAACCTGCTGTCAGCTACACTTAGAGATGAACTTTCTTTACCACTGATGTAAGCCAGTTATGAACACAGCACAATCTGTAGCAAAGGCAGAAACGCTCTGAGAGGAGCACTTCAAGTCACGTAATCCTGTAAAACAGGTAAGTCCTAGCCATGTCAGAGGTACACTGTCTGGCGTGACAAAAGCCAACTGTATACAGTAAAATTAAGAAAGGAAAATTAAATGCCTGCAAGAAAACTGTTAAAGAGGTCTTGTTGTTGGCCAAGGTAAACATTAATAATAAACTCAAAGAAACAAGACTCATCTGACAGACCAGAACTGGTGAGATGAAAACTCACAGACAGATGTAACTGAAGAGCTCAGTTCATACCCCCAGTGATTCACTACATGGGTAGGTACAAGATTGTTGCAGAAACTATGATGCAAGGAACAGCCACTCTGCAAATCCTTCCAAAACTTGTATCTTTCACTATGTTTCCTACAAGAGTAGGGAACTGTACTCAGCAGCCAGACAACCTGTTCAATCCACCGTTCACAGCAGAAGAAAGTAAGGAGACAAGTCTGCCTTCCAAAGCAGAAGTCCTATAACATGAAGCCTAACAAAACCTAGAAGAAGAAAATGCTGATCTTTTATATTCTAGAAAGCTCAGTGACTGGTAGGCACTTATCTTCTGGTAACCTTTAGGTACATCACCACACCTTGTCCCCTAAATTAAAGCATTCTTGTCTTCCAGTTCCTCAAACCACGGCCCCTGTTTACTTTTGTAAGTAGGTGCTTTAGACCAGTGTCATCATCACAGGTTAAGTATCTACTTTGGTTGTCCTTGACAATTTTGAGCTTGCCATGGGGATATTTTATACCTGAAGTATGAGTGCATTTTATTAATAAAATTAAAAGTTACAGCTCTAACCACTTACAGACCTTTGAAACAGAAATTGGGCTGTCCAGTGATACAAGCAGAAATAGTCTGGTAGTGACTTAAGAACACCACCAAGCAATGAACATCACTTCTCAGTATCTCTTAAAAGTAAGGGAGGGGGATGACTTAGCACCTTCAAAACAAACAAGCATCTTAAGAAGATTTTGATAAATTACTTTCAAATTTTAAAAACAGAGGAACTAAATAGTACTTCCTAAAGCAGAAAGAAAGATTTCCTAAATGAAACAACATTTGTCTTTAAAGAGCTCTTTAAAAAGCAGTTCAGAAAAAAACAGCAACATATCTAAAAGACTTGGATCAGCTTTATTTCCTTTGTGTGGTTTAATGTAGAAGCAGCAAGGAAGAAATGGACTAAAGATAGCAAAACTGTTCTGTTCTTACCACAGAATGAACTTCCTCAGTTCTTTGAAGAGGAACTGATGGAGAACAGACTAAGAAGGAAGAACTGAAGATAGAGACTAAATAGCTGTGAAAACCAAGCTACGATGGAACACAAGCAGGACCTTTTGTTTTCATAAAAGAAAGCAAGATGCAATAGAGACTGTTTGGGTGTCCCTGGAGAGTAAGCAGGTGAAGATGGATTTTTCAGGGAAAACTGACTGCTTTAAGAAAGATGTCTTCTGAAATTATTTTAAGAAAAACAGAATGAAAAGGAGAGAGTTTCTTGTATAAGTCTTGAGAGGTACTTTGTGGTGACCATTCACCAGGAAAATGATGTATCAACATAGAACTTGGAAAACTGAAAGCTATCCAGATGAATTTGCATTGGTGTGGGAACTTAAGACTCTGTTTTCATTTCCTCCTCCTGTTTCTCCCTAGAAAATCCCTTTTCTACTTCATGGTCCATTTTACTTTGCCTTCCATATAACTAGAATAGAGCACACATCCAAGAAGCTCCTGTCCTCAATGAAGTCTCTTCCTCTACAGATTGTCAAATCACTCTACAGATCACTGGTCCCAGCAATTACTTTTACCACAGCCTTCATATCCTAATCTCTGACCATATTCACCTGAAATACCATCCCCGGTCTTCCCACATGAAACAGGAGCAGTTTCAGTGTGTGGGATTTAGCTGATCTTCCATCCTGAGTAGGTGTGAGGGGAACATATTGGGAATTTTCCCAGAGTTGCAGTTCTTCCCCCTTGCTCTTCATCTTTGATGGCACCCAATAGCTCAGTATTAGGTGTCTGGGCTATTTATATCCTCCCTATAGATGCCTCTGCTGCTGTCCACAGTGTCCCAGGTTCTACAAATGTAAAGTCTTGCCAGTCCTGCTGCTTTCTCCACTGCTGGGAAACAGAGCAGCAAGAGCTTTTCTAACACTCAGAGCCACTGTTACTTGGCAAAACTTTGTGAGACAGCACAGCAGCACTGGAGAGATCCAAAAGCACTGATGTACAAAAGAAAATCAATTTATACTTGGAAGGTTTCCTTTACAGGCTTTTAGGACAGCCATTTAGGTTTTTATTTTACAAGGAGACATGCTCCCATCTGCATGTTAGTACAAGTCTCCTCTACTGCCAGAACCATTATCCCATTCCCCTAATGGTATTTTGTCCACATGTATATAAATACATATAAACAATACTGTGCAGACTGTCCTCCAGTGGAAACAATGTACTAGACATTCTCAGAACATTGCTTTCAATCCTTCACAACTTCAACTGCACTTTCTTCAAACAAAGTCAGGTAACAACCTTCATTCACATATGGTTACAGTCTTAAAATAAAATTGAATGAAAAGCTGATTTTGGGATAAGTATATATTTACAAAATCAAGGAACTGTTTAAAACAAAGCTGGATGAACATCCTGGCAGAACCACCTTACACTGAACTGTATGTAGAGTTGTAGGTAAAAAACACCAGTAGAGAAACAGAAAGCAAAGTATGCTTTCAAAAGCATTCTTGAATTATTTAACCTTTACAAACGTGCAAATGAAAACAGAAAGTCTCCTTGCCTGTGCTCAACATGAGTTTGAAGTACAGCTGCAATCACCATAAATGTCATTGTCAGCATACTGCCATAAGGCACTCGAGGAGACAGCACAGACTAGCCAACTGCTCCAGACAAGTCACTTGGGTTCCTCCCACCAGTGGCCTAAACCCAGGATCCTCCTCCAACTTCAAGCTTTGCCTCCCTCAATTCTTCAGGTCAAATGAGTGAAATTAAAGAACACCACATACAGGAGAGTTCACAGAGCCCTGTGCTCTCTAAATTTGTATTGATCCCTGTTCCCTAGGAAAGAATCTCAAAATTTTGAGCTAAGTCTCCTTCAAACCTGCTGACAGGGTGTGACATTTCAGCTCTCTGTTCAGTGTACCACCTCATCCTTCCTTTCCAGCCCTTCCTCCCAGGGGAGGGCTGCAGACTTCCTCTCCCTTAGCCTAGTGCCTCCTCAAGGCTCCTGCCTTCCCACCCACTCCCCCCTGAGCTCCTTCTCCAGTCCAGCCCTGCCTCCTGCCCAGACACAGCACACATGGAAAACACAGCTGCTGTGGTCCTGTGCCTGCATGAGGTTGAACTATTCCATCACACCCTCACTGTGAGCTTACACAGACCAATCCAAGCACTTGTAAATCAGTGAGGACAGCCCAGGGCGATGGCAGCTCCACTTGAGCAATATCAGAGTAGAAATTAAAGCCCAGTTAACACGGTTCAGCTGATTCTAGAGACATACAGTGACTCAGCCCCAAAAATACCATCAGCTTTTTACTAGTTAATGCAGTTTGTTTCCCCTTTTGCACTTGTAGCAGGGATCATGGAAATAAACATCCAGCTACTAGTCACTTCCACCTTCAGAAATATCAGGAATTAGACCAGCATGACAGCATTTGCATTAGAAAGGAGAACTCTTACAGCAAAAGGGAAAAGCGCTTTCAAAAAAATTTTAACAAATTTTCCTGTTATACCTTTTGGAACAAAGATTAATGCAAACTTCAAATCATTTAAATGTATGTTACTACTTCATGTTTATCATAATATTACAACATCATATTCACATCACTGTAAAGAAATGCTAAGCTTAATTAATACCTTTGTCCACTTAAAGGCTTACTGGAGCACATGCTTACGATTTAATCTGCCCTGTCTGCCCGGAGCTACCCCTACAACAGGCCTGTCTGTTTTATACTCTTGATTTTAAAAGCTCTTCAACAAGAGAATTTTTTCGCCCCTCCTCGACAGGCAGTCTAACAGACTAATACATCCCACTGGCATCAAAACACAGCTCATGACTTACTCAGGATCCCACATTTCCTATCTGCTCTTTCTTCCTTGTGAAGCACAGTCAGATGCCTCCTTTCTGACTGGGCTTGCAGACAGTGACACCTTGCAGCAGCTGGGCTTTGCCCAAGGATCATGCCTCATTCTACAAACTCTAGCCCTCAAGGTTTATTTTTTGACAGCAATAAATGCAAGGGTTTGGAATATCATCAGAAAACAGAGGGAAAGGTGAGGTAGGGCTTGAAAGACATTTAAGCAACAGTGCTGTCCAGCTGTATTAACACTTAATTCACAGAGACATCACCTTCCCAGAAACACCTGTGCAATGAGGCAAGGATCCAGCATCTTTTACTGCAGAACAGAGTCCAGCCTCATGACAAACACACCACAGAAAACATGTCACTGAACCACAGAAAGTAACCCACAGGACAGACTTGATGGGGTTTTTTCCCCAGGAAACACAGCACTGACATTCAGCAATGCATGTTTCATTGAGGGAAGCTACAAGGAGCAGCAGAAAGAGCCTCTGGAAATCAGCTTTAGGAGATCAGGAGAGAGGAAGGGCACTAGTGATATCTGTGGTCTCCAATAAAGTATCTTGTTAACACCTGAGTAAAATATACAAAAGTTTTTATCTTCCCAGCAAGTACTTCTCAAAATTAAATTCTAACACGCATTGCATTGAGCAAAGAGATGGCACTTCCTGAGTACATCCCTACTTTTCCACAATTTCACTGCCATGTAGGCAGGGAAGACAAATATCTATTTCTGATCCACTCACATTCTTTGGGTATTCCTAAGATGGTCTCACCAGGACTGACTCAATCCTAAGGTCTGTTAACAACCACAGCACAAATGGGGAAATGATTGCTCGTCCTGGCATGTTTATTCTATTTTCTAGAGAGTCAAAGAAGGCAACCCTCAGATAAGAGCTATTCCCTGGTCATACACTGTCTTTCCCCAAGCTCAGCACCATGCTTTATTGCCATCACACTTCCTACATGAAATTTGAAAGAGCATGATTTGATCCATTCCAGAATGCATCTTGATGTGATGTTACACCAAAAAGGCACCTTGTACTTTGAGAATCACAGAAAAGGAAAGTGAGTTTACAAACACAAACGATTCCCCTACCCACACACACACCTCCCCAGCATAACCTGAGGAAAGCTTTTAATTTAATTTCTTTTAGCATCTTAGCACCACATCATCATTCTAAAGCCTTCCTTCATTTCTTCATCTGGGGTATTTACAAGTACTGCCATTGTTTTACACACCTCCTTCCTTCTCAGAGCAAATGGCTGCTTGATCTCCGGATCAGAGAATTCATGTTGGAGCAGGCCTCTGGGGGTTCCATCACGCTCTACCTTACACAGGGCCAGCTATGAGGTCCCAAAAAAATTTGGCTTAAATTTTTTTGGCCTTGAAAACCTGTGAGGACAGACATTGCACAAACCCCTCTGGGTAACTTGTTCCAGCATCTGACTGTCCTCCTTGTGGGAAATGACATCTATCTCGAACCTCATTTCAACTTTCCTTTGTTGTCCCTCATGCAGTCACCATACAACAAAGTGAAGAAGCTCTGTCTTCTTGAGAACCTCCTTCAAAGTACCAGGAGGTCTCTACAGGTCCCATCAAAGTTGTGGTTTTTTTCTTCAAGCTGAACAACCCGAGTTTCCTCAGCATATGATCATCATGCTGTACCAGAGCACTGAAAGGCCTTTAAATGCTCACTTAGCCTCACATCCACCTCTGCCCTCTGCTCATGGCATCAGGGACCCCATTTAAGTTCTGCCTGTTGGCCTTTAGCTGTGTCCTTCCTCCAGCCACGTGTGTGAATCCTGGTCCTGGACCCCGCTGATGCAGACCCTGACCTGAGATAATCACTTCCTTGGGTACTGGCTGCAGTCTTATTAAAATAGTCCTGAGTACTGTCAGCTGCCTTCACTTCCAGAGCACCACACTGGCTCATGCTCAGCCTCTTTAAAGCATTCTCATCTCTTTTTGTCATGCATCAGTAAAGCTAGTGACACTCAACACACAAAACTAACGGGGCATCAGTCATTTGCAAACAGCACAATCCTGAAATATGATAAAAGGGAAAAACTGAGGTGGGTTTTCAACCAAGTAGCTGGGGAATATTAACATACTACTTCTAAGATAAGCAGCCACTTCTGCTCCAGCTCTCTCAGAGTAACACCAAGACAAAGTCTTGGATTCTCTAGCAAAAACTCGTTAGTTTCACTTGTGACACAAATGTGAAAGTAACTCCTCCAGTCAGTGCTGCCGCCTCAGCGTTGGTTTGGTATTTTAATCTGGGCTCTTCCTGTGTTTCACTTTTCTATTGCAGTTTTTTAGTTTGTGTCTTTGGGGAGACAGGGGTTAAACACTAAAAATACACAGTTGTGATGGAAATACCCTCATGGACAGGCTGAGGTTTGGCATGCTTTGGAAGAAAATAACTTAAAATAGCACAGAAAGCAAAGACTGTGGGATATGCATCTCTGATAGCTACTTTCTGCTAAAATAACCAAAATAGCTAAGATAACACTGCCACTCACAGTTAACCCTCTATCCTGCTCAATGCTTGGTTACATTACAAGCCCTGTTATAAAAAAGGCTTTTTCTGTAGGATTTGCAATTTGATCATCACAGGTCTAAAAATATGAAAGGGAAAGATCTGGGGGCAGAAGCTATATTAGCTCCATCAGTTTTCATACTTGGAGCTCAGGAAAAATGCAAAATGGAAGCAAAGGACATAAAACTGCAAGGACAGATTTCTTCCCTGGTGTTCTCAACATCACACTGATCATTTATCTTTTGACATTCTAAAAGTTATTGAGTGCTAACTTTGGCCCCACATTCCATGCCAACACAACTCATGTGAATGTACACTTCAGTGGCTGCTATCCTTTGCAATTATACACCCTGGCTACAAAGCTTAACAAACAAACCATTAAAACAATTTGTGGCACCTGTTACTAACAACTTTGCTACAGGAACATGCTAAGTTCTGGCTTCCATAGGCAGCGTTTAGGCCCATCTAGGAATGGGCCAAGAGCCCAAACAAACTGTGTGTTTTGAGTCTCACGGCTGTTCTAGAGAATATTTAACTTCTACCCAGACATATCCCAGGTGACTTAAGGCCAAGTCTTAAAGTAAGTTCAGTGCGGTCAGGTAGGAAATTCAGGTGCCCCATTCCTGTGGCTCGAACTGCAGAACTATACAGTGCAAAAGCACAGAACAAAAGAGTTGATAGAAGGATTAGGTAGAGAAATGTAGCTCACCCTTGCAGTCTAATTTTTTTTCTTAACACAGCATCCCACACCACAGGTCCTCCCCTGCCCATCAGAAAACCGTGGAGCTGAAGGCCCTCCCGAGAGGCAAACCTCACGGAGCTCCCACCTCCCACCAAGAGCACAGTGACAGGCGGATATCCCAAGATTCAGCACGAAAACTTTCCAAAAGCTCGAACAGGAAAAGGCCACGCTGGAGTCAAGTTTTACATAAGAAGGGGGAAGGCAGGAACCGCTGGCACCACGTCCGCGGGGGCTGCCGAGCGGAGCTGTCAGCCCCGGGCGGGCTCGCTCCCATCCCTCAGGGAGGCTCAGCCTCCCTCCCCTCACGCGCGCCCCGCGCGCTCCCAGCCCCTCGCGCCCGCCGCACCTCGGGGGTGCGCAAGGCCACAGAGAGGCAGCCCCCGCCCGCCAGCAGCGCTCTCCCAGGGTGTTCTCCCGGGCGGCGGGGACAAATCCATCCCCAGCCGAAGCCATCCGCTCCCGTGCGGGATGGGCACTGCGGGCTCCCCGATCGACAGCGGGACCGCGCACGCAGACGCCGCTGCGCTCGTCTCATCCTTCTGAACTAACTTTCCTGTTTCCGCAAAAATCACATAGGCACCGGAGGAGGGGGTGGGGGGTTATTGTTTCCAGCAAACACTCCTCACCCCTACGAGCACCCGCACCCCCATCCCGCCGGTATCCCGCCGCTGCCCAGCATCTCCGGCGGCCGGGCCGGCATCCCGCCACCCCCGTGACGGGCAGCCCCCGGCACCCCCGCCCCGGGCCGCCCCGCTCCTGCCACCTCCCCTCTCCCGGCGCCGGGAATCGCCCGCAGGTCCCCGCCGCCCCTCGCCCCCCGCGGCACCGGGTCTCACCGGCGCGTCCCTGGGCCGGGCCGGATGGGGCCGAGTGCTGGGGGAGCGGCGGAGGTAGGGCAGGACACGGCCCCAGCTCCTGCCAGCGGAAACGGGAGGAGGGGCTCGGACCGGCGTTACCGAGCGGGGAGGAGCTGGGGGCGCTGCCCAGGGGAGGCTCCAGCCCCGCGGAGGAGGGAAGGGAGGGATGGAGGGGAGGGAGCGCTGCCGGCCCGCTCCTCCAGCACCCCACCCGCTCCGTCCTGCGCCCGCCGGAGCCCCTTTGGCAGAGCTCTGCCCGAAGCCCGCCCCGCTCCCTCTGCCGCCCGCGGTACCCTCCGAGAAACCCCTGGGTGGGCGCCAGGAGCATTCCCCCGGCGCACCCTCCCGGAGCTGGCGGGATGTGCCGGGGCGGGGGGCACCGACCGGCCCCGCTCAGCTGCCCTGCCCCGAGGGAGCCGCGGCTGGACGGCCCCTGCGGGCTCCGCTGGGCGGGGGTGGTGCCCGTGCCCGTGCCCGTGCCCGCAGGCGGCCCGCAGCGCAGCCCTGACCGCTGCTGCGAGCGGCAAACCCGGCTGAGATGCTCGCTGGTCCGCAGCCCACCACGACTACCAATGTGTTGCTTTGGCTTCTAGCACAGGGGGAGAGCGTGTCTGAGTGCTCCCCCGAACTTGCTGCGGTCGCAACAGGAGCTGTAGACAGGTGCGGGTCGGTCTCCTCTCCCAGATAACAAGTGATAGGACGAGAGGACACAGCATCAAACTGTGCCAGGTGAGGTTTAGATTGGATATTAGAAAATATTTCTTCGCTGAAAGGGTGTTCAAACATTGGAACAGGTTGCTCAGGGAACTGGTGGAGTCATGATTCATGGAAGTATTAAAAAAAAAATTAGTATATATGGTGCTTAGAGGCATGTTTTAGTGGTGGACACATCAGTCCTGGGACTCTTGGACATCTTTTCCAATCTTAATGATTCTTATCTGTGGTGTTATGAGAGACAGGGCATAAGGGAGATCTTCTGACATCATATAGAAAGTCCCCACCTTCCTTCCTCTGGGTGTCAGTGGAAGTGTAACAAAAACTGAACGAAGTAAATTTCAAACACTCTCTCCAGCAGAAGACTCTCAAGTTCTCTTAACAGAGCTGGGGCAGGTTTTGGCATGGACCACTAAGTGAAGTGTTATGTGCTGAGGAAACAACCTAGAACTGGGCCAGAGATGCCTACAGAAGTAGAGCAGTGCAGAAATGGACACGGGCCTCCTCTGAGAGGAACTGTATTTTACAGTGTATGAAGAGCAACTCAAGGCTTTACCATAAATGTTTTTGCAGAAGGAAGATCTGTTTCACATTCCTAGGTCCCCTGTGTATTCTCATTTCCTTCTCTGGTACTGGTGCTGCTGTCACACTTCTCAGTTCAAGGGGATGTCCACATCAAATATATTCTCTTGTACTTTCCATCATGTCCTAAGTGGATTTTTACAAACTGCTTGGTTCAACAGACTTGAAGCATCCTGGTGGCAGTGCTGCCAGCAACACAGCTGTCATTTGCTGCATGTTTGTTTTTCTCCCTCCCAGAAAAGAAGCATGTGCTGCAGCTCTCTGTTCATCATCTATTTACGTGCAGAAGTACACAAACATTGCTGTGTGTTTACCTTAAAGCAAGCAATGAAGGAAATATGTCTTGCAATGCACCAAGAGATAAAGAGATCTGTGGAGAGAACTTCTTGTGGATCTTTGGTTCCAGACTCCAAGAAAGGTCCATCTTCTGGATGCTGTAGCTCTAACTTGCTGCTTGCTGCAACAAATCCCATTAGACCTGAGGACTGAAGGATCTTCATTCCAGAATTGATGCCAATCTTTAGTAACTTAAACTTTGGAAATAAACAACAACTTCCTGAAAGACAAGCGGCACAGGAAGTCAGCAGACAATGAGAACACATTTGACACTTTTGGTGGTGGTGTTATTGTTGGTTACTTGCTCACTCTAAAAGAGACAGCGTGATGTTGTGTTCTTTGCCTGTTGCATAAGCAAAGCAGCTTTTTACCCGGGTATATGGGATTTCTATAGTTCAAGTCAAAGTAAAAAAATCAATATGTGAAATCAAGTCATCATTTTGTGTCTACTTTGGAATAAAGGTTAAACATGCACAGACAAAAAAACCCCCAAACATATATGGGAGGTTTGTATGAACCTGATGATTTAGGGAAGAGCTTGAGGATCACTGTGAAACTGAGGACTGGAGTGGCTGATATTGTAGATACACTTTGTACCAAGGAAACTGCATTTATCTGCAGGTCTCTTCTCAATTATGCCATCAAGTTTATGAAAGTAGTCTGTTGGAACTGTGGTTCAGCTTCAACTAGCCATCTTCCACAGGCAACCGAATCTAACGTGGGGGCACATTATGTTGTTCATGCAGTGAGGAACAGGAGTTGCACCTCATCAGCATCTTCTCCCAGGCAACCAGCAAGAGGACAAGAGGCCACAGTCTTAAGCTGCACCAGGGGAAGTTTAGGCATTAGAAAAATATTTTTCACAAAAAGAGTGGTTCAACATTGGAACAGGCTGCCCAGGGAGGTGGTGGAGTCACCATCCCTGAGGTGTTTAACAAAAGTGGATGTGGCACTTAATGCCGTGCTTTAGTTGATAAGGTGGTGTTAGGTCATAGGTTGAACTTGACAATCACAAAGGTCTTTTCCAACCTTAATTATTTTGTGATTCTGTGTACCTGAATCCATGGCATCTGACCAGCAAACCTGAAGCTTCTGAGAACAGCTTTGAGTAGCTATGTTTGAGGCATCTAGAAAAGGATGCTTTCCAGTAATTCACAGGATGTACCCCCTCTACTTAATAGCAAGTCTGTGGCTTTGGTCTCAGCCACCAATTTCAGATGAAATCATAATAAGGCAACAGAGCTGAATGCTGTGGGGAAATTAAGGAGGTTGAAAATCAAAGTCTTTGCTTCTCTTTTTGGCAGAAAGATATAATCCATCTAGACTTTCTAACTTTGCTTATATTCGTGTTCTTTCCATTGTTATTGCTGTATTTTGCATCTGAAGGAGATGAGGGAGGTGCTTTTCTCTAAAGATGCTGTATTAGTTTTCCTCAGAATGAGCACCAGTACTTTCTTGGCTCATGTAAGAGGCCAAAATTGTATGGCCTTTTAAATGAGAGGAGTCAAGGTTTGGAGTCGTGACTAATTGCTGAACCAGCAGGCAAACATGGCTTCCAGTGTAGATCTGGACCTGGAGTCCAAGGGGATTGGGACTGCACCACGGTCTGTGAGGTTACAGACAGAGCTGCGGTCAATCTAAGCTTCTGGCTAGCCTTCCCTCGTAGAGAGTAGCCTTGATCTTGCTGTTTCATTACAAGCATGCAAGTTGTCTGCTGCCTTCCTGCTTGGTTTTGATGGAGACTCTGCTTGCAGGATTGGTGAAACAGCATGACCTCCTGACAGCTTCTTGAAGGCTCAGCATGTGTTCTTCCTGCAGTTTCTACAGCTCTAGAGCAAGTTTGAGGGTGTTCTCACCTGTCTGAATTAGTTCTTATTCTTTGCTGTAATCACACAAGACCTTTAACTCCTTCATCTGGTCCACGATGTCAAAGAAGCAAGACAAAAATGAGCTGGGTAATGGGGAAGAAAATGCCACTAGGAAACCGTTGCACCATTGCATGTGTGTAATGCTCAAGGAAATAATGATCCCTGGGTCTAGATATTGAAGTAGAGATTGAAATTCAATCTGTACATCTGGCTCTAGGCCCACCTACATGTTTTCTTTGTTGGCAATGTCAGCTTAAGAAGTTCCCACCCCCTCACCACAAATACATGAATGAATTCAAATGAACTTGTCTTACCTGAAGTGTTCCTTTTTGCTTTGAAGTGCAGATGAAGGGAGGGCTCCTGACTTGCCTAGCTCTGTGCTGCTCAGACCCATGGTCTGTCTTATCTCAGAAGACTATCAGTAAGTGGAATCATTTTAGTAATTCAGTTTGACATGATTTCACAAGCAGATGTAGCTGCACAAATTAGGGCTGATAAACTGAAGCATGTACATTAGAAAAAAAGGGAATCAGTTAAACAAAAACTTTTTAAGTGCTTTGTTTTAAAGAAAACATGGATATTTAGATCTCTGTTTTGTCACTTTACCTTCTAAGGTCTCAGTGTTATGGCTGTAAAGTGACCAGAGGAATCAGCTTTCAATGTTTCATCCTTTGATTTTACAGCAAGTTCTTACAGGTTAAGTTAATAATTCTGGTATTTCTGCCCCAACAGAAATTAAACTTGTAAGACACTCTACTATCCTCATTTGTTGTCAGTTCTTTAGAGCTCAGTTTAGCCTTTCCTCTTGAAACTAGGCTTTTTTTACATATGCTATTTTGTGTTTGCTTTGCTTTATTTTTAGCAAAATTGCAGCTGGCTCTTAGTTCGATGCACTGTCTGGTTTCTTCTGGTGAAATTCCAAGAAAGGAAGCCTTGGGGACAGACAGCTACACAGTCCTTCCAGTCTTTGAAGTTTTTTTGCGTGGATCTCACTCATTCTGCAAGGGGACAGAAGCCTTTTAGTCCAGATCAAAATTTCCAGTACTTCTTTTGCCTCTTAGCTTTACTAAATCTTCTTCATCTCTTGGCCTACATAAAAGTGAGCTCTCCCACACACACAATATTTCTTTTCCTTTCTCCACTGAGTTTCAAAGGCAGGTAGATGTCTCTTTCTAACCCTGGTTATTGATACCAGGGAGCTGTGAACTCCAAGAGCAAGCATGGAAAAAAATACTGCCAGAGAAAAATCTTCCACTGGTATTAGTTTGAAAATAAATCCTGAATAAATGTCCCAAAATCAACTGTGCAAAGATTTCCTCTGTTCCTCAGTCTGTTGGTTCATGTTTACTGCCTTGATAACATCCTATAACTTTGCTTAATGTGGTTTTATTAATGATCAGCTAATGGACTAAGTGAACTTCTAGGGCTCATCTTCAGGGACTGACTTCCATAGGGTCTGCTGCTGTGGTGTAACCCGGCAGTGAAAGCATGCAAGGCACCAAGCTCATGTTTGCAGGAGAATACTAATACACATCATAAGGAATTTTCCATTGCTGGAGACTTTCTCTGCCGTTTCTCTGTACAGGTTTCATTTCAAAATTGTTGTCTGCATTGGCCAAAAACACTTTTCCCAAGGATCAGTCTTTTTTTCTTATTAGCGAGGTTTTATTTGATTTGTTGCCTGCTCCACGCATGGTTCAGAGATCAGGAAGGAGATTGCACAGGGCTGAAGCAGGCAGGTGCATGCATCAGCAATGGACTGTAGACAGCTGGTGCCATTCATACCTATGTGGCCAGCTGGAGGAGCTGCCTGGTTTGCAGAGATGTAGTTAATTCAGTCCTGGGTGGCTTGGTCACCTGGCTGGGACAAGCAATAACACCCAATGGATAGGTGAGGGCAGCCTGTGCTCGCATGGATTTTTCATGTGTAGCACAGGACAGCAGGTATTTCAAGATGCTTTGTTTTCTAGGTGTTTAAAGTACTTGGTTCGTCTTTCTCCAAGCTTGACTGATTCTGGTTACCAGCCATGCAGATCTTAAGGAAAGCTGTTGGCATCTGTGTGTCTGTATTAGTTTGGAAATCCATTCTTGAAGGTATTTCTTTGTCTTGGAGAGAGCAGGCAGAGCAGGAACTTGCTGTAGGTTTTGCTTAATAGGTGCAAGCAAATATTTTGTTCTTGACCATCCACTCGTGGCTCCTGCACAGAAAAGATTAACAGCACTAGCCCTGCAAGGTCCTTAAAACTAGCCTCTGAGAACGCAGCATCTGCAAGACTGGTGGGAAAAAATATATGGAGCACTTTTCCCATAAAAGGGAAACCATCCTTCTCTAGCTGACTTCATGGCATCATCTTTGCTATCCTCCTTACCCTTGTCCTTTCCTTCACATGCTCCAAAGCATAGGGTATGCCTGGTGAAGACTCATCCTTGTCAGGGACCTCCCACGTGCAAATGGAAACCCACACTTTTACACTTACAACACATCAACTGGCATGCAGTTGCTTAATGAGGAAGTAAGTCAATTAGTCCCCCTTCCACATTAAATGGATTGTCCAGGCCACACGACTCTGCCTGGCCATCCAATAAATTTCCTGTTCACCCGCTGCCAGAGCATCATGCAAACCGCCTCTTCCCTCAGAGCAACATAATGGCTGCCTTTCCCCCACATCAGCAGCATTGTGGGGACCAAGATTATTGCCTCTCAGTGACTCCTCTCTGAATAGACAACCTCAGTTTACAAGTAAAGCAGAGAGGCTGTGTTTGATTGCCTTGGAAACACAGAAAGCTACGCTGTTTTCACTCTTCCCTCTCATTCTTTTCCTCCAGTTTGCTCACATATTGACATCCTGTGTAATACTTGTGCATCTCACTGTCTGCAACTAACAGGTGGAATAATTTGACCTCTGTAAATAATTATTTTGCTGGTGCACAAGAGCAGAGACTGGCTCACTGAGCATTGGTAGCTGTGCAGATAGCAGAAGCAAAACCAGCAAGAATTATTTTAGTCTGTCAAGTCATCAGACTTGATACATAGGGAAACCTACTGGGCAAGACAACATGATTAACATACCTGATTTTCTAAGCATAATTTTATTTAAAATGCAAAAGAAAGATTGGTCTCTCACTATCATGCATGAAAGTGAGGGAAGAAGAAACAAGCCTCTAACAGAGTGAGGCTGAATGAGCCTGTGACTGCACAACTGCTGATGTGCACAGGCAGCTGTGCAGGATTTATGAGCAACCTCTACACACAGGCACATGACCATGTATGTCTAACTGACAGCTATATCAATGTATGGTAACCATGTCTGTGCATGTGTTGGCTTTCAAATGAATGTGTATGAGTGCACACACTCAGACCAGGTGTAGCATGAACACTTTCAACCTGTTCATATATGATCAGAGTTGTGGAAGCTGCTGCCATTGCCACTGCCCCACCTGTATGCTCAGGTGCATATGCTCCTTTTATGTGTGTGATCACAGCCTGGGTGTGCACTGTGGGAACTGCTTTTCACAGGTTGCTGATTGTGGTGAGACCCAAAAGCAGTCATTTGCCTGTTTCCTTGACTCCTCATTTGCCTGTTTCCTTGACTCCAAGTCTTTTTTTCATTTGCACAAACCTGGAGATGGAAACTTCACTCTATCAATCACAAACCAGCTCAGAGGTACTTTTCTGAAAATACACAATATCTGCAGTTTATTTTTCAGTTTGGTTTGGGAGGGGGCAGGGGTTGTTCAAGCACAGACTTTTTTCTTAGACATGCATTCCATGGACAACTCAGGGCAGAGAGTCTCTAGTCCTTCACCAGCCGGTAGATGTGATGTTGGGCACCGTGGTCACTAGTTGATACTTCAAAAACATATGCTATGCACAGCAAGGTCTCCTGTGTGTCCCTGTTTGTCACAACCTAGACAGAAAAGGAGAAGAAGCTGAAATGGCAACTGCTATTTCTCTGCTTACGTATTCCAACACATTTGACATGAAGCAGAAAGTCAGTAATAGACAAAGAACAGAGAAGTGCAGGATCCATACACAGCTTGGCCCACAAACCAAAGCACTTTTGCAGCCTCAGAATTACAGTGCAGTGAAGAGACAGGGAGATGACAAAAAATTCACTGTGAGGAAAAGTCCACTGTGACCAAGCAGTGATCGCATCAGTGGAAGCAGGTTCCCTGATGTTGCAGATTTCAGCAGAGTGAAAGCATTCCACTCTGAAAAAAAAGGCTCTTCTTGCTCTGTTTGTTAAGTATAGGAGTCCCCTCCTGTGGCACGCCCACTCCTGTTCAGACATATATTGATATATCACAACCACAGACAGTTGTTTTCCTTCTGCTCCTGCTTGTCATTGGTAGACACAACACATGAGGATTAAAGAGTATAACTCCTATTACAGGAGACTTACAGATTTGACTCCATTACACTTCCCATTCCATACACTATAGATGTTGGGAGAAGGATGGCTGCTGCACTCATGCATTCTTACAGAAGCTCCTTTTTCCCCATTTTTTTTTCCCCTATGGCCCCTCAGGACCCTTTAGCGACTCTACAACGTGACTGTCAGCAGCATGGTGAAGGAGCAGTGTTGTCCTAGTTTCTGCAGCATGCACTAGGTGGCAGAGACAAGAGAAATATTGCTCTCAGAACTCCTAGCTCAGCTTCCCTCTCTCTGTCACTGAACAACTTTGCATGTTCTCGTCACCTGAGTTTGTGCCAAAGCTGAAGTTCTCTCCTGCTGCAGGAGAGATTTTTATCAGCAGCAGCACAAGCTCAACTGCAGAAGAAAACCATTCCAGCTGGAGGCTTGAGCTGTACCAAAGCCCAACTGTTCTTGTGAAAAGAGGAAGAAAATAGCTGTTTTCAAAATTTCCTATTAATTTTAGCAGTCTGATTTTGGTCTGTTTTCTTTTCTTACTTCATGATTGGATTTGCAGTTGAAGTCCTTTCTTCTGAAAGATATGGTGAGTTATACACATCCAGGTGTGCTAAGGCACTGGGCCCTTTTCTGAAAAATGGGCTCTGAAATCTTGGGAGTTCTAGATCCAGAGAAATGTGCCAAGCAAGATAAATGATGCTATGGGATTAGGGGTATTCTAAGCTCATAAAAGGGTTTATAAAAAAAATATAATTAGACTTGCCTCAAAGGTGGTAGTGGGGACTGAGGACTACCAAAATGCCTTGCATTACACATTTTTCAGCTCCACAGTGGGGAAATGCTCAGGCTGCTGCTCAGGGAGCAGCACTTTCATCCTGCATAGCACTGCAAGGTAGTATGTGCCAGCACCCACCTGGGACATGCCTTCAGTGCCAGAAGATAAAGGAAGGACATGAGATTTCTCAAAACATAAAGCCCCTAAGGAAGTATAACTATGTGACAACTTTTTTCTTAGAATTTATAGGAAATGCTGGCCTGACTGAGGAATGAAACATGCAGAAGGCAGCTACAATGTTCCCCAGTAAGGATTACAGCACACAGGTCATCCATCTCTGTCTCTGCCCCTCTCATGCTTTTGCTCATCCAAAATAACTCTCAGCATTTATACTCCTCATTTCTTCCAGATGTTGAAGATCTTAATAAAGCATGAAAGAGTAAACTTAATGCCCTGTGACGTATATTATTAACCTTGTGTTTATGGCTGATGTGTCTGAGCCACAGAGCAGTGAAATGAGTTGCCTGCAGTTACCAAAGATCTTCAGAGAATGGAATGAAAACCACTTTGATTTCCAGTCTTTCATACAGCTACCAGCATCTCTTCTACTTACCAGCCTCACGTTCTCTGGTGAAAGATCTGTGATGCCTCTCACAGAGGTGAACACAGAATTCAGTCTGCTAGAAAAATCCACCTTTTAAACTGTCTGCCCTCTTCCCAAATTTAGACTGCGCTGAACCTGGAACAGCTCCCAGTATAACGAAACACTAATGGAAATCTAATTGCTGTAGCCTTGTAATCCTGACCTATCTAGAGGTTGCAGTGATTCGGAAGGTGTCACAGAGTTTCCCCACAACTCCTTTGCATGTCTCCATATTCTGTACAGGTCCTGGATGGTCCTGAGGAAACAACTTTCTTTCCCCCCTAATATGGTCAATGAAGAACTCTTCCCACAGAAAAATTTTATAGCCACTCAACAGTGCCCTTATGGGTTCTTTTACCTTGCAAAAAGGGCCAGGGCACAAAAAGGACCTCAATATTCGTGAAATAGTGGAATGAGCATTTCCTTCACTGACTTTTTCATCATTCCCCTTCCTTTGTCTCTCTGCCTCATGAGCTCTCCCTTTATTTTTCTTTTTATCTCTCTCTTACCCAGGTCTCTCAAATTCTTTTGCTGCTCCTCTGCATGAGTTACCATCTCTAGAGCTCCATAAATGGTCTTGAAGTGCAATACACATGAAAGACAGTAAGTTCAATTAGACGCTGAGCTATAAAAGGAAATCTGCTTTGACTCTCAGCAGTGAACTCCTGCATGGTGCTTACATGTTGCCAAATTGCAACAAAAACAGCTAAAATTCCTACCTGTAAGATAGTGAAGTTCTCCAGCACACTGTTCATCATGTACTTCTCGGGAAGGTGCTTGAGTTTATGGATGAAGTTGATCATGTATTCGCAGAGAGGGGAGCGGTGGATGCGGTAGGAATAGTGTCCGTTTTCATAGCGTGCATACTCTGTCTGCAGGGAAAAACACAAAAGGGGCACAAATGTGGGGCTATGCTGGCACACCAGTGACACTATCACAGCAAGGGACTCAAAACAGAAAAATTACAGTGGCACTTTTAAATAATTTTATGAACAGTGACCACAGTACTTTGCACCAAGGTCAGTCCCCTTGGTCCTCCAATTTCTTTGGCTTGATTTCTTGTTTTCTTTAAAATGGTGAGTTCCAGCTTCTGAGCTGCAAACCCTCAATGCACTGTGAAAGGTAACTAAGAGGAACACACCAATTGACACCTACACTACAGTCTGCATCTCTACTGGAAAAATACCAGGTGTGAATAAACTGAAAAAGTTAATAACTACTGTTTTAGCAAGACCAGGAAGAGCAGAGATACTATGCTCAGGATGTTTTGTAGCTAAAAAAGACTAAAGCCTTCTGGTACCTGTGTGAGAGAACACAGAATTTATGCCCCCCACTGAGGAAAGGGTTTTGCCAGTGATACACAGAGGGATTTTTTTGCTCACATTCACACCTTAGCTCCTGTATATATTATCTGCCTTTGAAGAGAAACTGAGTCCATAATCTATGGTTTCACAGCAGACCCTTAAATGCCTATAACCTTCTTTCACCCCAGAAGCTTGGTCTTCTTCCATGTGCACCATGACATCTTCCTTTAGCCCCTCTATCCCTCTGCAAATACTTAACTTCAAGCATGCCTACTATCATGTGGCTGGAGATGGGCTTTGGGGAAGGATGCACCTTGAACTGACTGCTGACATGAGAACAGCTGGTGTTCTGCACATAGATGCTTCTGCATCCTAAGGTTCCTTGAGAAACAGGGCAGCAGGAGGCATGTCAAAGCAGCTCTCTTAGCAGCTGAATGTGGAATCAAAAAGAATTTCTTCAATGTCAGTTCTATGCATAACCCAGTTATTTGCAGTTGCTCAAGCTGTAAGTGCATAAGCTCTAGGTCTAATACAATCGTAAGACTAGTCTGTAAATTTATTACAGTCAAATTAATAGCTACAGTCTATAAATGATCTGTTTAAAAACACTGGTGAGAGTGAGGTGTTGCTTATATGTTTTCACATTTCTGGACTACAAAACACATCTTATGTTCCCTAGCTTTCCTTTGCTTCCCAAAAAACCCCAGAGAATCGGCAGAGCTAAGAGTCATACGTATTTACATCTCCTCAGAAACTGAGATTTAAGGGAAAAGTAGCAAACACTAGCAGATCTTTTCTTAGAAATCCTAAGACAAGCATTTTGCAGGCTGAGTGATCTTATATCTATGGCATCCATCTCCCTGACAAGAAGCATGAGATATATTTTGCCTTGAGATACAAAGGCAGGATGCAAATACTTGAAGTAACAAAACGGCAGCCAGAGGAAACCTTGCACCCAGATGTCTGCTCCTTACCTCTACTTTCTCTACCACCTGTTTTCCAAAGGAACACACTTTGGTGGAACAGGTAATGACCATGTTTTCTGGGCTCTCATACTGGCTGGAAACACCATAGAAAGATCTGGATTCATCTTCAATATTGGTATTCAAATCAGCCTGCCAAAAAGAAAAGAAAAAAAAATTCAGATAGTTATCAATAGATGGTTGTGCCATTTTCTCACCACTACGTTGCATAGCAGACAAATGTGCATTGAGCAAGTGGGAGAAATCTGAAGAGTACTGAATAAAAACCTATTTCCACTTCAAAAAATGGTGTGGGTTTGCATACACTTTGGGGAAATCTGCTGGAATATCCTCCTAACATGAAAAACGTATGACACAGCTTGGAGGTACTCAGCATGTGGAGAGCAGACTGCAGAGTCAGAGCAGTGTAACAGACAGGCTAGACTCACCAGGAAGGAAAAAAATGGTAAAGCAATAGCAATAAAGTTTTTCCCCCTAAGAACATAGGTAAGGGAAAAGAGACAGCAGGGAAAAGGAATCTGTGAGTACACACACACATCAGGCTCAGGTGCTACAAATGTGAATAGACAGGATGCAACATAAGGAATGTAGATTACTGATGGATACAGACCAGTTACACCTGAATTCAAACCCATCTCCAGCAGCAGCCAGTTTTCAAATGTGGGTGCCTAAGGCTGGCCAACTGAAGCCTCCTGTTGGGACAGAGCTCCTAAAAATCCTGGCTGTCTGAAGCTTCCACCAGGGGTCATTCCAACCGCAGCTATGAAACAAGTGGCAGTTCCCTTAAGCTCTAGAAACACTACGAGTGTGTGGGAATGCCCAGCTCAGCTTCCTCCCCTTCGAAACTGAAAGGGCAGAGCTTCTCTGTGCTCCACAAGCCCATGTGCTAATTCACATCAGTGTAAAAGCAAGGATCACTTCCCACAGGCTGCTCCAGAGCATTTTATTTTTCCAGCTGAGCTAAGGGAAGAAGAAACTGAAGAAAATGTGTTCCTGCTACAGTGGACACAGGGTGACTAAGACAGCATTACATGCCATTCTAGCAGAGTTTTCTTAACCAATGTCAGTGAAGAGTTTTTTATTTGAGATCTAGAGCAGCACTAAGGACAAGCAATGTGGTGGAACTGGACCACCACAATAGTGAATACTCCTCTTTCTTTGCCATGCAAAATACCTGCCTCTTAAGTGCCATGAGATAATAAATAGTTAGCTTAGTTGTCTTAAGGAACAACTTCACCAAAGGTTTAGGTCAGTCTAGAAAGTGATAGTCAAGTTTTCTCTCCTTCTGTAGACATGTGAGCTTGCTGCTGCCTTTGTGGCACCACAAGAGATGAGGGCACAAAGATTGCCTATTTTCATAGCAACACATACTTGGGTTGGCTTGAGTCTCTTGAGAAACTGCACCTCAGAGTTGTAGCTTGATGATGCCAGGCTGGTCCTGACCCCAAGAGAGAGCAGTCTTAGTTTTCCAGAGCAGTTTGTGCTTCCCCATTCCTGCTGTACTGACACACATCTCTGTAGCTGTATTACAAGGCTCACTGAGGAATTGCTCAGTTAGTTCTCAGTGGGATCAGTTCCCTGGCCTGATTCAGAAACACTTGTGTGTGTGTGTTCAAACAAAGAATGTGTAGGGAGGATGGGTGGCAACAGGGATAGCAGAAGGCAGGACAGTTTATTCTAGTGAATTATTATGGCCATGCTGAAGACCTTGGTATTAAATAACTGTAGTTATGCAGCTACTTTCTTTGTAGCACAAATGCACCTGTATTAGAGAATAGCAGTATTACTCCCCTCTGGTTTACTGTAATACTGTACTTTAATACTGTAATACTCACTTCCATGTCAATGCAATCAACTGTTTTCTTTATTTCACCCACACTCCAACTGTCTAAATAAAGATTAACTTCTTCCCTTGTCCAGAGAGGAACTAGACTAGGAGTCCCTTCACAATATTTTTCTGCTATTTCCCTTAGGAGTGACAAACACAATGTATGGACTTGATTCTGCTATTCCAAAGAAATTCTCCCACTGAGTCAAAAAGAACAAAGGTCAAGGCTACAGAGGCTTGGTCAGGCCACCTCTACATAAACACAGCAGACGCTGTCATTGCAGAACCAGACAAACATTTTCAGGGTCTCACTAGTAAAGTTAAGGTTACATTCTCCAAAAGACTCACTGGTAAAATTAAGAAATAAATACACTCAATACGAGGCAAAGCAGAAAGGTGCTAGTTCCACTTCATGAGAAAAGTTTCACTAGCCCTAAGAAGCCACTGTAAGTGCACCCCCAGTTTGACAAGCCTCTTATCAGAAGGCCAGACTAGAATTTCACAGCCAATTAACATCTAATTAATCAACATTAACGGCAAAACTATGATAATACTGTTTGAATTAAGGAGTTGTCACCATTCACTGACATTATGTACTATCAGGTACCTGGAAGCTGTTACAGTGGAGCAGTGGGATCATGTTGGAACTCACGCACATTTACACTGCACATTTTATTCTAAAGCTTGTCCCATATTATGGGCTAGGATGGTCAGACATAAAGCAATCGATCACCAGGAGCTATGTACCCACCTCCTGTTACCTTTGCAGACCTCATAAACATACATACAGGGAATTTCAGCAACTCCAGGCAATGACAGTAGCAGTTTGCTGAGGGCTCCAGTTCATGATTGCAGCAGAATGCAGCTGGAGCACCCCAGACACTGCTGGCCTTACAGTTACAGCTTTTCCACTTATTTACAGCTGCTGGTTCTCACCTTCTCTAGGAAGGCACTGCCCCTACTAGAGATTATTGAGCACACACATATCTGCTCTTGAACTATTTGCAACCTGGTTTATACATGTGAACTGAAAACAGCAATGGTGTACATGCATACAAGACCAAGGAACAACTCAGAAGTGGAACTTCAACCTCTTAGCTGTGGAGATGATTACCTCCTGAAGGGAGACAAGGCAGAAAATTGAGGAAGAACAGTGTTATCTGCCATAACCAAATTAACTTCTAAATGTCAACCGGACACTGGGATAATTCATGAAAGGGTGCAGTTAAACTTCTCAAGATTGCATGAGGACAAGACCATAGCGACCAAAAGAGCTACTGCATTTAGCTTAACACCTAAAAACACTATGGCCTTCATGCCTAGATTCCTATGAGCTCCTCACAACACCTAGACCATCAGGACTACATTGCTTCTCTACAGAAAACCTTGTGTCAAAGCACATCCAGTCCTGGAGGGAGCACTCGAGGCGAGCAGAGACAGGTCTGACTTACTGTGTCCAGTACATTCCACCCTTAAAAGATGCAAGGGAATAACAGTGACTATGACTCAAAGGAAATTCATCTTCCCAGAACTCCATCAAGCAGGAGAGCTAATCTTCACTTTATAGTCTGGGAATGCACAGAATTGTTTAAAATGTAACTGGATGTGACTAGAACCCAGGTGCCTCACCTCCTCTCTGGCAAATGCCCTAGTATGTCCAACAACAAATGAGATGATCTTAAATACATTCCTTACCCCAACCTAGGCAGCTAAAGGACACAAAGGCAGGATTTAGGAAAGTCTCACTGAGAGCCCCCTGGGGGATGAGCTGCTTGGCTCCCCAAGCTCCTACTTGCCACTGCTGGAACAGGGTGGGACTGCAGAGGCAGCAATAGCATTCAGGCTGTTGGGTGGTGTCCAGCATTCAAACAGCTGTTCTCAAACAGCTGTCTCTTTTACAGGGAAAGGTAGAAGATCAAATAAACAAGGCATATTACAAGCTAAATCTGAGTTATGAGCCACCAGCTGGACCATACCACTTTATCTGACAAAATCAGGGTTCTTGCTTTCTGTCCCACAAGTTCCAAATGCAAAAACCTGTGCACACTCTGGCATAGCAGAAATCTGATGTGTCTGGGATGTGTTCAACCTGCTGTGCAAGCTCAGCACAGATGACACACTTATCCATAGCTTGCCTGATGACTTCCAAACATGCTGAAACTAGAGTCACTGAGATATCTGCGATATAGCATATCCCAGATATTCACATAATGCATGCAAGAGTGAATCTGCCTGCTTGGGGGAGAAACATCTGTGATTTCCTCCTTTCCAGAGAAGTAAGCAGTATGTTTAATTACCTACAAGAAAAGACTTCCAGATGGAAGAGAAGGGATTTGTTCTGGGAAGAGCATAGTAGCCTTCCACAAGTTAATATGCTCCTCTCTCCCCTCCATCTCTGGAAAAAAATCTTTGAAAATTCCTCAGCAATTCAATCTTTCAATCTGCCTTTTGCTGCTAATAATCTCCACACTGTTGAACACTGTGGGGAACAACTTTGGTAGAAGAAATGCCATTGGCAGAGTCCCCTTAAATAAGGCAGCAACTAGCATCACTGCTGGTGATGGCAGGTGGAATTAATGTGTGTAAAAATCATAAAATTCTCTGTTTCTAGCTGTTGCCTTGTTTGCTGCCTGAGGAGTACCAGAACAGAATGAACGTGGAGACCAAATTGCCATTCCTTGCTCTCCAGGCAGTTCCATGATTGAAAGCATCCAGTGGGCAAGGCAGGGTGCTGAGGGCAATTTGCACTGCTGCTGTTTTGACTGGATTTGCTTGTGACAGGAGAGAAGCCAGGTGCAAGACAGCAGTTTCCAGCCCACCCCTTCAGCACCTTCCCACAGAAGTATATTCCATTTAGCTGAAAGAAGCGCTCAGATGCTCAGAAGATCGCTTGCCTATCACCAAGAAGAAATTACTACACACATTCTTCACAGGCAAGACAAGAAATTCCCATGATTCATGTCTCTGCAGATGATTGCTCTGTGCAAAGTACTACCTGTCCTGAATTCCTGGTTTGTCATTTTCCTTCTGTCTTCCATGCAGTCTCACAACTTCTGAAAGTTCCAAGATGCAAAGTGCACCATTTCTACTAACGTGCAAAGCCCTGAGAACGCCTCTTCCCCAAACTATTAATAACAATCCATAGAGGAGGAGTTCAGGGGGAGAAGCAAGGAACAGGTGGCAGAGATAATATTAGCCTGGAAAAGAGCAGGGCTGCCACTGCCCATGTGTTGGGAGGCTGATGTCTCACATTCATTGTCGTGTGCTAGAATGCACTTGGAGCACAGAGAAATGTCACACAGATGTCATACACAACTTGCCAACCCAAGTCCAAAAATCAGTTAATTGTACCAAATTCTTGATGCCAAAATCAAGGAAGAATTGCAAACACTGCCACACTGTTTATGTTTCAAACTCATGAACTTTTAACTCTTAGCTATTGTATAGATCATTTAAAGCACCTTTGAATGAATGTGAACATCTCTTTCTCAGTCATACTAGATCCTCAGTGTTCCCATGAGGTCAGGAAACCTCAACCCTGGTGTTTATAGAATTAGGCCTCTGGTACACAACATATCATCCATATACCATATATTCAATGGTTACTGTAGCAATGGCAGGTTCATGCCTCAAGTTCTTCAAGCCTAAAACTGCAGATACACAACCCCAACTTACTCACTCCTTGGTTTGTTTAAAGTCTTTGTCACCTGCAACCACAACTGCAACTCAGAACCTCTGAAAAATCAATCACCATGTCTCAAAAGCATCCCTTCAAGTATTTAATGCTACTTACCATTTTGTGCTAAAATGATGCTGTAAATTCAATGGTGTAGTAATTGCTTTATCCAATACATCTTTGAACATGAACAGTATATTTGTGTAGTTGTTCAGAGCTATCAGGAAGCAAAATGAAAAAGCACCCTAGCATATACTGTTAAAAAAGTATCAGAATGCAGAGGGATATAAAAATTTCTGCTGAAATCTAGGTTTCTTCTTTTTTGTTTTTAATCATATTGCCTTATTTGTGAAAAGTGTTTATTTATTTGCTTCTTAAAAGTCTTAGAAGCTTCCATTTAACTAATGACTTGACTTCTAAACTTTGCCTATTTCTAAGTGACAAGCTGTAATGTTGCCACCAATAAAACCTGATGCTAACTCCAGATGGGATTCAGCGATGCAAGGGTATCAAAAACAGTATCAGACAGTCCAAGTATTAAACCAAGCCCAGAAATATTTCTGTCCTTTTAAGTATAGAGTTGTAGAGCCCCACAACATTGTGCACACATTGGAGTAAAGCTGTTTTGAATCCTATGTCACATCTCTTTAACCAAGCCAAATTCCAGTGAGCTGATACCCTCTGAACACCTCACGTGGGAGCAGAAGAAAGCCAACCTGACGACATGCCACCATCTAAATCTTCCAAAACCCTGACAGAGGTTGGTCTGACATGGTGCATAGGCCACATTTATACTTCTGATATTAAAAACCAAGTTATCACAATCCCCAAACTGAACCACAAAAGCACACTGTCAATTTTGATAAATAAAATCACAGTTGCACCAGATCACAATTTCATGATTTCTCTCTCTTAAAGTCAAGGAGTTCAAAGTGATTAATTCCCTCTGTGTAACATCTCCCTCTAAGCTCTTCCTTTTGGTTCTTGAAACTTCCAAAGAACAAAAGGCAATCAATACCTTTCAAAATACCCTGTCAAAGGATAAACTTCTCAGCAAGGTGCTGTTTTCTCTCCCAGCCAGAACAGAGCTGATCTTCCACCTTTTGTTTTGAGCACCCCAGGCAGGCTTTGTTGTACTTTGCCAGGAGCTAATCCCATGAAGGGCCCAGCTCAGTAGCACAGAGATTGCAGGTAATAGAATTATGTGTCCCCAAAAATTATCAGCAACCAACACTCTAGGCACAGGCACTTGAGAAGAAGACTCCCAGCCAGCATTCTCCAACTCATTTCTGGAAAGGCTAGGCTTGGGACAGCTGGGAAGTTGCATCTCAAGGCACTTAACTCTTCTTTCTGAAAGCACCAGTCAGGAAGCTTTTTAGTGCCACTTTGTATGAAGGGAATGAAATATAAAAGCTCATTTTTCATCATCTCACTCTGACTTCAGGTTGAATGATGTGGTAAACTCCAGGTGAAAGGCTCCAAATCCCATTACACATTCCCTCAGCCATCTACTGTACAACTGCCCTGAGCTACTATTATTTTTAATTTCATAATTCTTATGATAATATCGATCACCAAAGCTATTTTGTTTGTACCTTGAAGCACAATGGCACAGTTTTTGCAAATTTCAGTTAAATCACAAAAATCCAAATTGAGTGAGTAAGCTTTTGCCAGGCTGATTTCTACCAATTTACCAGAAGTCATTTCAGTAATATATTATCAGCATAATCCAATTTCATTATATTTTTCTCTTATCTTTTGCTCTGCCAGCAGTAAGTATGCATCTGTAAATTATTAGTACTTGGATAACACAAAATGCAGCTACAGAGACAGGAGAAGAGATGGAAAAGTATTGCTTCTGGCTGAGGAGTTACACAACACTGAGAAGTGAATGCATAAGAGTATGCAGAGAATAATTTTCTCTGAATTCTTTACTTATACCTGAATAAAAACTCTTAGAGGGTACAAGTCACCATCAGCAAATCTGCAGACAGTAGTCAAGAACAACTCTACAGATGGACAAGGTGAAAGACACACCTTGCTGCAGGCCAGAAAGTGTGCCTTGTGGGGTTAAGGGAAGATCTTATGGGGTCAATAAAAATAGAAGTTGTTGCTGTATTAAGTTGCCTACACAGGGAAAAATTTGTTGTGAGGCAGCAGTTTTCTAACAGCCAGGGAAGTCACAGCTTTAAAAGTGACAAACTTCCTAGCAAATGGGTACCCTACAAAGGGCCCTTCTCTTACCCAGAATTTGACAAGGAAGAAGGCATTAGCTGGCCCCCTTTCAAAGAGCTCCTTCAGGCCCCCTTTCTTCTCAGGGAACTTGTCATAGATCTGCCGGATATCCACTGCCTCGAGGTAGGGGTCATTGTAGCTGGGGCTTGACTGCCCAATGTGCACAAACAGGTGTTTGTTATACTGCAACAAGAGGAAAAACATGGAATTAGAGAATTGTTCGGTACCATTCAGTACATACTGAACATCCATTGTCCTTCACAGAAGACTGCTGGAAGTCAATGAAAATTTGATAGAGTTTTCTAAAAGAGCAGAAGAAGTCAATAGAAATATCTCTGCTAATACCAGCTCATGCTATTCTTTCCTTCCTATCAATACATTCATGCTTCTTCCTTCTCTGAAACACTGTTGTTGGGTTTTTTCTTCCTATTTTCACTGCTAAATCATTGCCTTGTGCTGCCATATAGTCTGCAAAAGCCTGAGACACAGAGTGTTACCTGTGACAGGTCACTCAGTCAAACATCAGTGCTTCTCTCCTATGAAAAGCCTGAAATCCCACAGCAGATAAATCCTAGGCAAATAATACTATCTTTTCTGAACTTTCCTATCTCAGCCCATCACCAGAGCACATCTCAAGACACAGAATCAAAAGGTTTAGTGAGAGAGGCAAATCTGACTACTTCCACTTCACTGTGGAAACACATTGATGCAAATTCATCACAGCTGCCACAAATTTTAAGTTTTCAGCACACCAGAGAAACACATGGCTTTATGTGATCCTAAGAACTTCTGATTTTGGATTTTATATTGGAGTCTATATTACAAGGCTGGACAGGACAGCCAGAATAGCCTGGCAGGGGCTTATGACCTCAGTGCCTTGGGCTCTGGTGAATGAATGCCTGTGACCCTGGACAGGGAAGCCAGAAGCACATTGCACAGACCTGATTCTATCACTACCTATCCTCTAATAAGAGGATATCTGGTGTTTCCCAAAGATGCCTTTCTGTTCTCTGAAGAGCAACGAAGGAAGTATTTCCATACACACAGAGTAGTATAACACATCCATGATGAACAGGAGCTGTCCAAAGATGCAAAATTAATGAGGGGTGGAAGCAAGGTGTGTTTCTTACTGTGTCTTGATCTTGTTGTTGTTCCAAGAAAGCAGAGAACTCTAACATCCAAAGTTTGGAGCTAGCAACCCTTCGTCCTTGCCAAGCTGGTGCTGACGGGGAAGGTGAGAGGCCAGTAGGAGATTCAAACCCTAAGCACACAGGATTTATATAAAAATAATTTAGAAAAAAAATGGCAATGGCTGTCCAGTAGAGCACCTACTGCCAAAGTTGACTCACAATTTTCTTATGGCTTCAATCACCATACAAAAATATCATTCACAAGGTCCTCAATCTACCTGTGCTCTAAATGGCTTGCCAGTTACCCTCTGCTAGGACAGCACTGCCAGGGGTCATGATGTAAAAGAAAAACTACCCGGGTCTGACACCAGAGAAAACATGTTCAGCAATTTTAAGAGGACTTAGACAGAGCCCTAAAGGAGCAGTGAAATAAACTGTTTAGTATTGGAATGAGGTGTCACCATTAATCTCTCAAAATGGGGAAGCTGAGAAGGAAAAGACATTTGTTATTCCACTTAATGAGAAATTAGGAACACAATCATGTTATGACAAAGAACAGCGTTCTAGAGCATGAAGCATGGGGAGGACCAGTAGACATGTAAACTTTTATCCTCTGCTGAGCCAAGAAGAAAAAAACCCCAACACAACAAATATAGAACAGGAAAAAAACAAAATTTACAAGCTTCAGCTATCTCAGTAAAAGGATGAGAACAGGTAGTAAGAGGAAATCATATAAAAATTGGTTTTGGCTCTTTGAAATGTTTCAATAGGTTTTGTTTTTTTAAATTAACTTTCAAGATTTTTAGAGTCCTGGCTGGTTTTGAAGTTGGAATACAATTTCAAAGGAAGGAAGTACATTTCCTTACCTACCTGGTATTGGAAGTGGAGGCTGTACAGCATAAGGTTGTTGAGAAAAAGGTTTCACACTACAGAAGTAGACAAAGAGAGGTGGTTAATAAAAACACAACCAAACAAAAAAATATTCCTCACTGACTGTTTGCACAGATTAGATCAAGTATTTCTCCTCAGGGAGAAAGTGGCCTAAATGTCTTTTGGAAATTATCTTTCTGTCTGGGCAAGAGAAGGGTCATGGGCAAACACTCAGAAAGCAGTAAGGGGCCAGGACTGGACAGATTAAGATTTCCTTGCAGGTGTTCAGCAGGCCCTACCTCCAGATTTGTTTTTCTGAGATCCCTATCAGCCTCTTAATACACTGCTGCCCATTTATTTGTCCTTTCCTTTCAACTACAAGTAGTTTTTTATCTATGCAAGTGGATATAGGTCTGGATGCCTCTCAGACTTTCAGGCTCAAATTCAGAGACATCCAACACCCACAAGTAAACACAGCTTTCAGGATAGCTCAGCTCCATTTTAACACTACTGTAAGAAAAAGGAAGGCCTTAGCATTTCACAGGTCTTGTGATAGCTAATGGTGTTCCTCAGGCAGCAAAGAAAGCAGGAGAAGCACCTGCTTTGGATGCTCACATGAAAGAATACTTACTCCTGGGAAGATCCAGCTTGGCCTGGCAATGGTCCTTGCCAAAACTGCAAGAGAACAACACATAGGCAGAAGTCACCACTCTTAGGACAGAAATGAAAAGGAAGACTTGCTCTTTTCTGAGTAAACAAACTGCAAACTCACAGACCTTTAAAGATATGAATGAGTTCTCTCTTCTTTTTACATTCCTGGTTTCATTCTTGTGGAGATGCTGACTGGTCTTTTTTTTTTCATTCTACACACCACTGATAGGCAAAACACTGACCCGAAAGTGATTTTTAATGTTAAATATTACGCATGCACCTTGTGCCTCTGTCTCCATAGATTTTGTGATGCTCACTCTCTTGGAAGGACAATTTTCCCCAGGAAAGTTCCACGGAAGTTATTTTTTCAGAAATCAATAATCAGCATATGCTCACTAGGCCCAACTCATAGGGATGGGCCTGCTGACAGATCTTTCTCTATTAAGGAATTTATGTAAGGGCCATCTGATCTAAGTGCTGAGAAAAAGACTGGGAAATATAAACTTGAAAAACAGTCAGGATGGCCCAAACAGATTTATTCCAAAATGATGCTGGACTAAGAAAATGGTATGAAAATCCAAAGGAACTGATTGTTCTCTCCCTTGTATCATTTAAAAAATATACACAGTAAAACTCAGTGTGAGCAAAGAATTGGACAAAACTGTTGAAGCCACATGACAGATTTATTCTACAGAGACAACACCTTTTGGCCCATTCTGTCTCAGTTCTCAGGATTTTCCTGAGCAGCAACATCCTTTCAAACAGTCAAGTGCCTTCTCAAAACTCCACCAAGACACTGATCCACTCACCCCAGAAACAGCAGGGTAGGCTGGTCGTGGGAGACCAGGCAAGGCCATTTTACTATGGAAGGCAGTTGCAGAGATAATCTGGGCAGATGACATTGTAGCCATACTCTGCATGGCTTTATCTTTAGCTGCCTGATCCTATGAGCAAGAATAGAAAGAGAAAAAACAGGATTATTGTAATGATTAACTAGTTGCCAGCTCTAATGGTCTATAACCAGAATTCTCATCGGCTTCTCTGTCAGGAACAAGCATCTCTGAAATTCTGGGCAGCAAGCTCACCAATAACTGTCCTAACAACTCCTTAAAGCTGTAAGCCTGTAACTCATTACTATAGCTTCAGATGTGAGTAGTCATGCTTTCAGAAATGCTGGTTTAAAGACTGCTAAGCATTTGTCTTTTCTGTCTGAGGGCTTTCAACCACAGAGCTGAAAAGTTTTGTTGTGGAAAGTACACCCCTAGCTGACTCTTGTGTTTTAATAATTGGTAAGAATATTCAATGGGAAAGATTCTTGATTACAAAAAAACTCTCTGAGGAAAAGGTCACAAAAAGAGATCGTCACCATCGCTGCAGAAATGACTACCTCAATTTGGGACTGCATTAGTCTTAGGTAGAGTTTATCATTTTATCCCCATCTTCAGGGAAACTTGAAACCTTCATAATCTCCAGGGCACATATGCAGGGACGTTCCTTTTTGTGTTTTAACAGGACTGTAGATTTACACACATTCTTACAGTGCCACTATTAGTGGGTCTGAGTTATGTATAAAACAAACAGCATTCTTAATTTCTTCTTTTAAGGAATAAATAAGCAAACAGAAGTACTTCCCCATATTCTGCCTTTCCTCCTACATCCCCTACAATTAATCTTCGTCTTTCAAACATTCCACATTTATCTGTGTCATGATAATTACCATGGAAAATTCACGGATAATTCATGGCTTGAAGAAACTGCTGAAAGAGGTACAACAGCCCTTGCTGTCTTCTTCAGGAATTCTCACTTCCCACTTGCATTCACTGAACTGCAGTAAATTCTCACCCTTGGGCCTCCATTCTTTCTAACCCCTCCAACTTATCTAAGGTTTTCTAAAGTTCAAAACCCAAATATCCTAATGTGTCTCACCAAAAAAAAAAAAAAAAAAAAACACGTGGAGGAGGCATCCTAAAAAATCTCAATAATAAATGTTAATGTTCAAGTGGAATGATCACTGGAAATGGGCAAAACTTACACCTCTTCTTTTTTAGAGCATCTCTGACTACTGTTAGTACCATTCAAGTGAATGGAAGGAAAACATTTTAAATGCCAAGAAAGTTCCTAATTTTCTCCAAAGCTACGGGAAATGTTTTCAGCATCCAATTTAAATTATGCCTTAGGGAATAATTGAAGGATTAGCTACAATTTTTAAGGAAACTTATTATTTTCTGGTTTCTTAATACATATATAAGGGCTATTTCCTATGTGCCATTGCAGAAAAAGATTTTTTTTCTTCCCTTATTTTCTCACTGGAAAAATTGTATTTGTCTACCTCAGTTTATGGGGAAGATGCATTTACTTGTGGAGGCATTAAGTTAAAAGAAAAAGTAAAATAATTAGGGAAGGAAAGTATGTTACCTATTAACCTTTGCTGTGGTTTTGTTTTGTTTAAATGCTTGACAGACTGCTGTAAGGAGCATGTTTTCAGAAAAGACATCTTTCTGTTTCAGTTCTATACCCATTTCAAGTGTTTTGCAGTATAAAAAGGAAAAAGAAGAAAAAAAATGGAAAAAGGAGCGATAGAAACTTGGACCAAACATTTGCAATGTTTGTATTTTCTTTTATTATTCTTAAAACACATAATAAAGATGATGGCGATTATGATGCTGATTATGATAATACCACCAGGATTTATGATAATGTCACCAGGATTTCCCACTTTTTTCCTTAGTGCCGATGATATCTATTAGCCACCAGGGCACGGAAAAACTACTGACTTTTGGGAAGAGAGTTTTCTTCATGTTTTACCCTATTTCCCCGCTGTACCTTTTACAGACACAGTGGACATTTAAAAAATGTCCAGTTTGTGTGGAGGTGGAAATATTGCGGTCGCTACTCTGAAAAGTCATCATGTAGCTGCTCTGACTGCTAGGATATAAACACGAAAACGTGCACTTGCTATGGAAAATGAGCAGTGATAAGAGAGCACACAGCTGTCAGCAGGACCTTGGAGGAAGGGCAGCAGCTTCTGTGATTTCATTTCCTTGCCCTATGGAAATGGCCAGCTAAAGCAGAGAAGTAAATGAGTTGAATCAGTGCTCTTGGCCTGCCACTGCAGGCGGAAAGGAGCAGCCTGGTCCTGGGGAAGGTTTCTCTGCAGGCAGCTGGGCAGAGCTCACAGCATGGCCTGGATGGTGTAAAAGGACAGCAGCCAATGGCTCCATGGAGCTCCCCGAGACACCTTCGTTCCCTGAGAACAAAACCGGCCAGCTCCTGTGAGCTAAGTGGAAACAGGCTCGGCTGACTGGCTTTTCAATCATGCCCAGCCCCAGAGCTGTGACACACAAGGAACAGAATCAAGGTTACAGATGTAAGCAGCAGTGAGGTTTTTAACACCCTGGGCAGTTGTTGTTTCCTGCTCGCTCTAACATGCCTCTCCAGCAGGCCTCCACCTGAATTGACCACTTAACAGCACCACAGGTTTCAAGCTGAGGCAGCCCTACCTGGGTGCACTGAATTAGATACTTGCAATTTGTGCCTCCTTCTCTTTATCAGAGCAGCTGGTAACACAACAGGCTAATAAAAGACACAGCACAGCTTTCTAAAATGGGGCTGGGATGTGCGGGGGTGCTGTCAGGGCTTAGAGACAATCACTGCTTGCAATAGAGCTGCATGCACATCAGCCCTGGGCAGCTGAGTGCCAACAGCTCACACACAGGACAGTCCATCTGCCCTGGTGCCCAGCGAGGAGCTGCCCAGGCAGCCAAGAGGAAGCACATGCTAACAACCATCCCTCAGCAGTCAGGGCTGGGCTGTCACGGTTATTGTCACCTAAAGCATGGAAGACCAGGAAAGCAAACTCTCTTCCTTCCAGATTACTTAGGACCATACCAAACAGAAAGGTCAGCATTCACCTTCCTTCTCTGGCTGTCTCAGTGAAACATAACAAGGCTCAGACCTCACATCCTGCTCAGCAAGCCCTTTCTGGATAGCTCACATTTTAACAGGGGACAGACACCCTCTTCTGCAATTGTCACATACAAACTTGACCTTCTCAACATTTCTGGCAATTCAGTCTGAGCACATAAACCATTTCCCCGCATCAAATCCGAGTGGAAATAAATGTCAAGAGGTTCATTAGGGTGATCTTGGAGCTCTTCCTATGGAAAGGAAAACACAGCTTTTCTCAAGCAAGTATTCAACCATTTTCTCTTTCTCGTTAGCTCCGGCCTCTTCAAATCAGGCCTGAATTAATCAAGGAGCAAAGTCTATTCAGCTGGCACCATTTTACCTGTGAAGATGCCAGCTGGCTTTATAACTTCCTCTTGATGGACAACTCCACATCACCACCTCTAGGAGAGGTGGAGCTGGTGCTCTGATAACTCTAAGGCCACCTTTTCCCAAGGCCACCACCACACCAGCAACTGCTTACCGGTCAGCATTTGTAACCATAAACAATTCCTGCTCAGGTAAACACTCTCTGCACACTCCTAAGTCTAAGGGTCTTTCAGATTTGAATGACAACAGCATGAACCAGAGGTAGAAATAAGACACATGATATTTAAAAAGTGATTGTTTCTTTATTCTTTAAATAGAATTGCTCCAGACGTCACAGAGCTTCAACAATAATGAATGTTTACACAACATTTCCTGGGAAGCGCCTTTTCCTCTCCAGCTTACTACAGTTCAGTGACTGATCTCAGGCTTTTTTAGGCTATTCAAAGAGGAAATAGCTGACTTGGGGGGGCTTGTGTGATATACTAAGCGATATCCATCATACCTTGAGCTTGGCTTGGATCTCTCTAGCTTTCCGCCTTGCCAGGACCTGGATGTGACTAGATACCTGCATTGAAAGACAAAATTTCATGTTTATTCCAGAGGAATACTTGGTAGCCTCTTGTAGAATTAGGCAGCTATTTAGGGTTGGGGGTAGGAGGGATTGGGGGTAACAATAAGCTGCTTTTCTGAACATAACTCCAGTGCCATGAAATGGGGTGGAAGGCCTGCAAAGATGGGCCATCTAAGGCAGGTCAAGGCTGCTCAGTGCTATCCAGCATAGAGTGGATATTCATGCCCAAATTATAAAGATTCCTTTCCCATCTCATGTGCCAGGTATTTTCAAAATCATCACTGCTGTCTTGTCTGCTTGGGCTGAACAAGGAATCTTCATGCAGAGAACAGTGGTGCTCCCTGAAACACTCATTAGTAGGCCAAGCAAATAAAATCACACTATTTAACAGCACAAAAATTTGTCACTATATGATTGGCAGACATGAGCATTATAAACCTCCTGCAAAATGCCCGAGCTGACTCTTCCTTCCGTTCTTATTAACCAGCTCAGCACAACAATCTCCTTCCAGCAAAGTCAGGAACTACCAACAAGTGAACAGCAAGAAATTTGTTCTCATTAGCGCTCATAATCTCTAGAGGTCCAAAGAAGCTAATCCTTCCAGGGAAAACTGCACACTTACCTGTTTCCTTGTGCGTGTTTTCCCTGTTCTCAGCTTAATGTAGCGGGCAATCAACTCATTTCGGCCTGGAACAGAGAAATAATGCAAATACAAGTTTAGAAAGCAGTGACCCCAGTGGAAAAGATAGATAATTCCATTGTGTATCTACAGAGATCAGCAGCAGGATGATACTGTCACGCTCCTTTCTTAGAAAGGAACTTAGCAGTGCAAAAGGTAGAAGTCTGAGTTTTAGGAGCAGTCTCCTATAACATCCTCATAGACAAACTGACAAAGTTTGGGCTAGATAGTTGGGCAAGGTGGCTTGGTGAAAATTGATTGAACAGATGGATGAGGTCCCAGCTGACAATGAGCTGACAGTGAGGCAGCAATGCACCCTTATGGCAAATCCCAGTTGCCAACAGGTCAAGGGAAGTGATCCTTCAACTCCACTCAGCACAGCTGAGGCAACATGTGGAGTACTGAGTACAGTTCAGATCTCCTCACCATGAGAAAGGTGTGAACACACTGGAGCAAGTCCAGCAAGAAGTCAGCAAAAATTATTAAAAAACTGGAACATCTGTCCTGTGAAGAGCGGCTGAGAGAGCTGGGTCTGTTCAGTCTAGAGAGGACTCAGGGGCAGTTTTTAATCCATAATAATAAAATAAATACCTAATGGGAGGCAATGAAGGGAAAAAGGGAGCTACCCTCCTCTCAATAGCACCCAGTGATAGAATGAGGAACAACTGACACAAATTAACGCACAAAATTCTGTCTTAAAAAAATTAAAACAACCCCAAGTGATTAAACATTGGCACAGGCTGCCCAGAGAGGCTGTAGACTCCATCCTTGGAGGATAGTAACAACCTACTGGACACTGGTTGAGCAGCAGGGCCAGACTAGGCAGTCTGAAGATCCCTTCCAACCAAAAGGAGGCTGTCGTTTTGTGTAACTGAGTCCAAGAAAATAAACAACAATGGGGAAGCAGAAGGAAACAGCTACACAGAATTTATCAGTGTGATATGATACAGTGAATTACAAGTGCTTTCAGGCTCCTGCAGGCAGACTATCCAGCTTTATTACACTGACTCCCAACATATCACATCTAAGCAGTCACACGGATTTTATTGTCTTTCTGGAGACAGAGAATTAAGAGCAGAAACAGAAAGGCAGAAGTTACACGTCTGAACTCAAGGCTGGTTCAAAGCAGAAAACACGACAGAGAAAGAGCAGGCTCTGCAAAATAACACATTTGTGGTGACCACAGTAGTATCAAGACAGTACTGCAACAAAACGTTGGGAGTAAGAGCTGCGAGGCTGTGAGACGTCTTGATATGGCTGCAAGTGTTTGCAGAATGAAGCAGGAATGAACCAGGAAACAAAGCCACAGCTCTTGTGACATTTTTTTATAACAAAATTATAAAACCCCAGTATTGTCTGTGGAAAGTTTGTGGGCAAAGAACTTGTATATTAGGACATCACAGACATGAAAAGGCAAGCAGTGAAATCAGTATTAAACTATCAGTACTAACTATTCCAGTAGTTACATATTCTACAAAAAAGCAGTAACTTTTTTCTATTTTAAACTCTTATTTCACACAACCCTGAAATAAAGTGAATGCAAGGAAAGACTGCTGAAATTGACCACTCAATCCGTTAGGGAAGGACTGGCAAATCCCTTAATTCCACCTGTTTCTGAAACAGAACAATGCAAATGTCCAAGAGTGCAGTTAGGCCAGGTTCATGAAACACAACCAATGCACACATTGGAATGGGAAAGTGTTTTACATATACAGATCTTAATCTTTCCCTAATGGTGTCATTGTAGCAGCTCCTCTTATTCCCCTGGGAGAAGAAACAGGTCTGTAACTGAGAAAGCAGCTCCAGCTCCTGTAAACACAAATTAGGAACTGCATCTGTGCCAGAAACTCAATGCCCTGCCATGTAAGCATTGACCTCTTCAGTTCCCACAGTTTCAGCCTGAGCACAGTGACTGCCTAGGAGAGTTTGGTGGGAGCAGATGCTGCTCTGCCACCTTCCACTGGGCTGCTCTTCCAACCCACGTAAACCATTTTCACAAAGCCAAGACCAATTATAGCAACACACATCCACACCACCTTCCTCTAGTGCCAACAATAACTTATATGGCTTCTCAAAGCTTCCATCTGTTTAGACATGGATCCAAGCTGAAAGGGAAGAAACAAGTGAAGTGATTCTTCTCAGACAGATGCCGACATATAAGAAATTTCAGAAGGACTGTTTGACACACATCAGAAATGGGAAATGTGCTGAACAAAACAAGGCACTCAAACACGATTATCTATAAAGTAAGAAGAAGGAAAACTTTTGTTTCAACAAGAGGACCCTTTGAGAGGCAAGGTGAATGAGTTAGTGGAAAAGAGAGGAAAAACTAGCCTTGAGAAGAAGCAGATGTGGAGAATTTCAGACAAAGTTCTAAAGGGCATGTATCAGGCTATACTGACAATTTGAACACATGGGAACTCTCCAGATTCTGGCTCAATTATGGGTCATCCTTGCAAAACTAATTTCAATGGATTCTCAACCAGATACAATAAATTTTATGGAGCAAATTCATGTGTATAGTGCATCAAGTAAAGAAATTATGGAGGCTGAACAGTCTGACAGAACATTATTCTGCTGTAGCAGTAAGGGGCTGCAGGGGTTATCGGTATGAGAGGATGCCATGAACAGCTCTGTGCCAATCACAGTCAATTCCAGCCACCACCAAACTGGATGAAAAAACAATCAATCCATCAAATCCTCAACCAGAGGAGCATAAGCTACCTTTGCTCGAATGTATTTTGGAAAGAGCAAGAGCCAGTAGGGACAGGAGACACACGAGGAGACACAAGAGGAACCGCAAAAGGAGACATGAGAATGCACAGAAGAAATACAAAATATGTAAAAAGATGAATATTGAGAAAAGGTGACATGTGGTAGGGGACACTCCTGGGGATGTGGCTGGAAAAGTCATCTTGGAAAAAGTTGTTCCATGACAGAAGAACACTTTGAGGAAACTGCAGCACCCATGCGAGAGCAGAGACAACCCTGAAAGGACTGCAGCCCACTGAAAACACATGCAGAGATGAGAAACAGCAAGAAACAAGGAGCACCAGAGGGGAAACAAAACAAAACCAAAAAAAGCAGGAACTGGCAGAAAGAGACCTTTACACAGTGATGCCAATCTTCTGCGTCACCCAGCACCTGATCAAAGGAATTAAGAGGGACTGAGTGTTAGAGAGAACAAAAGAAGGGAAACAGAGTAGGAAGCAGGGAGGAGAGACAACAAACGGTAGTCAGGCCTGGGAAACTGGGAGGTATTTCCATAAGTGTGCATTTAACTGTTTGACTTTGACAACAGCAGCAGCAAAAACTGCTAGGTTCTCTAAGGCCATGTACTTCACCAAAAAAGACTAGTGGGAAGGGAAATTGTTGTACAAATTGCACATATTGGACACCAGTACAGAAATTCCCTAGAAAGAAACTCTAAACAGAGCATTTAATTCTGGATCATCAAAATTTCCAGTTTTAGAATTCAGTTCCCACTTGCTAATATCTCTCATACAGTCTTCATATTCCAGAAGTATGTCCTCACAGTCAGGTTAAAACAGAGAAGTGGCAGGTTATATTAAGCTAATAAAGATACGAGCAGCACAAAAAAGAAAAAAAAAAAAAAAAAGAAAAAAAAAAAAAAACCACCAACAAACACACCACTCTACAAAGACATTCATCACAGAGATTACTAAATATAGAACTATGTAAATTGCCAAGCCCAGTAAACTGCAGCAAGGCAGTATTAAATTACCATGAATCAAAACTACAAGAGAAGCAAGTCCTAAATGTCTTTTGTGTTTCTTATCAGTAGTTAGATGTAAGCAGGTGTTATGTGGCTGGAAGTGTGTAGGCTCACAGGCTCTGGAAGGCACCTTCTTTGTTTCACAACCCTGGCTGCAGGGTCAGCAAAGACCAGCACTCCCCACTTGGCTGGAACAGGCAGAGCTGTCATAAACCGTCAGATGGTTCATTTTTTAGAGCCTGTAAAGTGTCCCTCAGTAATCTGATCATATGTTGTGTTCTTAGAATAACTCCCGCTGAGGTCTGCCGTGGTCACCAGAACCTGCCAACAGTTGTGACTCCTCTGTCGAAACCGCGCATTGGGTTTCATGGAGCTCCAGCCAACATTCCAACCATGGCACAGCACCTCTATCCTCCATGGAGCCTTCCCCTGGGAAGCATGGCACCAAAAAAAAGCAGTCAAGAGATACTGCCTTATGTTCTTTACCTCTCATTCTTTACAGATACATTTCCAAGGGCAGCATCTGGCTCCCATTCCATCTTATGCTAAATTGCAAAATTTTGCATTCGTTAGTTATGCAGGAAGGAATGCTAAGAGAACGGAATAAGGAGGATTTTGGATTCTCCATTCTACACCTGTGCACCTTTGAATATAACTGAAGGAAAGTGCCTTCCTGTAAGGAAGAGGGAGGGATAATCAAAGGGAATTCCCATCACCATAGAAAGCATTTTCCAGTCCTACCTCAAAGCTTCATGCCGACTTTCTGTTAGTAAAGGTATATTAATTTTTCTGCCTCTTGTAAGCAGTATCTCTTTAGGACTTACACTTCCTCACACACCTGTTGCCAAAGAAATTGAGATCAAAGAATTCAGTTATCAAAATCCTTTCAGTGGGAAATGGCATGGAAGTGTTTCTTAGCAGATTCAGTATCTTTCTGCACTTACAGCTACCTATAAGTAGTTCTGTAAGAGAAGCAACTATCCAGCTGTATCCAGTGAAAGGTTTATCAAATCAAGGTCAAGAAAGCCATCTCAACTCTCATTTCAATCTCTTTGTGTCACTTACTGAGATCTCTTGGGACATGATATCTCCTTGAATTCATTTAATTAACTGTAGTTACAATCAGCATAAACATAATGAACTGTGTGCATCAGACAAATAAATCTAGACTAAAGAGGGAAGGTAAGGACATCTCATCTGTCCACCAAATGTCAGTGTTTCTCTGTGCATACATAGCAAAACTGACTGCCAACCAAGTCTTACCAGACTGACACTTTTTAGACAAAAGCAGTGTGGTTGCATGACCACACAGGACTAACTGCCACTGGGGTCTGCCCCATCCACAGCTCCCTGCACAGCCTTACTTCCCATCTCTCATTCCATTGCTTCCTCCTCCCAGCTATGCTAAATGTCTTCCTAGACATCAGCCACCAGAAATGGGGCTACATGTGTCAGAAATCACATTTTTGTCTTTGAGATGGTTATCAAGATGCACAGACATCCAACTTTTACTAATATAATACAGTTTTAATGCTACTTTTATTAAGACTTCCTTTTCATCACAAACTGTGTTTTTTCACGAGAGCCTTGGTGAGAAGATTTTGTTTGGTTCCTCTACTCAAGAAGGCAATGTTGGAACTTAATACACCACTATGACCATCACACAGCAATCATTTCCCATGACCATGGAAAACCATACTGCATTTTATGGTCCATACTGACCCATCCCATGAAGACACCTTTGACCCCACCAGAGCAGAACTTCAGTGCTCAATAGTCAGGTTTGAGGTTCCATAGCAGAGTTACTCGCACCAATGAGTTTTATATTCAGCTGGGAGAAGAAAATTTCCTCATTCTGATCGTTAATTCCCTGCTTGAATTTTCTCAGGATGAACCTTCCACACACAGATTCTCTGAGCTCATGCACTCCCTACAGTAAGGGGATTTTGAGATAAATAACCAAAGGATAGGCCAGTATTTCTGAAAAACATCAAAACAGCCAAAGCCTGAAAACACAATGTTGAAGTGATTAACACCATCACAGTCAGATCTTTCTCAAAATACCACTTTTCATCATTTGACTGTGCAAGTTTTGAGCTCCTTCCTCTTCTGAAATGACAAATTCAAAGTTTTCTTTGCTGGGCAGAATGTGCCAGTCAAACTCCTCACATGGCAGTCGGGTGATTCATGTGTCCAAGGTCATAAAACTCAGTTGTCTCATTTACTAACTGGTCTAAACACTGAAACCCTCTCTTGTGTAATAGGTCTTCTGCTGGAAAGATGTTTAGCCCTCTCCTTTGCCACAGCACAGCCTAAATTCACAGCCAGAAACACAAACAATGCTACCACCATTTAGAAACTGCTGTTTCTTGATGGTCGGTTTAGAGATGCTTCACACAAGGTGTATGGCGGGGGAATAATAGTTACAGACCCTGTAGTTTTGGGGAAGCTTCTTACTGGTTCCAAACAAGTACTGGAGATAAATGAAAAGTCAGTCACCATGGGTGTAGTTAGAACAAAGTGAAGAGGTTTCCCTGTCCTTAGCTGCTCCTGAAACATTCCATCAACTCCTGTGTGCAGCTGTACCAATTAAATTGATGGGAAAAGGTGAGGGGGGGGGGGACAGGGGAGGAAAGACTGACATGCACCACTCTAATTACCAATAATGAAAAAAATAAAACTCCCCATCCTCATATGGATTTTCTTGGTTTTGATTTGGTTTTCCCCCCTATTTTTAAATGGACTGGTGAACTAGTTCATTTTGTGGTCACATTAACCGCAGCAGTGGCAGAGCAAAGAGAACAGAGGAAGAATCGGTGCAGAACTTCTTAAACCAGTTTTGCCAGCAGAGAAACCGTAGCCTGGAACTGTGCTCCACCTAACCCTCACACACAAACAGGCTGGTAAGAAAATGGGCAAGGCACTTCCTGCCCTTGCATCATTTGTCTAAAGGCTAAACAGCGTTAAACTGCCTTCTAATTACTGCCCCGAGGGCATGTGGAGTTATTCCTTGTAAAGGTGAGCATTTTCTAAGGTACAACAAGATATGCAGGCAGAAGTCCCTCCCCATCAGCCTAATGGGAAGCTCCAGGCTATGCAGCTCTTCACCACACCCCAGTCTTTAATAGTGCTTTTCAGTGCATAAATTGAATGTCCTATCAGCTGTGTTTTCCCACATTATCGCCTCAGGTCACAGAAATGTAAGTTAATCCATCCAATAAGTACCCTTCCATATACTCGTTAAGGACTGCAAAAGGAGCAGAGCTGGGACATGTTCTGGTACTTCCCAGGGTTAAGACTGATAAGAATCCTACAGAAAGTGGTTAGATTCAGTTTGGCTGGGGAATCCCACAATTATACCAAAGCAGCTGCATATAGTAACAGGAGTCCTTGATATGCCAGGCAGTGTATCAGGTAACACCTGAAAGAGGCAATAACAATCCTACATGGAAAGGCATGTCAAACCAACAGATTTCAGCCTCTTGGGACACCTGAGAAGGACCTTATTGCGGCACTAGGACACTTTACTCACCAAGGCCCAGGTTCAGAGAAACTTGACTATTGAGGGCAGCACTGAAAGTCGTGTTTAACTGCAACAGCATTTTCCAGTTACCATCAGTCCAAGCTCTCTCTACATTACAGACCTGGACATTGCTAAATTCTTCCTTAGATCAATAAATGTCTGCTCATTTCGGTATCTTCTAATAATTGTGGGGCATCTGAAAGCAATTCTCAGTGATGTTGTCTTAAGAGATAGCAAAAACTTAAGCCTCTCTACTGATTTTGTGGTCAGCACCAAGAGTACAGAGTTTTTGGCAGATTTCTGCCCCAAGTGCTCATCTTGTGCATGCTCCCCGATGACAGGCTGTTTTTAACACTGACCAAGCACTCAAAGCTTCAACTACAACAGAAATTGAGCCAAAAGGGGTCTGTGGGATCTGTGCAGCCAGTTGCTGCACGACCAGCACAGAGCATGCAGTTCTCAGGGCAGCTGCTCTGGTCTGGCTCAGTCCTGTGAGGAGCCATGACTGCTTCACTTAGCACCTAAGACTCACACCAAGACCCAGTCCCAGACTGAGAATTACACAGCAGCCTCAAGGAGAGCAAAAGAACCCATTTTCTTTTCTGTTCTTGCATTATATGAATAAATGAATACTGATTTTTTAAACTGAATGGTTGCCACCACTCAACTTCAGTTTATAGCATCATGATTTACAGTGCATCCATTGCTTGTGATCACTTGAAGCCATTAAGTTATAGAATCAGCATAAACAAATGCCTGGACTCTCATGAAAAATGTGATTGCCTTTCCCCTTCCCTCCCTCTCACCAGACTGTTCCCTGGGTCAGTTCAACTCTAATCTGGCAGAAATCTGTCCAGCTCATTTTGCCAACCTAGGTTGCTATCAGTTTAGCAATCTAACATGTATCCACACGGAGTCTACTAGAAACTGAAGTCTGCCTAAAGAACAAGGGCACAAAACTGGAAGCAGAACAGGGGAGCAAGGAAACAAGAGTGGCAACTCCCTCTTTTCTTCTGCTGTGAGCTGTAAGGTCATCTCACCATTTCTGAAGGAAATATACTCTTGGTCTCAACACAACAGTTCTGCACCATCCCAACGTTATAAAGAATAGTTGTTAAAGATGTCATACTCTGTAACAGGTGAAAAAAGAATGTGAACAGAAAAACCTAGCAGAACCACAGATTAAATAATGGCATAGTCACCCAGTGACTGGTCTGGGTAATAGGTGAATTCTGCCAAGATCATGAAAATTCCTTCCAGTGGCTTGTGATATTCCCTGTTCCTTCCCACGCTGCTCTCTTTCTTCTAACATCAGCACAATTCTGGTCCAGATTCTTTAAGTACCTGCTCCCTGAGTTTACAGTGTAAGTCTGATAGATAACTGGGCAACAATGATTCAGGCAGGAGAGTAGAAACATGAGGACAACAAAATTATTTAAGCTGCAGAGATACCTGAAAATGCACATGGATCCAGAAGGGAATTTGCACAAATCCAGGTGCTTCAGCTACCTTCTATATGAAAACTTCTATATCTAGATTTCTCAAATCACTTTCCACAACTTTAGCCATAAAGGATCAGACTAAAAATGAACATCACAAGTACAGCTGACTTTGCCTCTGGGCCCAGGAGCAGATGATTTTTGAAGGTCTTTCCCAGCACCATTTTCTATCATTCTACAACCAAAGCCGATGATGCCGTGTTTATATGCAGGAACGCTCCTAATCCCCAGTCAGGGTTGAAAGCAATGCTCAACTGAGTGCCACACGTGCTGTGTGCTTCCCTGCAACACTGCCATGCTTAGAAACCAGCCTGTGTCTGCAGCACTTGCAGTCAACAGTTTGGGCACTGCTATTGGGTTACCTCAGCAAGCATTGGTTACACTCCCTTGCACTCCTGCCCACAGACTCCTGGAAAAGCATTTGCAACCATTGTACAAATCAAACCCAAGAGGAAAGAGGAGTGATTCTAAAGGCATTTTACACGAAAAGTGTCATTTCCTGTTCAAGAAGCCAGAGACAGAGTAAGACTCTGGCCGTTTATGTGCATGGAGTGAGACTGAGAACGTGATGGAGAGCACCCAGAAGACGGGTCACAAGTTCAAGGTGACAGCAATGAGCAGCAGCTGCTGGCTATGCACCCTTCAGCAGCAGGTGTACCCAGGCCCCAGAGGTTCCAGTCAGCTCTGCCAGTGACCAACAGATTTACAAGACCATCTGTCTGGGCACGAACTGCACACAGCCTTCCCAGTTTTGCTGCCCAGATCTTCACCACACACAGACAATACAGGGTTTGTTGTGGATTAGCTAATGAGCAACTGTTTAGACCAAAAGATAGCTCTAGTTCTCCTGTGCTAATTATCTGGATCCTACATGAACGAGAATACTGCTCGTTCTTTTGGCTGTAAAACTGGCTTTTTCTGAATAAGCAGCTTCACTTTGGGTACTACAAAATGGAAAGGTAGTGCTGTCTCACACTGCTTTTGCTTAAGGAATGCCTCTGAAAGAGACTTTAAAAGGAAGTTCACCTGATAGGCTTTCATACTTGCGCTGAAGAAGGAACAGGAGTTCCTTTTCTCCTAGGCCAGGTGTCCACACAGTCTGCATACTGACATTATCAGCTCCCTCTTGTATATGCACACCCTTTCTTGAGAAATGCTGTCATCCTTCTCTACTCAACGTTTGGCTAATTGACAGAAGACAAACTCTGAGAAAGCACTCCTGGAATTTACCTAGAAGTCGGCTCTTTTTGTTTCAGACCTAATGCAGGGCTCCTCTGAAGGTCAATCACTTCAATAAACATGCTCATGTCACAAAACCACAGGTAGCATGAATCACAATACTAACAATTTACAAAAAAAATGCAGACATTTACAGCGTAAAGCCACATAATGCCCACTGTTCTCTTGTTTCCTTTGTAAAACCATAGCACTTCCCATCTGGAATCCTCCAAACCATCACTAAAACACAGATACACAGATACACATGCACACACAATATTCTCTGGGTCTAGTTCTACAAATACAATCCTTATAGTTTTGTCTGATACAATTTTAAAAGCCCCCAACAGCAGCACTTCCATTGTAGCCTTTCAGAGGAGAGAGATTCCCTCAGCACTGAGCACCATGCTGTCCCAAAGCCTTTCCTGATATCCATCCTATATCCTCTCTTTCTCCCCCATTAATCCTAGTCATGCTCACATGTTCCACATAAAATCCCTCTCCCTCCTAAATGTTAACACCCTTCAAATATTTTTAGACTGTTATTATGTGTCCCCCCACCCTCCACCTTTCAGTCATCACTTAGCCAAGCTATGTATATTTAGCTACTTTAATCTTTCCTCCTAAATCAGTCCCTTCAACCCCCAGAGCTCAATGTTAAGTCTGGTATGCTTGCTCTTCTCAGAACTCACTCCATGTTTTTGAGATCTTTCTGGTAACGTGTTTGCACAAACCTGTCCAGAAGATAGCTTTACATGCACTGGCTTTAAAGAGAGAAGAAACCCAAGTCACTGGGCACTATTAACTTTCATTTTCCATGTTTGGTTTTTGCTCCCAGATTTTTAATTCAATCTGAATTTTTTAAGTATTAATGAATATTTGGTTCATTAATAAGAGTAAGGACAATAATTGGTTAATTAATAAGAGTAAGAGCAATAATTAATAGTTTAGTTCATTAATAACAGTAAGTAAGAGCAAATTAGCAACTGATAGTATTGAACCCAATTGTTAAAGAAGGAAGTGGGTTTTAAAATATAAAAGAACACGAAGGCTTTTTAAAACTAAACTTTGCAGAAAATCAATGGAAATGTGTAAAGTTATCCAGAAGAAGAGCAGGAGGAAAACAATAACATGCTACGAGGGAAAAGGCTGAAAAATGAAATATAGATAGTATCTCAGTTAAAAGGCAGGTGAGTGGATACACCTACAAAACATAAATCTGGCCTACTAAGTTAGAAATCAGTTAAATTGAATGTGTTATCTACAATGCAAAAAACAAAACAAAACAAAAAAAAAAAAGAAGAAAAAAAAAGAAAAAAACTAAGTGCCTTTCTGACAATATACCACTACAAATCAACTCTTAAGAGAATTAGAAAAAATTTGAAGTTTAAAAATTAAAAAGTCAGAGGAAGAGCCATAAGGCTAATGCAATGTTGCCAATGAAGGAAGTCGCTTAAATGTGATGAAAACTCTGTGGCTGCAGACATATACAATGGGGAAAATGTAGTACTACACAGCTCACTTGGTTTTTAAGCCTGACAGATAAATATGGGAATACAAAGCTGCTAAAAAAATCAAAAGGGACAGGAAGAATTTGTGCCCGTTATTAAACCAACAGAATGAAGCCCCCACAAAAGGAGTCACAATAATTTTGGTAACATGTAGTACACAATAAGATTGCTACTATATTTATGTTTAGTACTAAGCATGTTGTCAAGGAAAGATGCCACAGCCAGTACTATTAACTGCAAGAAGATTCCTGGTGGGTTGGTACTTCAGAAGTGGCAAATTTCTCAATATTCAATAAATGCTTGGAATTAAAGCAAAGATTTTTCTTTTTATGCTTGCATGCAGAAAACACCAGTTAAACTGACATACAGCTTAACACAAAGAACCATAAACTTGGCTTACAAAGGAGATGGAAGGAAAAGCATGACAAGCTCCAGCAGAAGTTTAACCCACTGCTAATGTCTCAAGAAGTCTGGCTTGTCTACCTGACAACAAAGAACCAGAGCCACACAAAAGCAAAGCTGAAAAATGACTGAGTGAAACAAAACCTCAATATTAAGCAACTCCAAAAACATCACACCTACCACCAGAGGGGAGGGCAAAGTCTGCATCCTGACCAACCAAAAACATCACACCTACCACCAGAGGGGAGGGCAAAATTGTCCACTAATCCAAGTTTTGTCTGTCTTCTAGTGTTTAAAATACGAGATTCCTTTTTTCTTCCAAAATCATGGGATAAAGGGCTGTTCTGGGGTTCACTAGGTCATAATAATGGAAGGGATAGGAGCTTCAGAAGTATCTCTCTGAGGGATATCACAGCTGAAATTGAACTGAATGTTCCAGGTAATTGCAAAATTTCTATGTCAACTGAGCACATTCTCAGCATGTTTCAATAGATTTGACTAAAACATCACCAGGTAAGATGCTAAACTACAATACAGAGGAAAGCATTTGAAGACTCTCTCACCTTGTAGGTTTCCATATTTTAAATAACAACCATGCTCCTCCCTCCCCGGAAGAAGTGTTTATGAGCCAGGACAGGCAGTGTATGTTTTATGCTTCTTTGGATTTAAGTGTTTGCTTTTCAGTTCTACTTTTAGTGACTCTTTGAGGTTGGGGAGAACATTAAATGATAACTTATCCCTCTGAGATAAAGACATTATCCTGCAAATTTACCTAATCATTTTAGAATAGGGGTGGGAGGGACCACCTGTGACCTGGCAGCTTTTAGCATCAGACTGACCTTTCATCCCATTTTAAGTCATGTTGTAAAAGCAAGACTTTGCATTTCTTGTAAAAACAAGACTTTGTGGTCCACTGCCTGCTCCAAGTTTTACCTACTAACATGGTTGACTGCCCTGCTTCTATCACTCAGCCTCTAAGCTTTGGACATCTCTAAGTATTTCCTATCAGCAGTTCACAAACAGATGGCACCAGCCTGGGAGATGGATGACTGCCCCCAGCTGTCTGCCCCTCCCTGCTCAGCACAGAAATGGCTGAGCTGTTTGAAAAGCAGCTGCTAAGCTACTGACTGCTTCAGGAAAGCCATCCAACAAACTGCCACCAATTCTAGCCCCTCTTGCAAAAAGGTGCTCCAAGCCAGCTGTTCCTGCAGTGGAAGGGAACACTGGACAGCTAAGGTAATCATTAGCTTTCCAAGACCTTACTGTCTTTCTTGTAATATCTAAAAAAGGTATCACTTTGCAAGTTACTGTTTTTTATTTCTCTGCTCTCAGTAATGTTGGGAGACCTGGTCTATTTAGCATCCCCATGCAAATCTCACAAAGATACTGAGCTTTTTCCCTCTCCTTTCTTTACATCAGTACTGAAGATGCCAGGAGACACCCAACACCTAATTCGGTGACAGTTTATTTAGTACAAATGCTACAGGTAGGATTTCTCCCATGGAAAATTATAGTTGGAAAACATAAATGACAGGTTTGTAATACTGTACCCCCATGATGTTCTAGCAGGAAGGACTCATAAAATTATTCTGCAAGACCTCAGTGGTACCAGAAGTCACCACAGCAGAAAGTGCCCCAGACTCAATGTTTCTAATGTCAACACAACGATTAGGAGAAAGGACAGCATTCCATACCACAGGAGACAGCTGCTTGTGCCTTAAGCAGGTGTCAGCAAAGCCTGCTGGAAAGGCCAGAGAGGGCTTGCACCCAGAGCAGGCTGTGCCATGAGCTTACTCAGTCAGGATGCTGCCTCCATGCAGAAATGGAACATGTCTAGTATGGAAAAAGATAATGAAAGGAAAGGCAGCAAAGGAATTGGGACACAGATTATCAGTGTACAGAGAAGAGCTTGGCTGACTTTGGAGTGAAGAGGGAATGCTGTTCACTCTGCAATCAGCAGTGTTGTCTAAAGAGCTGTACCCAAGCCAGCTTTGAAGAGGCATGGAAACATGAGCTTGAGGCTGAAACACAAACTTTCTGTACAATTTTAAATGTATTTAAGGAAAACAGCACAAATTCTTCATATTGCCTCAGTACACTTCAGCTAAAAGCTGCCAACTTTGAACTGACAACAGGCTGCCTCACAAAAGATGAGAAGCATATAAATTGCACATAGAAGAAATTCTAAGACCTGGAACATCTTGTCCATAACCACAGGAGCCACTCCTCAGTGAAATGGTCCCAGTTTTGTCAGGGGAAAGGGGCATATAGAGCTCTCTGTGACACCTCACCCCTTGGTTCACAGAGCTCTGTGCAAGTCAGTCACAGGGTGGATAAATAACCATCCCTTCAGAGGCAGGGCCAGCAAGCCTGTCCTGTTCCACAAGCTGGCTTGTGAGCACAGAAGATGAAATCAGGGACTATATTTATTCTCCCTGCCCAGTCATATCTTTCTATAGATCCCAGACAGGGCCCCACTTCCTTGGCCTGGATCCTGGAGACGAGTAAGCAAAGGAGAGCATAAATCAGTGCCTGGGTTCTGTCAGGAGCACACTGAACCAACCATCCACACCAGGAACAGGTGCACTGAAGGCAAGCAGGGACACTGTCCCATTTGGAGTAGTGGGGGAGGGCTTGCAGAAAAGCTCTTCATTTCTTCTCCCTGAGCCTGCCCTAAGCTTTTCACCCTGCAAGAGGGTTATTTACCTTCTGCATTTCACCAGTCCAATCAACTAGGTGTGCTCTACTCAACACTAATCCATGCTAAGTCAGGCCCAGCCAAGTGTCACTGGTTTCTGTATCCTTTTGTGCTTCACTTGTGCTCTCATTTCTTTTCTTGTCTTTCACTCTCTGCTCTGACATATTCACTCCAAAGCTGAAATACTTTAGGGGCCGTGCAAAATGTTCAGTAATTTAATACACTCTTAAAACACAACTGTAATTTTTCACCAGTAATTTTAAAAGTCATCCATCATGAAAAGTAATGCAGACATAGAGCACCAAGATGCACGTCACTAGTTCATGCTTTATAACCATGGGGTGGATTCTCAGGTAATATTTTAGTCTGAGTAACATTTTAAGCAGGCATCAGTCCCTAAAGGAGCAGTCTTACTTTAACCTCAGTCATGGTTGCTCATTCCCAGTCTCACCATCCTTTCTCTAAATACCAGCACAAGATGCTGGGCAGTATCCAAATTAAAGTTCACATCTTTTCCCCTTTCTGGCCATGTTAGCTTTAAGCTGGATTAGTTCCCCAGTTGGTTCCATAGCACAACCATAAAAACGTCTGCACAAGCCCAGAGCAGGAATTGATGTCTGCTTGAGAATACCGGCCCCAGATTAGCCTCAGGGTGATCAGTCTTACCCAACCCCAATTGCTCTTCCCAGGTACAATGATGTGTGTACCCAGTAAAACCATCCACTGTAGATAAGGCCATGTAAACAAGACCCCACCCACGCTCCCACAATCAGAGCAATTCATTCCCTTGCTCAGGGAACAATGGCCTGATGGGTGGACAGAAACCTGCAGAATTACTTGTGAAGTGCTCCATAGGAAGCTCCGGGGCATGCAAGGAGCATCCTATGATGGGGCCTGTGAAGACAGGCAGATTCCAATGTATGGGAGGAAAAAAAAATCAAGCACCGACTGGGTAGAAAGAGGGCTGTCTTTCATAAGATCCTTGCTAGTGTTTGGAGAAACTGTCTACCTTGGGAATTAAAACCAAATAGTGGGTATTCAACCTCTGTTTTGCATTTTAGTCACAGAAGTACCAGGGGCCTTCTTGCAATACTCAGGAAAAGAATCCAGGCCAGACCAGCTTTTAGTTACCAAAATCAAAATAAATACTAACAATGGAAAAGATCAAAAAACCCAATTCAAAAGCATGTCTGCCATGTACAAAATTGACTTCTGCTGCAGCTGCAAGCCAGAGCCTCTCTGTACTCAGGGCTGGGTATCTAGTTAGCTAGGTGAGAAGAATCCACAGGTGAAAGGTACTTGTGCCAGGGCTATGAGAAGGCAAACTACAATGAAAAGAGTACACAGAATTTTCTGCCTTTAAGATCTGAAAAGTGTAGGTAGTTAACAAAGTGTAGGTGTTTGCACAGCAGCAGAGCCATTGGGGGTTCAGGAGCTGAACTTCTGTCCTGTAGCACCAGACATGCAGACCATTACCTGCTCTTACCCCCAACAAGAGCAGTGAAGACAGCAGCAAGAGATACCATAAAAAATAGGCTTTGTCACACCATGAAGCCGTATATTTATATATAAAGATTAGTTCAGTAGCATGCTCAGCTCCGAGATCTTATGGATAGTCCCTTGAAAAAGATACCTATAACTCTTTCTGTTTCATGAATGTCAAAATCTTCACACCCATCTTCCTAAATAACAACTCCAACAGCACCAGCCTGGGAACACCTGAGAGAAGGGAATTCACCCGGACCACGATTTGGCGCACGGGGCAGGCTGGCTGGAGCGTTGTGTGGTGGCCTTTCTCCCTCTCTCTCCTTACCATACATCTTGCCTTCGTCTGACAAGATGATCTTGCGGCGGCCGCATGGCGGGTAGATGGCTAGCGCTTCCTGGAAGCTCTGCTCGATGTCCGGACTCCACACGCCCTCGGCGTCATTGTCGATGGGTTTGTCCAAGGCCTCGCTGCCCCCCGAGTCGTTGCTCCCCTCAGGGGAGGTGGGAGAACTCCACTCGTTGGAGGTAATGGTGCCAGCTAGAAACTCCAAGGTGCCACGCGGAGGAGCAGACTCAGAACCTGCAACGGCAAGCACATCCCAGCGGGAAGTTAGAAACCCTCCAATGAGATACTACAGCAAAACAAGTTTAAAAAAATCTCAGTTACGAGGGGTTTTACTTCAAGTTTATCTTGAACGATAGCTCAACCACATTTTTATTTGTGTTGAGATGAAAATATTTTCTACAAATCCTTCTGAAAAACAGCCTGCTCCAATCTCTCTTTGGTTTATTAACTCTGTCACTTCCCAGTTCTCCTCAGGAGTCTTCTCGTGTCTTTATCTCCTTTATTTCTTTCTCCCTGCACTGTCATTATCTCTGTAACTGTTATTTAATTTTCCAAAGCACACATAGAGGGATTCAGTCTGTGGGAAAGACCAAAGCAATGATGAATTATCCAGGCATCACTGAGCACTGGGGTTGAAATTTTCTTAGATAATGTTTCACTGGATCTGAGTTAGTAGCTGGTGTCACTTCTAACACTGGCATTTCTTCTCAAGGATCAGCCGTGCCATTCCTGGAGCCAGACAGATTAATGCAGTGTCTTCCAAACCCCAGCACCATATCCTGGCAGGAGCAGAAGGCACCATGAGTACAGGGATGACAGCCCCAGGTTGCGGGTCAAGAACCAAGGTGCATAACCTGGTGTTACTGCTCATCCTCAGAACGACTTTGGGCAAATTCCTTCAAGTTTCCTCTGTCTCTGCTCCCTCATCACTTACTAGTCTCAAGCTATTAGATTTGCCAGTGGGCAGGAGCAGAAATTGGTTTCTCATTGAACCTAAGAAGGCAGCTGCTAGCTCTTGAAAACTACAATAAATTATAGTCTACTTATAAATGCCTACAGGAGAGGCTGAAGCCTTTGAGTGGAGCTGCTGAAACACTCATTGAGAAATTGACTTCAGACCACACAGACACTTCCAGTCAACCAGGCAGGAGACAAATGGCTTCTAAAGACACAGATAATTCTTCTGCCTTAATCCCAAAGCTGTTTGTTTATCATTTTAATAGCTTTGTTATCTGGGCCACAAAGAATGTTCACAAGCCAGCATTTGAGAATCCAGCCAGAGTACAAAACTCCCCTCCCTCTTCTCTCCCTCACATCGAGCTGGGTAGCAAGAAAATCAGAATAAGGACTTTTTTTCCAAGAGCAGCAGAATCCTCAAACCTGCACTGAACATGAGTAAGGAGATTAGTCTGACATGGCAACTCTCTAGCTCAGAAATATCCCAGTGAAAATGTAAAGGGGAACAGAGGAGAAATTTGGATGTGATATTTGTCAAAAACTAGTCGTAAAAAAATTTAAAAAAAAAAAAACACCCATGCAGTTATGCCATGATGTAGCTGATATAGGGGGAAAACAGTCTATTCATTCAACCTCAGAACTTCAACAATTCAGGGCTCATACCTCCAGGAACTTTTCTGACAAACTTTTTTCAAGTCTTTCTTTAGTTTCTTATCTCTTTGGATTTTGTGTTTTTAAAATCTTCTCCAGGACCATAATGACCAGATTTTAAAAAATAAATAAATAAAAGCTGACATTCTTTAAGAACTTCAATATTTCAAAGCCTGAAATTGTAAAGATTTGGCAACAATGGCTCTCAGAAGGTTTTGCTGCTCCTTAATGACTTTAGACAGCAGCAGATACGTATTTTATATCTCCAAAACCCACCAAAAGCTAAGGAAATAAGACAATACTGTGCCTTTGACTAATTTCAATATAGACAATATAAATTAGACAAATAATTAGACACAGTGCACTGTGCAGCATTTTAACAAACGGTTCACAAAGTCATTTAGAAAACCTAGTATATGACTTATTTCCTGTGAGAGTATTTGAAACACACAAACCACTGGAACGGTCTACCACTGCCCATCCATTCATTTCAGCACCTACATGAGATTATTTCAACCCTCTTCATCCATGGTACATAGTTTCAGAGCTTTAATGAACATGGAAAGAAATAATAAAATGGGAGTGAGAGGGGCAGAGAGGGGAACTCACACTTGGCTTTTTACCACTGGGGCAGACATGCCAGCACACTGTGAGTGACACCAAGGCCAGCAGTGTGACTTAAGAGACCCTGAAATGAAGGGTAACAGTTGCTTCCCTTGCCAAACATTCCCCCTTTCACCGACAGATGCTAATAAAAAATTACACGGGTATTTAAGAGATTGTCCTGCTGGGGAATCAGTGTAAAGGAGTAAGCTTTCCACAGGGAGACACTGACAGGGAAAGAGAAGTTACCTGCTCCAAATCTTCCTTTCTTATTTCCTCAAGCACCCCTAGTCCCTGGAGGCTCTGCAGACCCTCCACAGTTAACATTCATTAAAATATCCACAAACACGAGGCCCAGGCTGGTTTTAACATGTGATGACAGGCTGAAAAACAGAGGGTTCAGAAGGAAACCCAAGGTGTCACAGCAAGTGTATTCATCATACCACCTGCACTGGGAGCTGCAAACCTCACAGGAGCCAGCAGGTTTCACACCAAGTGAAAACATCTCCAACTGCTCAACTACAAGACTCCCAAAGCCACAGTCACTGGAAGCTACAGGTCTGCTGTTAAGCCAAATGCCCTAGCAATGCACACAGGCAATGTCATCTCCTAAGGAATGAAGGAGCATCACGACCATAAAAAGCATCTACTTTGAATCCAGTTATTTTCATCTCCTTAGTGTCCATGCTGACACAGGGGAATACCTAGCAGATGATTTCATCACGGCACACTCTTAAGTTGAAACTCAATAAATATATCTGAAGCATAACTCTCCTCCCCACATCACACACCCTGGGAGCTGTTGCCCGATCACTTCATATTTTACTAGACTTGGCATCTGCACTAAGTGCTTTTGGTGACACAGAAAAATCTGGGTCCATTCTAATCCAAGCTCCAGAATAACTGGAGGAGAAAACATGTCCTATTCAGGGCAGTGACAACTTTCCAGACTCTGTTCTCCAAACCTTAAAGAAAAGTTGCACCGACTCGAGCAGATGTCGTTCATACCTTAAGAGAAGTCCACAAAGCAAGCAACAGAATATGTGAACTTCCTCTCACATTGGTGTAAATCAAGGGAGATGTGGAACGTAAAAGCAGTGGCAGAAGAAATTATATGAATCTTGAAGTGACCAGATACCATTTTTTTTATGCTTCTTACTTTTCGTGCCTTGCCCAGCAATGTTAGTTTAATCTCAAGTTACATCTAGGTCAGCAAGAACCAAAATGTGCTATTGTGGTCAATCCCAACTTTTCTACACCTTGGGTCCTGATTCTGCTTTCCCTTCTTGGTAGTAAAGATATCCCTGATGGATGACAAAAAATGGGGAAACATACAGACTATAAAATCAAGCATGTTTGGCCATCTCCAGCTAAAACCTCTGTAATTACTCAGATTACAAAGCACACTGGTAAAACTTTATTCTATTTGATAACTTCTGAAGAAATTCCATAGACTGAAATGGCCATGGAAATCCTTATAACTCTATGCCTCTAGATCACTAAGATGCCAAAGGCTTAAAAGGCCTGCAAAGTTGTCTTAAATAATGTTGCTTAACTAGTAAGCTCCATGTGCAGTCGCAGGCAATGCTCTGTGCCAGAAGCAATAGCCAGCAAGTCAGGGAGTCCTGGTTGAGTGCTATCTGATCTGCTGGTCTCTGCTTTGGCTCAACACTTTCAAGCCTTCTGTTTCCTGCACTGTTGATCTGAACTCTGTGGCCAAGATGACCGCTCATTAAACTAAGCAAAGCAAACTGAAGAGAAGCTGGGGGTTAAACCCTGTGCTAGATTACTTTATTAGGATGGCAAATTGGAAAACTGGCAGTGGAATCGCTTCCCACTGAATGAGCAATCAGGTAAAAAGCAGAGGATTTTTCAGAAGCATGAGAATGTTGAATGTCTTATTTACAAGAAAAGTTTCAATAATTTTCATTACATTTGTTTAACAAAATACAAATGTTTCAGTTAGCATCTACTTTCCATTTGCCTCTGTCTTCCATTCAACAGCAACTGCATGCATACAGCCTGGTAACTTTAATGGTGATTTGTATTATTAAATATTCTAATATTACTAAATATTTTAGTACTTGTTGATTTTTTTTTAAGTTCTGCCTGTGCAAGAGTTTGTAATCACAAAGCTTTCTTCTGATGTGGAGGGAATTTGATTCTGAAAGCACTAAGCAGACATCCCAGACATGCTCAGACAATTCCTTTCCCATCTGAATTCCCTCATCAGGCAGAGTTCTTAGGAACAGAGTACTCAGAGGATGCTGTCCCCTATTCATAATACCAAGTTTTGCCAGAGGTCACATGGCTTGGTGTTTGTTCTCTTGAGACTCCCTCAGCCTGAACTTGTGCCCCACTCCTTGCCTTTTGTACTTCTGCGATTGTACTTTACAGTTTTCTTTATCCGGATCTCACTCTTATTTTACCTAGAGATGATTAACTATCTTTCTTTGTAGGGTCCAGTCATGCGTTCTCCCCCAGGTTCAAAGACACAAGGCCCCTCAGAGCACATCCACCTCCCCACCACAGTATCTCTTATCTTCCTTCCTAATGTTTCCCTCTGTCCAAATACTGTTCCTTACTATTGCTCCCTGTTTTTCTTTCAGCCACGCTCATTTCTTAATGAGTCGCTCACAAAGCAAAACCACGGAGAAAACACAAAAATCTTTCAGCTCCAGCAATTTTGGTTGAAGTGTTCCAATTCTGATAATTTCAACACTAGCTCTCTTTCCTTTCACACATGGTATCTCATTGAGATTCAGAGATCCTGCAGGGCTAGACAGCTGCCAAGAGCCCTTCAGCAAGGTCTTATTGACAGGGAGCACATCTTTAAACAGACTCCACAGTCTGACACATCTGCTTTCTAATATTAATCCCTCAGTCATTACTGTTAGTAACAGCTCCCTCTTAAATGTTTGCAGCAGCTGCTCAACACAAAATCATACTTTCCTGAGGATCTGAAAAATTGCAGCCAGCTGCCTCCAGTTGTTCAGTTTTCTTAGAGCTGCTCTGTCCAAGAGACTCCCCCCACTCCACGGCCACCCCCTTTCCCTGCTGGAATGGAGCACACAGAGAGGTCCCCATGGACTCACCCCTCCCAGGCAGGGGCACTTGCCAGCACAGCCGTGCTCGGTCCGACAGGCGCTTCCACTCCTGCTCCGGAGCTGGAAAGTCGCTGGGCTTCACCCAGAACATCCCTGCACCCTCGGCCTCATCCCCTGGAACTGCGGGCTGCGCCGGCAGGGATCGCTTCACCTTACAGGTACTCCTTGGTGTCATTGAAATGCAAACAAAGCCAAACAATTCCCGTATTCGCCACCTTGGTGTAACATGAGACAAATACTCCTGCCATAGAGGATTCGAACCACAACATTTTCATATCTGATCAGCAGTCAGAAATTTTACGAAAAAAAAAAAGCCAGTTCAGCCATAACAGGATGGATGCTGCTCAAGCTATAAAGTTTATTATATATATGTATATAAAACAATAAGAAAACCTGGAAACAGGAGCAACCAGCCACTTCCTCCCGTCTAGAACACCTAGCAAATGAACTTACACAATGCAGTGACACAAGGAGATTTGGGTTTAGGGAAGCAACAGTCCGAAATACTAAGAAACCTATTATTCAAGGTACTAGATGGAAGACAGCAGTCAAACTTACCAGAGGAAGAAGACTGGGAAATTCTATGGGACACTACAAGAATAGCTTAGTTCCTCTGAAAGAGAAAAATTAGTGCAATCAGTAGATGAGTAGCTCCCAGAGGTGTAACTCAAGGACTGCAGGAAAAACATACTGGAAAGGGAAAAGATGGGGAAAACAACTATTCAACGATAAATAAGGTTGGTGAAGGCTCACAGACAAAAGAGGACAAAAATCATGGATATGTTTATAGGGTCTCTACAGAAAAAAAATTAAGATGCAACTGAAGCAAGACCAACTGGCACTGCACTGTTCCTAGGAAGGTAAGAGCACTTTTGCAGCACCAGACAGCAACCAGTTCCTCCTTAGGAGCTGCACTCCCATCACTGAACAGCCTGGAGACAGTGGAGATGGGTGGGTGCAGCTCATCTTGAGAGGGCCTCACTCAGACTCTCCATAACAGCTCGGCCAGGGCTCAGCCTGGCTGTCATCTCGCTTTTTGCCTCAGGCCTCCTGCAATCCTGAGTAACGCTGGCTATTCCCTGCGAATAGCCCTATACACCCAGGACAGCAGAGTAATGCTGCATAATCCCATGAATAAAACCAGTTAAGGTAAGTGTTACTGGCTGTAGAGGACTAAAAACTCTTAGCAAGCAGCAGTGCCAGGCAAGGAGGAAAGAAGTGAGATTCACCTCTCTGTATCGGGCGAGGTAATACACTCATTACAGCCACAGGCTGCACGGTGAGATTTTTGTCTGTCTCAACACCGAGTAAGACTGGTTTACAAAGGAACAAGCACTGCTCGCCTCAGATCATATCCAACAGGAGGCTGGGTTCCAGCTGAACGCTTGTCACACTGCCTAACACAAAATCGAGCTCGGTTTGTTTGCTGCACCGAAACTGCCTGCAGCAGCTGCTGTTCAAAAGGCACCTGACTTCCCGAGCAAAGCAAAACAACTCTTAAATTATTGCAGCAGCTAGCTCTGGCTGAAACAGAGAGAGGATGTAGTGTCCAGCAGAGTGATATAAATCAAAGCAAGGAGAGAGGGGAGCTGCCATCAGTGCAGCCCTGGATAATGCAGTCAAACAGGATGTGATGAGATAAGGCTGTGTGTGGCCTTGCACACCATCCAGTCAGCTACATTTGAGATAAAGGAAACAGAGCACAGAGCCTTGCTGCCCTAAGGAGGGGAGCAAAAAAGCCCACAACCCAACAACAAAACCCCAAGGCCAGCTCTGATCCCTCTAGACTGGCCAGCTTGGGGATCCATCCTGAGCAATGGGCAGCTTCTGCCCAGCTCCAGCCCACATCACAAGGCCACCAGCCCGGGACTGACAGAATGACTACTGGGTGATTTATGTCTCAGCTGGGAGAGAAAAACGAGCCAGCAAGGGCAGCAGAGATTGACACTGCCAGGTTGTGCTGGGACTGAGCCACGCACTGGGCTGGCCCCAGCTCTCAAAGGAACAGTGGAATTCCTGGGGAGTCACTGTTATCTCCCATGTGGGAACTGTTCCCAGAGCTCCCATTATCCCTGACTTTCCAAGACATGTGGCATGTGTTTCACAGCTTCCCAAACAGATGAAGGTTGTGGGAGGGTGAAAATGGTCAGTCACCCTGGTGCTAGCAGCAGCAGCCACCAAGAGTCATTCTCCCTGGAGCTGGTCAGAAAGCAAGGAACCAGGAGGGAGTCAGATAATCACATCCCTTCACAGAAGCATTGGTAGTGTCAGCTCACACAGGAAAATTGTAACTGTCCCTTTAGGTACGGACAAGTGTAGATACTGACCGACTAAAATGACTTGATAATGACCAAACCAAGCCAGAGACAAATAAATCAAGCTGAGCATCTTCCCAAAGAGTATAATTCACTTAATTATAAAAGGATTGATAACCTTCAATAGCAATCTAAAAAAACCTTGCTCCTAAACTCGCCAAAACTCAGTTGTCCAGAAAATCTCACCAATGGGCTCAAAAGCCCTCATTTTACCTGTGGAAAAAAATAGAGGATGAAGATGTAAGTGAACCACCCAATGGAAAAATCAGAATAAGGTTAAAATCTAGACAATCATTGAAGGCAAGAAAAGGTTAATTTTAAAAGTGATCTGCAATCGCAAGTGGTAACATCAGAGGGGCTCATGTCTGGAAATAAGTGTCTTTTAAGGGTTTGCTGACAAGTAACACTAAGCTGAGACTCACAATGCCCACTTTACGATATCAAAATCAAATTCTTATTTCCTAATCCTGCCTCCTGCTCAGGGCATCTTTCAATCTCTTGTCTAGGACTCAAAGATAGATGTTCCAGCAAAGGGACTGTGACACACCTAGCTTCCCATGACACTAATGGCAGAACTGAACATGAGCTCAGACAAGAGCCAGATGTTTGCAAATCTCACCCAATGCAGTGAAAATGTTTGGCTCCAAAACCACAGTCAGTCTCCAAGAAAATAAATAGCTGAACCTGGGCTATGAGACTTCCAAGAGAATAGACAGACAGTGATCACACAACCCATGAATGCAGTCAAATTTCCCCTTTCTGTGGTGCTTGCAGGTGGTCTGTGTTGTGGGCATGACCTGTCTGGTCAGGACTAAGCCCTCTACTAAAGGCTCAAGACAAATGCAAATCACTAACAGGCAGAACAGGTATATAAAGTGGGACCAATGCTCAGTGCTCTTTTGAGTTTCCCTCCTTCAGTCAACCAATTACACGTGTGCTTTGATTTTACAGTAGTCAGGCATGAGTTTAAAGGGGCTTTCATAAGGCAATGCCTAAGCAAAGAACAGCCACGATGAAACACCTGCATCAAATGAACAAAGCCTACCATGGCTACCAACCCAGCTGCACTCTGCTGGGGTATCCAGACACCACCCCAGCTCAGTTTTGGGGTACACACTCCATCTACACCCTGCAGCAGATCAACATTCACTGCTTACACATTCAGTTCTAAAGGCTGACACTGCAGAAAGGCAACATTTCCAAAAAACAGTGTGAAATTTCCTAGCAAACACACACCAGACATTTCTGCCAGATTCCAGTGCTCCTACCCATTTGATACAAGAGACAGTAAAGCCACCCTCAACTCAGACCAGTGTAATTTTGAGTTCAGAACTCTTTCTTCTCTCTAAATGTGGCATAAACATGCCATCATCTCCAACCTGCTGAATGCAGAGTGATTTCACAGGAAGCAAATGAAAATCATGAGAATCTGTAATTACAACCCCCAACTCTCAAGCAGGAATCAGTTAAAAAAAAAAAAAAAAAAAAAAAAAAAAGTCAAAAACTGAAAAACAAAGTTGTCCCCAGATATTACAGGAAAGTATGAACCTTCTGATTTACCTCTTTGCCCTTCCAGACCCTTCTTGCCAGGAAGGTCAACAGGTTATATACCTTCTGCTGGATTAATCTACAGGAGAGCAAGGGCAGCTAGCCAAGCCAAACTGGATTCTTAAAGGGACACAGCCAACCACAGACTCTGCTCCAGTTTTTAAAGCATGTTCTTACAAATAAAATCTGTGACTAAAAGCAGTGGAAAAAGATGCTGCTACTCTATTTTTCAGTACACATACTGGATGGATAGAAGCAGAGATTTACATGTTCTACCTGCAGTTATTTTCTTTTGATCACACAGATCCTTCACAAACAAGTAGAGACAGCAAAATAAATATAATTTTATTATTTTATTTTCATAAAGATAATTCAAAGAGCAGTGAGTGTGCTTGGATATAATCTTCTTACACAAACGTCTCTTTTACATCTTTTTTTTCCCCCTAAGCTGACAAGATTTTCCAACAAAAAGACCTGCCTAAGTCCTGCTAGTCTGGTACAAATGAGCTTTATTTCAATGAGCTTACGGAGATGTATGATCAGGCGAAATGAACTTAGGACGCATTAAAAAATCCTCCCTTTCCATTTCAGTATACACCTGCTCCACGTTCTCCTGACATTCCCTCCTCAGTTCAAGCAGTGCAGGTTACAAGAGATTACACTTTGCCTGGACATCTGTCATTAATGGTTACCATACTGTTGGAAAAGAGGCACTTTGAGGGCTATGCTGATTTGTTTTCTTTTTGGCAATAGCAAAGCAGATGTTCCAAAGGCTTGCACCCAGGCTCTGAAAGCCACTGGCACTCATGTCTCAGAACTACAGGAGGGTAAAACACCTAGCCTTTGGCAATCACATTCTAACGAAGGTAAGAACAAGGTAATTATAAACCTACAAGAGAACAGAAAAACAGAGCCAGTGACTCAGCCAGTAGCACCAGGAACTGGAAAACCTGCCCCTCCCTAGCAGGAAAACGTCTAATTCATATGGTGTTAAAAACAAAGGGGAGTGACTGCATCATCTCCAGAAAAAGGAGGACCCAAGGGGCAGGAACAATAAAACCAAAAACCTACCAAACCCTTCCCCCATTCCCAAAAAACCCCAAGTACTCAAAACACCACTGCCTACCCCTAAAAAAACCCTTTCTAATAATCTAGTCTCAGATCTTGTAATGAGCCCCATGCATGCCAACTCATGGCTTTTTTACAAGGCTCTACAAAGGAACATGACGGGCATTTATTTAGCATGGTTGTTGGCAGAAGTTGCAAAGAGATGAACATCCGTTACTGTAAATCCTAATAAACTTGAGTGCTTCTCAAAGGAAGATAGAAATGCTGTGAAGGTAAAAAATGAAAAGAACACAGTGACCAACGAAATTAAGTTTAGATTTAAAATAGCATTTGCTACTCTCTACGGAAATCACAGCTAAAAATTACTTCAGATTGGCCTTGGAGAGCACTGATCATATTATTAAAAATTGACTAATGGCTTCAAAACTATGCATAATGATATATATGAGGCACAAACAGAACCAACAGATAGAGAGGACATCCACTGGGTTGCTGCAGGGATCTTTGCTAGCCCAGTTATCTTTGACATCCTAAAGATCTAAGATTGGCTCAAAGTAATGTTAATGAAACTTTTCGGTGATACAGAATGAAGTTTACAAGCACCAGTGGGTAGAAACAATTCAAAGGGTGTTAGTGTAAAAAAAGAAAACAAGGGAGAAAAAAAGAACCAAGGGAGACAAATAGGACTATCTGGGAAAAGTAATGCAAAGAAAACCCAGGGATAAAATCAAGGAAAAAGCCCTGCCAGAAGTAGGCAAGAGTGAGAATGCTGAACAAATGAGAGAGTTGTCTGCAAAGCAAATGCTTCTGCAAAATGACCGATGTGACTTTAATCTGCCCGGGCTCAGATATCACTGCAGGCAAGGAAGAGAGATTAATCACTCCAACTCGTGGAATATTGGATCTCATTCTGACAAAGAAACACAGATAAACTGAAGAAAGTCAAGAGTATAAAAAACCTCCAATAATTAAGACCTAGACAACTGAAAAATACTATTATACCCTCATTAGTAGCTTGTAAGAACTTAGAAGATGCAAATGCAGAGAGAAATAATAACCAATCATTTCAGAGAAATACACACTAAGGCAAAAACTGCTGCAGTAGAGTAAGAAAACTTTTCTGATATACATTAGGTGATGAAAACTTGCCCCAGAAAACTTTTACATGCCATGGGGGAGTGGGAGGGAAGAACCAAACCAAACCCCAAACCTAACAAATGAACAAAAGACAAATATGAGCTATCGGGAAAGTATAATAGATTTTTTTTAAAAATATAATGCTAAGTTTTAAATTTTTAAGATACAGTCGTGATCAGATAAAACAGAAAATTGTTTTGCTATAACAGGAGCTACTGTAAACATGGTCCAAGCAACTACTTTAGGTGGGGAAAATGGAAATATTGTAAAGAAAATGTCCCCATTCTTCTCCCACCCTTCACCTCGAGTCACTGCACCCCCTGCTCCAGACACCAGCACATGACCATATGATTAACTTGACTGGAGAACGAACAGATGTGGCTGAAAACCAACTTGCTAAAAGTGATAAAACTTGCTAAGTGTGTTACTTTTCCTCTGGATCAGTCCCGGGGCAGTGAACGGCAGTGCCAGTGTCCCTGCCAGTGACAAAGCACAGAGATGTGACAAGTAAGGAAATGGGCACTTTGAGGCTCTGGGGACACATCCACAGCAATGCCAGCAGCTGAACCCTTTGTGGACCCACCCCTTGGCTTACAGTGGGATGGAACCAAGAGCTGAAAGATACAGAAAAGGACATGTAATACCAAGGAAGGAAAGCTGTGAATGAGCATGCAAACAGAGATGAAAGCTGTAACTCTTGGAAACTACTTTTCAGTAACTCTCAGAAACTACTTTTCAGTAACTCTCTCAAAACTCTACTTACTCTGCTTGAATTCTGTGATACTAGTACCTTAGTAAAAAAACCAACAGCAACTGTGATTTTATGTAAGCCACAGACAAGGTGCCAGGGAGCCCTTTTTAAAGCTTGGCAGAACTACTTTCATACCATTTTCCCACAGATGTTCTTCAATATAGCAACACTGAAATGCTTATCACAATAACAGACTAAAATACTTCAAAACCATCGGTAGCATTAATTTAAAAATCCAAAATACAGTCAGAATCCAAGACAGTGGAGAAATTCCTGGTAACCATTCCCACACACATTTATTTGCTTCCAGGATCACCTCCAAGAGGACACAAACAACGAGCTGATAGCCCAGTTTAGAGATTGATAAGACTGTTGCATGCTTAAGTTTGAGGGAGCCATTCCCACTGGGATTTAGGAAAACCTGAAAAGATGACTACACCCACTGCAAAAAAACCCTGAAAAGGTGACTGGCTGCCCTTCACTCTGCCAACCCGAGTTCCAGAGAAAACCAGAGTCCCTCAGCAACCAGCAGCCCCTAAAAAATAAGTCTCTCTGTATTGACTACAGGACGATCCCAGGCTCTTCTCTGTCACGAGAACAAGCTATCGAAACCAAAAGGCTTTAACTGCACAGGTGAGTGTACAGCAGCATCAGCCCAGCCCTTGCTGCATACCCACTGTGCTTTCCCCCTTGCTCTGCTCCTCCCCGTCACTTTCTGTCCTGTCCTGCTGCCCACTTCCTTCTGCGGGAGAACAATAAAACCTCTCACATCCACCCCGACAGATGGACAGACAGGTGAACCAATGCTCGGCTCACTCTGCACACAGACCCTGCCTTCAGGTCCTGGCAAAGCCGACCTGTCCCCAGTAACAGGAAAAGAGAAAAATAAATCCGATCCCTAAATCTCCCTTCCTGCGGTTCAGCACTTGAAAATTATTTGGCATTGCTTATTCGTAGAGGAATCGCATAACCCAACTCTTAAGGTTAGAAAGTAACATGAGTGTAACTCCAGGTTAAACAAAAACAAAGTTGGTAATTAGTTGTGGTTAGTTCTGAGTTTTTGTTTGTTTTTGTTAGGGTTTTTATTTAACATATGTGATCATTCACTGTAAAACACTTTACAAAAGTCTTTAAAACATGTAGAGTTTCTTCCCCCTTCTGAAAAAAAGCCTCATCTTTAGCATCCCATGCAAGAAATGGTTTAAACGGAATTATCGGCATAAGATAAAAGATTACTCCGGAAAGCTTTTTGTTTGGCTTTTTTGTGTGTGCTCGGTTTGTTTGGGGTTTCTTTAATCCTTTCCTGTGGCATGCCACCAAAACTCAACTCTTAACTTCAGAATAACTGAACTGGGAAAACATTCCCTCATCTTTCGGTAAATGCCCTACAACAACCTACGTACCCTCTCACAGATAGGCTTCCTTATAATTTTTTTTCTGTTTTCTCCCAGAAATAACCTTCCATAATTTAAATTATAATTCACTACTGCTGCTCCTCCTTTCACTCTCGCCAAGCGCTTTTCCACGAGCCATACAGAAACCGCTTTTTTTTTTTTTTCCCCTCCCCATTAGCGCTGCAGTTTTCAGCGACCGAGTTCCCGAAGTGGCAGCGCCGGCAGCCCCTTCCCGGCGGGGGAAGCCGCCGGAGCTCCATTGAGGATGTTCCCATCGCTTCCTTTGTACGCCTGTGCCTCGCCTGTCGCACCCTCCCTCCCAGCCCGTCTCCCGCGGCACCCGCGCCAAAGCCATCGCGGAGCAGCGTGTCCCGACCTGAGCGAGGCAAGAGCGGCTGCTGTTCCGCAGGGGCAGCGGGGACCGGCTTCAAATCCTCCTTCAGCTCCAGGACTTTCTGCCAAGAGAGCACCGAGCGCTGTTACTGCGCGCCTGCCCCTCGCTCCCGCCCGATCCCCACCTCCGAGCCCGCAGGGGTGGGAGCGGGGGCTGGGACGGGGGAGCGGGCGGCTCAGCCTCCCGCTCGGCATCGTCGCCGCCGCCAAGTCGCAGAGAAAAAAAGTTGGCGAGGAGCGGCTCGGGGTGGGCCCGCGGGGCTCCCCCTTGCCGGTCCCGCGGCGGCGGGGAGAGGCGAACAATGCCGGGCCGGGCGGGTGGCCGGGAGGGGATGGGACGGGATGGAATGGGATGGAATGGGAGCGGGGGGGCGGCCGGGCCGGCGGGAGCGGAGGCACAAAGCGCACACTCACCTGAGGAGCGCGGCGCGGCCGGCGGGACGGCGAGCCCGGGCGGCGGCGGGGAGGGGGGGGGCGGCCGGGCAGGAGTTTGGGAGGAAAAGGGAGGGTTTTTATTTCCCCTGGAGTTTGAAAGGAGGAAGTGAGGAATGCGAGGAATGAGAGTTGGTATGAAATGAAGGCGGCCGAGGGAGGGAGGGACTGCCGGCTAAGGCTGGGGCTGGGACGGGGCTGGGAGGGGACTGGCGGGGGCGGGGGGCAGGGGGGGGAGGGGGCGGGGGGCAGCGGGAGAAGGGCCGAGGCGGAGTTGGGAACAAAACCCAGCGGGGCCGGGCGCTCCCCGGCCGGGGGCCGAGTGTGACCGGGGCGGAGGGAACGCGGGCAATGGCCGGAAGAGGGGCCCGCGGGGGCGGGGGAAGGAAACTCCAGGCGGGCGGCCGGGAGCGGGGGAAGGGGGCGGCTCGGGAGCGGGCGGGACGCCGCCGCCTCCAGGAATCGAGAGCCGGCACGGCGCCCGGCGCGGGAGAACTCGGAGTGCGCGGCCCGGACGGGCCGGCCTCGGATCCCGGGGAACGCCGCCGCTTGCCTGGTGCTTTCCCTGAGGCGATGGGCCAAGCGCCCGTGAGGGAACACCCCCGCGCCGCCCGGGCAGGGACGCGGCTCCCGGGCTCCCCCCTGCGCGCCAGGCGCGGCCCGGCGGCTGCGGAGCCCTCAGAGCCCGGCCGTGATTCCCGGGCAGAGCCCGGCCGTGATTCCCGGGCAGTGCCCGGCCGTGATTCCCGGGCAGAGCCGCGGAGCTGCTGCGAAACAAGCAGCCCCAGCCCGACACGGCAGCCCAGCCACCCGCAAAGCGGTGTCACCCCGTGGCTCTTCTCAGTCTCACGTCGGAGCTGCTCCTTTCCTACCTGTTCATACAGGAATGCCGGCGTGCTGCGCTAGAAAATGCTGATTTGGGACTGAGAATCGCACGAGGGTTGAAAAGCCACATCCCCAAAACAAAAGCAGTGGGAAACCAGCAAGTTTAGTAAATGTAGCTACGTCCCAGCAGCAGCTCGGGGAATGCGGCTGCAGCAGCAAACCAAACTTTTCCACGGCTCCGGCAGGTGATTTTGTCACAGGTGGCTGGAAGTACCTGTGAAGAGTGATGTCATGGTTGGCTTTCTTTAAAACTTCAGCATATCGGAAAAACTGAGTTTTTTTGTAAGAACCCAAAGCTAAAAAAGTTCCTAACTCTTTCAAATTGCAGTGAAAATTGCAGAGACCTGGAAACAGATCCTAAATGTGTCCTAAGGCCTCAGAAACCAGACAGCAAAACCCATCAATTTCATAAAAATAAGGTTTTCTGATACAACTGTAGAAATTAAGAGTATATACAGTATAAATAAGATGATGTCACAACATTCAGTGAAATGATTTTGGGGGTGTGTGTTTTGTTTTTTTTTTTATATAAAGCCCTGTAATTAATTAATTAATTTAGTCACTGTTTCTATTAAGAATAGTTAAAACATAATTGAAAAGCTATATTATATTTTCTATTAAGCTGTATTAAAAAAAAAAAACAACAACCCTATGTATATGAAAGGTAGTTCACTTCTCATCACATGTAATCAGTGGGAATTCTAGGCCAGGTCTCATAATTATGTGACTAACATTGTTTTGCTCCCATTTCCTTGCCAAACCAACAGAGCTCAAAGAGAAGGAATTGAAACCTATTCCTTCCTGTGAATCATCACACAAATTGTTTGCAGGACTTCAGTCAGTTGCAGATGGAAATTCACTCAGGAGAATACAGGTTTTTTAGTGGTGGGTTGTTTGGGTTTTTTTACTGGAGGTAATGCAGAACTAAACAATTCTGCTTAGAACAGAAAGCTGAGAGAGTTGGGCAAACTTATCAGATTAATTCCCCAACCTTATTTGTACTCTGTCAGAATTATTTTCTTATGCAGTTTTTAAAATAAAGCCCTTTTTTTCCCCCCATAGTAGATTAGTATTACTTTCCCTATGATAAATAAAGGGCTCAATTCAAATAGGCTTAAAAAAAAAAAAATCCTTTTTCACCAAAATTTTCAGCTGTTTTGTTGCAGACAGTGCAATGAGTCGCCTTGTATGGAGACGTTAATTGAATCAAATTAAATGATCAAAAATTTCAGCCTCTAGAATATATTCACCCATTTATGTATTCTTTAAATTGAGCAGGTTATGGTTACCAGAGCCTTTACCTTTAAGCATGTTGGTGAAGTTAGTTTGCTTCTGAATTTTTCTCCCATTGTGGAACAGAAGACGTGACCTCCAGCTTCCAGTGAGGAAATAATAATCAATATAGAACACCTTAAGGGATGCAATGAGAAAACAGAAACTATAAAGTGTACAGTTCAAAAGACACAAGAGTTAACACTGGTACAGGATCTCTGCCTTCTTTCCTGGCAGGGCTTTCAGTTGTTGCCATGAGTTGTTCCTCACAGTGAGAGCCAGCTGTTTTCCCTGTTAGTAAGGGAGCCCTTAGACATCAGTGTTGCTTTTCTGCTCTTTTTCATAACTGTATGTTGGGCCAAATCTCTTGGCCCTAGGATTACTTAAAGGACTTTCTTAGTTCTGAATTAGTTCCAAACTGCAGTTAGGTACAACAGTTTGATCCTGTGACAGATGAGATTCCTGACTGTGAAAGAAGGAATCTGTCCATAGCTCTGTTTTACAGGACTACGCACAAACTCTTAACTCAACTTGTGAGTCACAGGGAAGAATTTTTCTTGTCTTCTGTACCAGGAACAGGAAACCTAACTCAATGTCACCTGAGAGACTTACAGAGCTGTTAATCCCAGCAAGCAGAGGGGCACACTAATTTATTATTAGTATAGGTATAATAATTATGCTAACAGCAGCAAAACCTCCTGTCTTACTGCCACCAAATTCAGCAGCAATACTTCAGTGAGAGTGAGACTCAGCCCTAAAAGCACAAGAAATCATTCACTTTTTTTGGAAGCCCAAGAGCCTATAGCAGCCTAGGAGCCATTTCCATCTGCTAGGCTTGCCTTTAGGATTCCAATTTAACCATTGAATATGCTTCTTTAAGGTCTCTCTGGGATTTCTAGAACGTAACATTCGCACATAGGCAACTAATATTACTGTGTTAAGAAGAAATGCCCAGTCGTGTTTCCCGCTTAAATTTTCTCTCTCCTCTAAGACTAATTTGGCTCAGATGGAAATAGTGGAAAAAACAGAAGTTCTTGAAGAATAGGGCTTGCATGTTGACAGCTGTGCCAGTTTTTGCTTATCAGATCCATCATATCTCCTCCTACTGAAGTTCATTCATCTCTTGGTGGAAATAGGAAAATATAATCACTTCAACTTGATGCTCTTCCTAGCCTTGTCTGACTTCAGTATCTGATTCAGAAAATATATGTTAATGTGCTTCAACAGTTAAATGGGCTCAGATGGAAGGTGGGAAAATGCAGTAAGGACCATCTCAAATGCCCTAGCTGGATTCTGGGAACAACATTGAAAACCTGGAGCAGAGAGATTGAACTAGCTTAAACAATCAAAATAGAAACCAAGAATTACAGCATAGGACTTGATAATACTCGGGGAGGGAGGGGGTAAAAGTATTAGAGACACTACCCTTACATTTATTCCCAGATTTCCAAGTGTATGGGAAAAATATCCAACACCACAAAGAAATGGAACTGAGAATTACAAAGGAAAAGAGTAAGAAGACAGATGATAGTCAAGAAATAGAAAGAACCTGAGGTAATAAGTCACAGAGAAGGAACAAAGTACACCCACAAGTGACAGCAAAATAAAAACAGTCATTTAGAATTAAAGACTTTTCAATATATAAATTAGTTTATTTTCATTTAGATATAAAAGTTATAAATACAATTAATGTAAAACAGTATCTGATAAAGACAACTGAATCAGTTCATCTGTCTGCATAATTTGACTGAGGGGCTGTGACATGATCATTTGAAGAAATAGCTTGAAGAGTCACTGCTGACAAGGCTAATTAAGTAAAAGGATGCTTTCTGGGAACACAGAAAATCATCTTGAATCAGAAATTAGCATCCTACCTTCAGGTCACCCCAAAATAACATAAGGCAGTTTCTTTCACACATTCCTAGTCAGAAGAATAATCAGACAGGTACACAAACCAACTTCCTTTCCTGGAAGGGCAGAGGAATGCAGAACCATCACCCAAGACTTTAGAAGAGCACAGTTGGAAAGCACTGTCAGGTGTCATCCTCAGCCTGATGAGCAGGAAGGCACAAAACAGATCCATCAGCATTCAAGTTCTCTTCACAGACTGCTTTTCTGATAAGATCATCTCAAAGAAATATCTCAGCATCTACTGAAAAATGCTCATCTGAAAGATACAAGAGCTGGACTTCTCAGCCTCAGTTCATTATTTTACAGTTACATACAGCATTTACTTTGTGATTACAATCATTGTTCTTTCTGGCAATATCAGAAAACGTCTTCACAAAGTTTTGTTAATTTGAAAGCACAAGTGATATCTACTGCTGCAAAGACTCCAGAGACCAAAAGCAATATATCTGCTCTTTGCAGCTTGAAACAGAGTTAGTCTGCTGACAAGGACAATATCCAAAGCTGGAGAACAGCTAATTCTTGTCTCAGTAAAGGGACAGACTTCTCCAAACCATTGTGAATATAGGTAATAGGCAAGAAGCAGGCAAGACAGTAATTGTTCTGTGCTTCAATACACAGATGTGTGCACTGAGGCCTCCAGGCCACACCGTGCTGCAATCCACTCTGGTGAGTTAAGGCCACATGAATCAAGTGTTCCATGCTGTGACAGTCTCCATACTGTACATCCAGTATTAAAAATGGAACATTGGAAGGACACATTGCAAAGCCTTGCGGTACAATTACATTAAAGTTACTGATGCCTTTGAAAATACCTGTAATCTCTTTTTGAGGTAACTCCTTCTTATAGGCAGGTTAAAATTGTTTATACAAAATCTACTTTACTATGTCATGCCTTGAGATAATCTCACATTAAAAAAAAATAAAATTGGTCACAAACTTATACCTAAAATGTAACAAATTTCATGAACAATGGCATAATTTAAAAATTTCTCATCAGTTTACAGTCTAGATTCAACCAATCAGAACACTGCTTTTCAGAAGTGGTACTGTATATTGTTACAATACTATCTTCTGCCAAATTCAGCCAGATTCTATCATCTATTCAGTCTCATTTTTCACATGGTTAGAAGTAACAGAAGTAGCAATGAATATAGTATCAGCCACTGAAAAGGGAGTGTTTGAGATTTGATTGTTCTTCATTTGGTAAAAAAGACTGTCAAGGGATGGAGAGAAATTAGAATACTGGAAGGGAAATGGAGTATCAATCTTAGCAGACAATCATTCCACAGAGTAAAAGTGTTGTATTAGAGCCAATTCCAGCTGTTCTTTTTTTTTTTCTGAGTTCATCTGATAAGGAACTCTTGATTAGTATCATCTCTGAGGCTTTCTGGAAGCTTCAAGGTAAATGAACATTTAGCCATTATTTTTCTAATCCTAGCTGCAAGGAGTTCCAATAAGTGGGCTTAGCCCACTCCCATGCAGCATCTGTAAACAAGGATTCTAAGAGCAGATTCAACACCATTGACAGAAACATCACCTAGATTTCTTGGTCTTCCACAGTCCATGCAGAGGCTGCTCCCAAAGTAGTCTGCTGTCAACTCCCACAATGCTCTGAAGGCTGGAATTGGTTTTCTAATAAGCCTGCAGAAGTCCGTCCTCCATTTCCCTTCCAATATGCTCTTCATTGCTACACCTGCAACTCTTACAAGATGTAGGGGTGGGATTGAGTTCCATGTTTCATGTCTGTTGTCCCTCACTCACAGACTAATTTACTGTCAAAGCTGGAGAGTCCAATAGCAAAGGCCTGAAGAGCACAGAGAGGGTAATTATAGTCCAGAGTGAACACATCTTCTGCTACACGACCAAACTGCATCACGATGTAGTCAGCTGGGGAGAAAAGACATTCAGAGATGAACAATTTCACAGTGCAGCCAAAGGAAAAAATCCACAATAACAACAACAACAAAAAAGCAAAGCAAAACCCAACCACAAACCCACCCTCACATATGCCAGTCCCAAATATATGTGGTTGGTGTATCCGTCCTTTCTCACCAGAGTGGCCTTGAAATCTGCCCTCTAGAGTGACTTTGCTATTCTAGAGATTATTTTTCTTCTCAGAACCAAAGCTCAAACCATTCTTTTGCTAGCCTGAAGGTGCTGTATTAAACTTTTTCTTTCACTTCAGGAAGCTTTCATTTCCCCCCTCTTTTGATGCAGTTATGGAGAGCAGAGTCTGCATCCACCCCAGAAAAAAGAAGGCCTTATATAATTTTCCTGACAGCTCAGAAGTCCCCAGTAATAACAAATTAGCTTCCTTTAGCCAGTTTCCCTCTTCTAGGAAGGGTGTCCTATTCCTCCCAACACTCATTAAATAAGTTTTGTTCTCCCTGTTTAAGTAAGTCCCACACACTCTCCACCAGACTCTTACGGTCATTGTCATGGACAATCTGGAAGTTCTTCACTGAGGCCTGAGTGACCCTCCCATGGAAGTTCAAAACATAGGACTGAGTATCATCATTCCAGACTGGAGCCTTGTTGTGCAATTCAATGAGGTTCTCTAAATTTTTGTTTTGCCATTTTGACAGCAGACCCTCATGCTCCTGTTCAGAAGAAAGAAATGTATTTATCAGTTTTGGAATGGCCCTGCCTCTGAGTACCACCTCTCTTGTGTGTGCACTCTGTCACTTAATTCCCTGTTTAATGAAACACACTGATATCACTTAAACTCAGTCCTACTGAATACTTTCTGCAAGTACCAGGAAGATACTTTCATAGATTCCCAGTCCAAGCATTCCTTTTCATTCAATGAAATAAAAAGAGTGACAGGGAAGGAAGTGTGTGTACAGGAAAGGGAGCAATTCAGAGTGCACAGATAATTGCCATCCTGCTGGCATAAATCCCTTCTGAGTCTCAATCTTTCTCTGATCCTGTTGCATCCAGTTTCTACTTCTAACACTGTAAACTTTGAAATAAAAGAAAATAATCTACAATTAACTGTGTAGTGCCAGGCCCTGAGGTGCTTCAGTAGAAAGTCCAAAGGCTGCAGGAAAATGTAAGGTTAAAGGTCATCCTGTTGGGTCTAATGAGTGATGCCCAGTATGAAAACCAGAGAGAAATAAAACAAAAAAAACATACAAAGAGGAAGTAAACCAGCATATTCAATTTGACAAACTATGAATTACAAGGGGATTCAGGTTGCAGTGAAACATGACATATGATTTAATTTTAAAAGTTCTGCAACAAATAATATATGTTAAAACTCTTCTTTCTGCCTTTTGGTCTTCTCTCACCAAACACAAATCCTACATTAAGGGAACCTAACAATTTTCATCACACACCTTAACATACCTTCAGATACTGTTCTGTAAGCTTTTAGCTCTAATGTCGCTCATATATATGAGAAATCCTCACTAGTCACAACAAAAATCCATCTTCTCCTCATCCCTCCTTCAAGAATCCTCCTTTCCTGCTACTCCTACAAAAAGGCTAACAACATTCTGATCAAAAATGTATTTATTCCCTTGCCATTACACCAGCAGTACCTTATCTGTCTATTGCCTATCTGTCACAATTCACATCCTGGCTAATGATGTGAGCTCCTGGAGAAGCAAGCATGTCCAGTGTTCATCCAGCCCTCAGCACAACAGGGTCCCACCATGAGGGCGGCTTGCAGGTGCCACAGCAATGACAGAGATAAGTAAATCATATTTATCCTGACCAAAGGACCCATAAGGATGCAAATACTATTCAGAAAGCTACAGATTAGGTAGAAGGCAAGAACAAATTAATCAACACATTTAGGCAAAATTGTATTTATTCTCCAGGAGACTTGCTAAAGCCCTGGCTCCTAAAAGCCCTGATTGTCAGTCACACCCAGGCCTCTACAGGGAAGTTTTAACCTCTTCCTTCAATCTGAAACATGACCAAACTTCATAACTCACATTTCGTGGACGGATTGGAATTCGCTTATGATTCATGTTCATTCCTGGAATGATCACGGACATTTTTCTGGGACCCTTAAATCCTAAGATATTTGTTTCCTGAAAGACAAGGAAAACTATTATTTTCAGTAAATGAGATACTTCACCTCAGGGAAGGAAAGACAGCAAAACTGAACTTGTATTACCATTTCTACTAGTCACTAGAATTTTGCTGGCTACAACTGTAGCAGCAGTTACATATTTGCAACTTTGTTTAATCACTGGAAGTGCTTTCTCGCCCTTCTCATTTAGAGAACACTGTTAGGAGATATGCATGCTATTAACTAATTTGGAGTGCATTTCTTACCTACCAAAATATTTACAACAAAATTATACAAGTGCAATTTCCAGGCATATGTTTTTTGCACCTGAGGTAGTAATGTGTTGAAATATTGCTAGTGAACAAGCCTTAACCATGACAGAAGGCAAAATATCTTTGACTTGACTCTATGTTGTCTGTATATCACCAGTTAGTCTAAAATATTTCTGAACAATGAATGACATTTTTCTTGAGGTGCTGTTATTTGTGTTTAAGAACACACCAACAATTTTCTCTCAAATCATACTGTTTCACAAATGTTTAAGAACAAACCCAGGAAGGGAAGTATTCAGCAGCTATCCCAAGCTTCAATCTTAAGCAGATTTTTCCAGAATACTGAAGGAGTCTGCTCCAAGTGGATTGAGTACAAAAAGCAAAGGAAAAAAGTCCTGGTACTCTCAAACCATTCATTTAATAGTATCAGCCAAAATCCAAGGGTCCATTTAAAGTGTTCTGTAACAATATCCGTGATAACCTTTAAAATTCTTAAAGGCCAATTAAAAGCCAGAATCTTTTGGAAGTACTGTATTGATTGACAGAAGTGATACAGCTTCTCCTAACACATTAACGCATTTTGCAGACACAGACAAAGGTCTTTGGAGCTGAAACCTCTATTACGTCACTTCAAAAAATCTAGGGGCATGTATAAAAATGAGGGTACTGATTTTCGTATTTAAACTTTACGAACTCCTTATACATAAAAGTCCAGAATTCTGAAAAGCTGACTTTATATTAACTGTCTGTGATCATTTTAACATCTTGCTGTGTCCAGCTAGGTAGGGAACTGAATACTATGTACAAAGAAAATATCTAGTAATACTTCTGTCAACAGGCTAGTACTGGAATTATCACATCAATTTTTTCCCAAGTGCCCTTAAGATGAAGAGCAAAAGCAAACAATCAAGACACTGCTCCAGTAGGCTAATGCATCTTTAAGCTTCTGTAAGAAAAGTAAAAACACCTGTGAGAAAAATAAAAATCCTTACACTTCACAGCAACTGTTTCGTAGAGAACCTCAAATTTTACTCAAACTGTAGGACTGGAATACAAAATAATGCGACATGAGAACTCTTATGTAATTCTGTAGTCTCCACAAGTGCCTCCTTCTCTGAATTGTATACTGAGGTGATTCACAAGAGCAGAACTCTAAAACAGAGCTAGAGTGAATCACAATTTATCTTGGAAACACATCCTTACCACCAAGAAGCTGCTACTGAAAGAATACCAGCTTCCTCCTATCCCTCAAAATGCCTTTGCTTCTGCAAAACCTAATTCTGTTTCACAGGGTACTTCCAGTTCCTTCTCAGGGTCTACCAGATACCAGCTGGGCCAGAGGCAGTTCATTCTGTGGCTGGCTCCATGTAAAGCATGTGTGACTGGCCACACACTGAATTGGCCAGATAAGAAGGTCATAAGGATGTTTGCTTAGATGTTTCTCCCACTGCTGACATTGTTTTGTTGAGGTTTTTTTTTTCATTAAACTGTTAAGAATTTATCTGTGAGGCCTCTGCCTCTTGTTGTATCTGGTTGAAATTGGTCACTTGGTTCCAAAGTTAAGTGGAGGAGGCTGGCAGCAGCACGATTTTGCAAGCTGTGTTTCCTTGGTAACCAGGCACAAAGAAAGGGGCACAAAGGGAGAGGCAGTACTTACATAACAAATAGCTGCAAGCTCCTGTCTTGTATGAGCCTTTTCCACTAGACTTTGTGCCTTGACTGGGTTAACACCATGGTCATAAACTGTAAATTTGGTTCCCATGAGGTTTGACCTAATGGCAGGTTATGGAAAAACACAGAAAGAGGCATCAGTAGAAAGTTTTGTCATCTTCTGAAAGTATTTGTACAACACAGCGAAAACACACATCTCCTGCCATCTGAATCTTCCTGCTGCCAGCTCAGTAAGGAGCTTCTATGATGTGCCCATGTGATCCTGTAACCTATCCTGGAAAAGCATCTAGACAATTTCTTCTGAGTTGCCACAGTGAATGGTAATGCTGAAGAAGGCTGCCAATCCAAGTGAATACAGATTACATGGAGCAGAACAATGCAAGTTCATTCTCTCAGAATTTAAACCAGATTGCTAGTCATAACCATAACTCAATTAAAATCCTATCTCAACTGTCTATAGTTTTCATCTGTGGTTCTCACCTGAGTTTTCCAATGAAGCTTTCCCCTTTCCGAGATAAATCAGTTGGATCAACTGATATGAGGTAATTGGATGTTTTGCTCTTCTTTCTTTTTCTCCCTGCAAGAAGGAATGTCTGGAAAAACAAAACTTCGATCAAGACCGGTGCTTCGTAAGAATGCAGAGGCATTGCTATCCAAATTGTTATCTCTCCATTTCCTGTATGCACTCCCTCTTTTGTTTTGTGCTAGTATTACTGTGTCCACAATTTTGTTCTCTTCCAAAGTGCACAGACTTAAATCCTATCCCTCCATCAGCTCACTTGGCAGTCTAGATTTAATGAACCTTTCCTTTCTAGTCTTCCCTCCTTTTCTTCTGGAGCAACTCAGTCTTCCTGTCTTTTTTAACACTCAACATTTTTATTCTTTTTCAATTTCATCTTTCACAGTATTACGGCTTTTAAACAATGATACAATCCCAATTACATGCTAATTCCCTCCTTAGTACCTTGGCCAAATATATCCTGTTCTCATCTGCATGATGGCTGTTCTCAGCTACTGGTTTCCTACCAAAAACTCTCTTGCACCAAAAATATTTTTTGGTAGGAGTACAATAGCCAAGATAATTTGTGCTGCTTCCAATACCTTTTTGTTGTCATCTCTTTCCAGATGCATGTAGTAAGTAGGGAAGAGCCCTCGGTCCATTCCCTTTTTATCTCTAGTGATTCGACACTTGACACTAATTCCACGGGGTGCAGGGCGCAATGCAAAATCCTCCAAGTTCTCTACTTCTCCCAGCTGTGCATCTGCCTGAGGGGATGGACTACAGGAAGCACCTGTTTCCTATGGGAAGAAGCATCATATTAGCATATTAATATCAGATCAGAGACTCTGGTGTTCCATAAGAAAATAGTGCTTTGTTGAAACATAAGATATCATGTCTCCAGAAGATACAGGGGAAAGGAAGGTTAAACAAGATATCACCTGTGTTTCCTCAGAAGAAAGCAGCTGAAGGTTTTATTCTAAGGAAAGACTAGGTCTCCAAGGGGAAAAGAGAAAAAGTACCCATTAAGCAGACATGAGTGATTTGCTGGAAAGGGAGAAATAGGATGAGATGCTGTAAATATTCTAAGCAAAGGACCTCTTTGCTTTTAGAACTTCAAACGCTATGGAAGATAAAAGAGTAAGATAAAGCAGGACTGATGGATGCTGCAGTAAGACGGGCTGGGATTTTGTGACTGAAATGAGTGCTGAGATTATGTTGGTACAGAACAATAGTAGAAATGGAGTAAGCTGCTGGTGGAACCATATCAAGTAAAGGTTGGAAGAGCCTTAGAACAATGTGTATAGTCAGGATGCACAGAGTAATCAAAGGAATTAAAATTGTAATGGAAATCTGGTAGAGGTCAATAAAATATTTTTTTTAGAGGTAGCTGAATCCTGTGAATTGTAGCACCCAAGAGATTCCTCTTTGACTGGGCCTTCAAGATGAAGTTGAAGGTTTATCCCCATTCCTAGCTACAGCCAGTAAGAAACCTGAGTGAATAGCACAGACACACATACATAGATTTGAAATTCACTGGAGGGTCTCACCCCTTCCCCCCTCCAGCACCCACCAGCCTGTATCTCCAGCACTTTGGACCCACAGCCCAGTCTCCCAAGAAGCTGACACCCAGACCTGTTGCACTACTATTGCAGGGCATCATACACAGTCACCTCACAAGTACACTCAGGTGGGTCTCCCACAGCATGGACTTTGAAGGGTGTCCAGCATCCATGCTCAAACCCCATGGTCTTTATCTGGTCTGAGCTATCTCAGACCCTGTGTCTTCCTGATGCTGGTCTCTTCCAACTCACTGGCGAGTCCAGCACATAATTTGTCAACATATGTATGTATGTGTGTATGTATATCACACACACATACATTCACATGAGAAATAGAAGTGGAGTTTCAGAAGAGAGTGAGACATGCTGAAGTAATCAAGGCACAAGGCTTAGGCAGACAATAATACTGTTCTGTAGTTGTTTACACATATCTGATGCCTTTTACCCCCTTTAATCCCTGTCTTTCCATGCTTATTACTCCCTGATCCACCTTGATACCCTTCTTTTCCCTCTTAAGTTTCTTCCACCAAACATCCCATATGATCTTTGTCCAATCCCAGCATTCTCTGTTCCATTCCAGAATTCTGTTTCTCTTTGTATCTCACAATAAATGCTACAAACCTTCAGGAAGAAATCCCTCTTATATTTGCATGGCATTTCAGAGCTTCTCTGAGTCATTTTGGTGAATTTTGCAGAGACAATGGCCCAGTCTGTCTCCTTTAGGGGTGATAGTGCTGACTCACTGTGTTCCCATATTCTCTGATTAGGCTCCCTGGGATCCTCCACCCACAATTGTTCCTCTGATCATTGCTAAGTCTTTATGTTTAACTCAGTGTCCCTTCAGTCAGATAGCCTGACAATCTTGACCTTACTCTGCTTTCAGGGAATAATATTGCTGGCTACTGTACTTGCAGCTGCTGTATTTTAACCCAGTGCTCCAGGGGTTATCACTAAAATCAGGCAAGTGCCCAGTGCTTATCAGAAATTTATTTCAAGACACTTACTGCAAAAGACTTCTCGCTGGATGCAGAACTTGGCCTCTCAGATTCAGGGTATGGTGAATGAGATACTGGTCTCTTACTAGCTTCTTCCTCTTCTGTGTCCTCCTCATCAAAATTCAAACTGCCTGAAATTCCTGTCAGAATACAGGATTAAGCACGTAATCTCTGAAAGAAGGTGTCACGAGTTCACGGCATCACTAATTCATATATGACTCTTGGATACTTATTCACACTCTTAATTTCTGGTTTTTTAACTACTGAGTCTTAATTTCTGTTTCAACTGCTGATTTTCTTCATGTGCTGTATCTCTTCCTGAGCCTTGTAATTCAAATTCCTACTGATATTTTGTAGCAGTCACTGTGCAGATGATTAAGCAGCTGTGAGGCCTTCATTAAAATGGATTTTACTTGATATTCCATGACATAACATATTGCTTAGTTTATGCTGTCATTGAATTAATTTTGCATATTTTCATGCAGAAAAGTCCTCCATGTCTTAAGAAAAACAACAATAAAAGGAAATCCAGATCAATATGCTGACACCTATCCCATAAATTGAACTCTGTAGAGTTTACATCCTTTACTATTTCCCTCAGTCTTACACAAGCTGAAACAGAGTATGTCAATTTTTCAGTAAGTGCCCCTCCTGTTCTTACATCAGTACCAAAAACTCAGCTCCATAAATACTAATAATGATTTGATTTCTAAAACTGAAGGACAGATTGAGAAGTGTCAGGATTTATTTAATCTTAACCTAAGCACAGTCATGTAGAGATCACTGAGGGTATATAACTAAAATAACTCTGCATAAAGACATTTATGAAGAGGCTTGGTACACATCACTATTTGGTGTGTGTCCTTCCACTTCGAACTGCATCATCAATTGGTCATTAGGAAGAAGTTCACAGAAAGGGTGTCTGGGAGTTGGAAAGAGCTGCCCAGGGAGGTGGTGGAGTCACTGCCCCTGGAGGTGTTTAAGGGAAGACTGGATGTGGTACTTAGGTGCCATTGTCTAGGTGACAAAGTGGTGTTAGGTCATAGGTTGGACTCAATGACCTCAAATGTCTTTTCCAACCAAATTCATTCTGTGCATCCGAGATTTTGTTCTGTGATTCTTTTAATTTGGCTGTAGAAAGGAAATTACAGACAGTGAATATAACCTGCTTAACTGAATTATTTTCTGAGAACATATACTATAACAATGCTCTGACATGGCACTGCAAAGGGGCACTGCTGGAAGTCTCAGATAAAACAGAAAAATCCAGTCTTAACAACCTGTCAGTAAACTTCCCAAGGGACATTTGGGAAGAGGAAAGGCGTTCACCCTGGTACTCCAGCCAATTTCAAAATTCACTGTTTATATTCTACCTCCACTAATTTCCCCTGAAGTTACTGGATATTCTCTCCTCTTTCCTTTTCTAACTCTTGTGTAATGTTGCTATCTGTGGGTAAGCAGCTGTGCCATCTGAAAACTGGATGACAATACCTCTGTATGTGATAGTACCTCAATACCTGCAGTGTACTGGAAACATTCTGGGGGACAAGCTCTGCAAAATAAAAACAAGCTGTATACTAAATTAAACACTAGCCATTATTTTACTGCAAAGTGCTTAGGCTGCATGCAACAAAAAAAAGGTTTCCTGTAGTACTGGCAGCAAATTAAGATACTTGGTAGACGGAGCTTGACACTCCACTAGGAAATTACTCAATGGGATATAACTATTGAACATCTAACTTGAAAACCACTGACTGTGTCAGCCTCTGACTCAGAAAAAAACACCTTTCCTGTTAGTCTCCTAAAGAGTTAAACCATGGCATTTACTGAAGGGTCCTGCTGTTGTGAAAATATTTAAGCACCTTATCAAGACAAAACATATCTGGAATAAAAACACCCCAGACTTTAGCAAAATGCGGTATAGCATTTTGTCAGCAATTTCCTTGGAAAGATCAGAAATTATACAGTACACTGAGAAACACTTAAAATATAACTGGTATGGTTCAAATAATTTGAGGAAAAGGAACTGCAGCACCACACTTCCACATGCTGTAGAATCTAGTAGCTCTTTTAAAAGTGATATCCTACAGACATTTGTTTCATGATTCCTCATTTTTTAATGCCACTGAAATAAAGTTATAAAAGTAGAAGAGCCCCAAAAAAGACATTTACCCATTATTAACTCTTACCTCGTTTCTGTAATATTTCTTGCAGATCTGGCTTGCTTGCTGTGTCTGTTACAGCCTCTCCATCATTTTCCTTATCTGCATTGTCTTCTGGTTTAGTAGATCCAACAGACAGAGTTTGGAGCTTGGTCCCCAAATCCTGCACTTCTGATTTCAGGAAAGCAGCTGGTCCATCAATGCCTGCAGGCCAAAATGAAACAAAATTCCAAAGTCTATTTTTTTATGGCCAAAGGTGCATCCCAGGGTGGTGGCTCTTTTCATCTTCCCTTCCTCTAGCATCTCTTCAAAGTACTGAAATATACTTTTTCAATATTTTTCAGAAGGCTTGGGAGGAGTCAGGCCTGACTGGCACAGACTGCCTATTACTTTAAACATATCAGTTATCAGTTTCTCCCTATTTAAATATAGTGATTGTATTCACATTTTTACAAGGGCTTAAGCAATTAAAACAAGTTGTATTTGTCATGCACATTGATAGTTTTCAATTTATTTGCAGACACCTCCCTTATTTTCTTTCCCTTCATGTTGTTTGTTTGCTCCTGTGCCAGTGAGTACTCTACAGTGAACACCACAAATCAATTTGGTAAAAGTATCCACAGCCATAGACAGAAAAAAAACCCTCTATCTCTGTTAGAAATTTCCATGTTTAAACCATACAACACAGTCGTGTACCACACTTCCCAATTGGTGGAAGCATCTTGATGTCAGGGTCTGGCATAACACGTAATATGTAGCACACAACACCTAAGTGTAGTTCCAGCTTTGGATTTCTTGTTTTTCCACTGTTTTCCTTCTTAAAACTCTACTGCTTTATCTAGGCATTGTATTTCTGACAAGCTTACTGTTGTTATCACTTCTTACCAGGACTTGCTTGCACTGAGGAAGCCTCAGAACTATGAAAGGTAGTGAATGAGCAGTTTTGTTTTCATTTGAGCCTTACTGAAGACTTCTACCTTAAGAGTTATACCTATCTTATCTCTCATTCTCTTCTTGACTTGAAAGGGCCTTTTAATAGAAGCTTTCTTACACCTGATTTTAAACACATAAATGCTACCATAAACATCTCCACTTTTCTTCCCATCCTATGATCCTGAAAGGCATCTGGAGAACAAGAAAAATATTCAAGAGAGAAGGGATAAAACATAGTTCCAACTGTGATCTTCAAGCCAGGTAACACCCCTTGTTTGGAGGTTTAAAATTCTACTGTGCATATTAATTTGCTATCAATACAAGGCCTGTATTATAACACCCTGCAATAGCACACATCTCAAAGCCTTAGAATGTTTCCCATTACTTTCTTAAAAGGCTGATGGGATCCTGGCTCTCATAAACAACTTCCTGACACTTCCACTAGAATGTAAGGATTTCATTGCTGCTCTTTTTATCTCCTTGTGATATGGGAGGCTTAAGGCTCTCACTATTGCATTTCTTTTCACTCCTAAAATAATGGTCACTATTTTTATGCAATGTTTTGAGGCCACCAAGTCATTGCCTTTGGCCCTGATAGCACTTTGTGCTTGTGACTTTGTGGACCACTATAACCTGTAATGTTTCAGTTGTCTGAATTAAGCCCGTAAAAAACAACAGATGAGGTAAAAATCATCAAGAGCCTAACACAGTGTTCACAACACTTTTTGTTTGCTTTTTCCACTTCATCATTCAGTCATATGCAATCTTGAGGTGGAGTATGCCATGATACCATAAGGAAACACCATACAAGCAGTCACTACTGAATTATTTTCTTTATCTTACAGCTTTAGAAGATGTTTTTACTTTGAATTTGTATGTCCCCACCTTTATAGAAGTTGTCAGCCCATTTCTACAGTTCTTCTAGCCTAACCCAAGGGAGAGATTACTCAAGAGCACATGAAGATTTACAGCTGTCACCAAAATCAAGGTGAGGTTTTTGCTTGCTTTCACAGTTTAGTATTGCTCAACCATACTGTATTACAATTCAACTTTTGTATATAGAAAAGTATGTAATCATTCTTATCACTTGACCTCCACCACAGCAATGTAAGCACCCATCTGTGACATAATGCATGCACTGGGATTTTGGAGGACCCTGTTGCAATCAGGTTGATTATTTACCATGTAAAACAACATCACTGTGGACAGGGGTAGGAGTTTCTACTAAAGGAGTCTGCTCCTCGCACCCTTTGGGCTTTGACCTGCGTGGCTTGGCCTCAGGATTTGGCTGCACCATCAATGGATCGAGACGTTTCTTCCTCTGCTTCTTCTCTAGAAGGGCTCTCTGTGGAATAAAGAAAAACAGGAAACAGATGAGTAACCACATCTAGAGAGGCAGAATCCATGCCTCAGCCACTGGCAATGACATGTCTCTGATCAGAATGTCAAATAAACCTGAAATATTCTTGCAAGCTCTTACAAAAATCCTGCACACAGATATCACCATGGTTTTGGAGTGAGATACTGACTTTGATTCTCCACGAGAGGTTGACATGGACACCTCCTTACTTTCTGACCTGTCTTGAGACTACCAGTTAAATCCTTTCACCCAGTCTCAATTGCACCAATCCTTAACACAAATAGACAGTTTCAGCAGTCATCCATGATCCAGTATGAAAGTCAGGAATTGGAAAGGAAAAGGTTTTTATCTCAAAAGTGATCACCTAATCAGGAAAACTTAAAGCAAACAGTTCCTAGAAACCAATGTTGAGAGATAGAGAAAGAGACTTAAGGTGGGGAGATAAATAAATAACAGTAACTAAAATAGAAACGACCCACTAAAAAGAAATTTTACCTACCTTGCAAAATTTTTCCATATAGTTCAGGACTGAAAGGAAAGACTGCTAAGCCCAAATGCTAAAATTGAAAACATTATTTCTCCAAGATACGTATACATTTGATACTTAAGATTTCCTACTGAACAAGAACAGAAACAACTTCTAGACTTAAATCAAGGCAAAAAGGGACATGTTGCCATTTCAGATAGACCTGTTTAGTCCTTAAAAATACAGGTGGATGTATGAAGACGGAAAAATAATATTCTAATATTCTGCACCATTATGCAAATAATGTGCAAGCTCCTTACGGTAGATGCAGTTTGTGTCTCTTAGGTACCTGAACAACCCTGAAAATTGTTTTTGATGACAGAAACCATTTCTCCATCAAATTATTCTTAGTCTCAATGCACTACCAGGTAAACAATTCATCAGTACCAACAGTACAATCCACATGAGACAAAGACATTTTTGGAGCCCTTTTCTCTCCCATTATTCTTTTTCTCTTGTTGGTTTTTCCCTCTGCTATTAGCCTTTTTATCTCAACTGAGATTAGTTTCTCAGGCAACCTGTCCCTGAGGAATTCAGCATAACTCAGCCCTTGATTCTTTTTTCTGTCTGTTTTTTTCACTTATGTAAAAGAAAAAAAAAAAAAAAAAACCCAAAAAACCAAAAACCCAACTACCCACAACCCAAACAAAAGCAAATATACAAAACCTCAAACACAACAAACAAACACAAATACCTTGAAACAAAATTACTTTTTTTATTTAAACTCCAAATTACCCTTTGAAGACTGGACTGCAGTACAGTAGTGTTTTCTACTGCAGAATTATTTACAAAGATTATCCTGCAGAGCAAAAATTACACAGAATTCCAAAGAGATTATCCCATTTGTCTAGAATAAGAAAAATAAGCAGTAAAGTCAAATTCTCAGAAATTGCTAAATCTGTGTTTTCTAGGAAGGTAGTCAGACCTTTCAGAAGAATTTACATTGGTTTGTATTGCTTGTTCCTTTTTTAAATTAAAGCTGAGGAAAAGTAAAAAAAAGTCATGATAGTTTATAATTCTCCAAAGAAGAAAGGAGCATTATACTCCGAATAAGGATTTGAGAAAAATTGTTATCAAGGCTTCTCTACCTGACAAATATGCAAGAAAAAAAAACAAACTAACAAAGCTCAAAAAAAAACCCCAGCAAAACAGACACAACCTAAAGGCAGTAAGAAAGTAAGAAAATATACAGCTACTGTTAGAATGCAAAAGTGAATTTGGGATCAACATGGGATATAGTAATTTCAAGAGTTATTTAGTGGATCATTCTATTAGATAAGCTTTTTTTAAACATTTCACTGCTCACCAGTCTAAATTTTAATTTTTATTCTTATACACTGTGTTACATCAAAGGGTTTCTTGGTCTCACCAATCCAATAGGATCAGCTTATATTAAAACAGTTTACTGCTGGTAGATGTGAGTGATCTTCCTTTCTTGCAAGAACAACAGGATAAACAGAAGTGACAAAACTTGATAGTAACTTATTTTTTTAAAAGAGGCTTCTCTTTACCACTTTGCATACTGAGATGGAAAAAATATGTGCAAATCCACTGTCAGGACCGCAAACAGTAGTTCATTTTCTCTCCATACGGTGGCAGAGCAGCCTGCCCTTCACTACCCCGTATTCCCCACCGTATTCCACTAAGGAAGCAGAAAAAGGAAACTGATATTTTGTTTCTTTTTGTCTACTAATTAGCCTTTTCCTTCAGCTCTGTGTTACAGTAAAAATTCATATAATATCACTACATAAAACGTAGATAGCTCACGAACAGGACACCAGAACACACAACCCATTAAATAAATAACAAATACTAATTATCACTATTTGCTTGGCATTTTGTGCACTCCATGAATTAAATACTTCCAGAAACACCTTAGAAAACCATAACATCAGAGTATAGGATAACTAGAGGATCACAAGCCACCAATTCCTGTTCAAATGAGCTTCCAAGAAGTCACATGAGAATACCTAGTGTACTATTAAGACAACTAGTTTAGCATTCTCTTTCTCTAGCTGTGATGGCAGGAAGCTGATATACAGGAAAGTTCCAACTACTCCAGCCTTGAAGGTGCAATCCTGTGTTACTTATTGGTTGGTACAGTCCTAACCCCAGCAGGCCATGCAGGATGGATCCTACTTAGGGAACGTCCTCTCCTCTTCCAGCTGCCCCTTAGCTCACGCTGGGGCAGCGGTGACAATGGCAGCGATGGTGGCATCAGTGAAACTCCACGTCAAGAGCAATGCACCACACCAGGTGCATGCAGAAACATGCCAGGCTTCGTGCTGCCGCTGCACAGGGAGATGGCAGCATTGCACTTGGAGCTGCAGATGCCTAAGAAGACTCAAAAATCTCCTACTAATGAGGAAATAAGCACTGCCCGAGCAACCACATGATCTTGCCTCAAGGAAAAGGCAGTAGTCCAGGAGAAAAAAGCATCCTGGCAGGCAGAGCTGGCCCACAGATGGAACTTGATGTCATGCACAGTTATAAATAATATTTTACCGCAATTACAAGGTTTCCAAACCCATCATAAAGATGGATGGACAGGCATGTCTCTGCTATGGCTTATTCCAGATTTTCTGTATGACCAGAGATTCTATATATGATCCTGCTGGATTAAAACATTTTGCATTTTTAAAATTCCAATTCCTATAATTGTTTATGACAAATTAATCAAGTAAGGCATCAGTTACAACCAGCAGCAAGTCCATAATATTTGGTAGTGATTTGCTATTGACCTTTGTTTCTTCAGAAGGCATAGTACTACTCATGTAAAAGTAGACTTTAATATCCAAAACCTAATTCTAAAATCCTAAATTAGAGATTGTTAGCACTTCTCAAGAAATCTCATTTGTGAAGAGCAAGGAGTTAAAATATATTTTGTGAAATTTTCTAGCTGTTTATTTTGCAGATGATTGCAATCCCAAACAAATCCAAGAAAGATAGAAACAAATTTGCGAAAGGAAACAAATTATTTAAACTGGCCTCTTCATGGTGCAACTGACAGCTGCTCTGAGTGAATTCCACCCAGCCCAGCAGGTTTTTTTGGAGGAATAGCCATGCATCCCCATGGCAAGGCCTGACACTAAGCAAATCACTGTACCCAGCATTAGGAGATTATTATTATTATTTATTACCAGCTTATGACCCAAGACCAGTTCTAAACCAGACCCTGAGGTTCATCACCAAGCAGTAGACCACCCTTAGTTTTGGAACTTCTTACCAAATGGCATTTGACACTAAATGCTCTTTTATAGCTTATTTGAATTAATTATATTTTTAAATAAATTGTTTGCTTTAAACAAGGTCACTTGATAGTCTACAGATAAAGGACTACTGTAGCTTCCACAAATATGACCAAAGATAAATTTTACCTCTTGACTCTGAAGTGTTTTAGATAAATGCCTATATAGACGCAATAATGTTGGTAATAAATTCAGTGCCTGAAGTCAAAGCCTAGCAAACTCAGACTACAAATAATAACCAGGTTCTGGTAAAGAGGATTATTACCCACTGCAACAGCTCCCTGAAGACTTGTGTCTGGACTTAAAAGATCCTAGCTGAGAAAATGCCTTCCTAAAACCCATACTTTAATTTGAACAAGATGAGTTTAATTCAAGACAGTGATCTGTGGTCCATGTGAAATGGCCAGCTAAAGAATCATGACTCTCATATTGTCTAATCTATTTACAAGCATTTGAAATTTCACAGAGAAAGAATATTAAGGGTGGATACTTCATTGCTTTGAAGAATATGGTAATGTAAGCATCCAGCAAACTGTACTTCAGAAACTGAGACCTATAACCTAATAATTGACCCATGCCTGACTGTAAATATTTTCACTGTAGGAAACAAAAAAAGGTCAGAACAGGCTGGAAATCCTTCTCAACAGCAGTGTTAAAGAGATCATTCTATAGGTCAGCGAAACCATTCCTTTGATGCCTAAAACGGATAATTCCCTGCAGTCTTCCCATCTTTTGATTTATTCCTGCTCTCTAGTGACTCAATCCAAATGAAATAAGAGAACATATGAAAAATACATTTATCAAACACACGAAATCTACAAGCCATGGCAAGGTTGACTTGAACTAATGAAAATCATGAAAATCTTTGAAGTTCATTAGACCAACCATTTTTAGCACTTCAACGCCATTTCTCAAGTCTTTAGATTTGCTGTTTGATTTTCTATACTTATTTTTACCAGCTTCAGCACTATCATTTACCTGATTCTGCAGTTTCAGCTGTCGTAGTTTCATGCTTTCATCCTCAAAGATGCTGGAAAAGCAAAATAAACAAATCAATTAATTATTGCTATTAAACAGTTCACATTACAAGGACATAGGATATTTTCAGACAACAGCTTCATCATCAAGACTTAAAAATGACTGTTAGACATTACTTCCATCTCACATGAAGACCAAGACACGAGGTATTAAAAATAAAACATCATATTCTGTCACAAATAAGACTGAACTCTGGTTTAGTTTCCTTACTAAACCCTTCTGGAAAGACTTCGAAAGCACCAAAGGCTTCATTACTGGTAGATGGATTACAAACTTCTGTTGAGGTGGGGCTAAGAGACAGTTTACACCTGAAGGCTTACCACAGTCCAGATCAATTCTGTAAAGTCCCTGCTCCTTCACAGGATACCCGATTCCAAATTAATTCAGTGTTGTCTTGGAGTCAAACCTACATCATTTTCTCTTCCTGACAGATGTTCAGTTAACTACAGTTAATACCTGAGAGAATCTGTGTTTGCAACATCTGACATTAATTCCTAAAGGTAAAAAAAAGAATCATTTCCCTATTTCAGTATTTTGTAGATAACTTTCATAAGAACTCTGATTTTTTGTTCCAAGTTGTGTTCCATATAGACTTCCCATTTCCTTTTGCATGATAGTGAATTATTCCATAAAATGCAATTTAGAGCAGTTAACCCCACAAAGGGGAAATGTTAATTGACTATTAAGCACATACTCTGCTGACCACGGTTGTGCTCTTTCCTTCAACACAGTTTTGACAAAAACCTCTCTGGAAGTAAGAAGGAATCAGGAAGAAGGTACTTAATGTGGGAAACAGACAAACATTATATATTTTATTAATAGCATGCAGAAAAGCAGGGCAAGCCACAATTTCAATTTAAACAGGAAATTCTCTGTCTGGTCTAGGTATCCATAAATGTCCAATGATGTGAAGTCACAAGCTAGCAGCCAGTGCTGAATACAACCCTAACAAGGAAAACCAGAGATAGAGAGAGTGCAGAACTGGGGTTTCTGCAAAACACATGCCATGGAAATTAGAATACAGCACACAGAGCTAAGGAGAGAAGAAAAGCCAAAGTCCCCTTAACCCCTAACAAACCCACATTTGACTCAACTTCAGGCAAGCAGATGACAAATCAAAGGTCCTTAAAGACAAACTACCCCAGCAAACACAGATCCTGCTCTGGAAGGTTGAAATATGCAGAAAAAGAGTTCTGTATACACATATCATATATAACAACTTATATAACTGTATACTCTACAGTTGACACTGACTTTCCAAGAAGTAGTACTTGAAAGCAAGTTAAGACTGCCATTGCTTTTTTACTCCACAGTTTTCCTTATTTCTATACCGTTTCTTCCTATGCATTTGAAGTATCACACAACAGGTCTAAGACCTTGAAAACATTTTGTTTCTAAAAACTGATGTTACTCCTCACATGGACCTGTAATACACAGTGTCTTGGGTTCTGAAGGAATGGAGGGCCTGGAAAAATTAGTGTCTTTCTTGAATAGGGATGGAGAGCTGTGTATCCCCAAAGCAACAGTTACAGTAAAACAGTCATCTTCCCTTGAAAATAGCCACAAGAAAGAAAGAAAAATGCCACTTAAGAAAGAAACAAGCAGAAGCACATCTACTGAGTGCAGCACAATACACAACAATTGTCACACCAAACTTCAGCATAAAAGGTGACATGCTTATTATTTATAGCATAGGTGATGGAACAGGCCATCTTTAGCAAAGTCTGAAAAACAACTGAAAGTTCCACTTAAAATACTCTGAACCAAAAAAAAAAAAAAAAAAACCAAAAAAAAACCCACACAAAAGGGAGAGGGAAGAGGAGTCCTTTTCTTCTCATACACCTCCTTACTTAAGAACTTGATGACATTTGTTAATTGCAGATGAGAGTTTGTTATAAAGCAATCTACACACCTGGGATCAACAGCAGACTTACAGACACGTTCTGATGGACACAAAGGTGTCCTGTGTAGGTACAAGCTGCTATCTATGGTTTTGTTGCTTTTCCTAGCAGAAAATGTATCCCCAAGCAATTTGAGTATCTTCTTTAAAAAAAACCAGAAGAAATAAACACTACCAGTTTAGGAAATAAGTTTACAATGTTTCCTTTCCACCTGGAAAATGACAAAGTGCTGAAATAGCAGGACTCACATACATGCCTTGTGGAAATCTTCAGTGAAAATTATTTACATGATAGGTTAAAATTATTTTCTACCGAGACTGAAATAAAGTTACATTATATAACAGGAGCATAACACAGAATACACAGTGCCCCAACTCTGGCCACTTCACTGATGCTTGAACATAAAGATTCTAACAGGTCACAGAGCTTAATAAAAGGAAAAAGATAGCGATGTATTTTCTTACAATTTACTTTAAAACACAGACCAAAATTGCCGAGTTGCAGGCGAAACAAAATAAAAGCAACCATCAATGCCTGCCATTTTAAAGTGCAAGGTTTCACACAAGCAGTAAGATAAAGTCATGACAATGTAGCACTATAAATACTAGCTTAAAAACCCCTTTCACACTATTTTTTTTACTGCTTCTGCAACTTTCTTCTAGAACTTGTCATTATGAAAACATAATAACCAGTCAAAAAAGATATTTCCACACTTCAAACCTTTTTCTACTCCCCACAGCAGAGTTGGTGTTATTACAAACTTTACCAGGAAAACGCTGTGCCAGAGTCACTCCCACAGCTCACCACTAAGGAATGTAAGTGGTGTGCTAATCCAGCTGCAGGCTCCAAACAGGAATCCTCTTTCAGCTGGACTGACAACACACATCAGTGCTCGACAGACATGCCCACACCAAACCACTGTGCCCTTTGCCTTGCTGTTTGAAGGGTCTATGTGCAATAAGAAAAATTAAATATCCATCAGGAATAGGAAAAATAAGCAGAATTTCCATAGCTACAACACCACAAGTAAAAACAGGGGGAAAAATCCCTACCACAAAACCAGTTGCCCATTTACCCTTGCTAAATAAGAACTGAAAGTTTTCAAGCAGTCTGTATCAATGTCCTCTTCCCAACCACTGCAGCACAGCAGCCTACATGAGATCCTGCCCACAGACACAACTGCTACATTTACCAGAATCCATCTGCAATCCTACTGAAGCTGCAGGACAGGTAACAGACACGTGCCACAGAGAAAGGAGAGGTCACCCAAAACAGAACATACAAGGAAAGACTAATGATAGTGCAGGACACAGAATAAAAATGAGAGTGAGAAAGCCCCTTAAACAATAGTTAATAAAACATGGAAGAAGATAGCAAGATGCAAAGGGGTTCACAGATTTGACACAAATTTACATGGAGCAAAAAGTTTTATTTTTAACTGGTAGCATCTCAAATTCCTACTGAAATCAGAATCAGCCTGGTTTTCATTTCATAATCAGAAATTAAAGTGTTGCAATAGGAATATGCAACAAATTTATTATAAATCTATTTGGTCTTTCCTAACCATTTTCAGAATAGCAAACAACCACAATGAAGATGTAACCCACAAATTATTTAACAGATATTCATATATGCAACAGAAGCTTCCTTTTTGTGTGGTTTATTTTCCTTTCTGTAAAAAAAAGGCACACTACATCTATTGACAGCTCTTTCAGAATGGACATATTTTTCAATATCAATGAAATTCTGGCATTACAAACTGTGGATAAGCAGATGTAACACTCCTGTTTACATTGCAGCTTGTCTGTGTTCCTGAGTATGCTGTACTTGAAAAAAAAACCAACCAAAATACTTATGTTCTAAGCACTTGGCAATAACTACCACTGAATCAGCCAAACACAAACTCACAGTATAATCCAACTCTGAGAACAATGAAAAACCCTGATATTAAAGCAGAATGTAGAAAATAAAAGCAATCCACCAGCCCAAAAATGTTCTTCCATTCTGTCCAAGGTCCACACAAGGGAAAGGACTGAAGAATTGAAGAGAGTTCAGGAGAAAGCTGAACAAATTGACCAAGGACTGGAAAGTGCACCTCTTAGCAAGATTTCATTGTATCCTACAGTTCATCCAAGATAAAATCAATACACTCCACTGGATTCCATGGATTTGAGGGTACACAAGACAATAAACTCCAGACATAAATAACTGAAGCTAAACAAATTCAGATTGCAAATAGTTTAATTAACATTGTGACTAATTAACCATTGGATAACTCATGGAGCTATGGCTTTTCAACAGAAAACAACAGATTTTAATCAAGCTTCAATATTTTTATGTTAGAAGTTGCTGTTGTAGACTAAGGCTATGGTTTACCTCTTATTTCAGGTGTGGTTATCCCACTTGGGAGCTAAGCATTCTTCTTTCAAGTTATGTCAATTAAATCCCCTTTATATACAGACTGTTGAAGTTTAAAGAAAGCAAAAAGAAAAAAAAAGTTTGTCTTTATCATGGATCATGGACCAGTTTTGAAAGGAATTGACTGGCTGCTGTGAATAAGAGGCAATAAGCAGAGAAAGTAAGAAAAGCAACAGGAAAGAGCACCCCGTAGAGACAAAATGTTCTACATGACTGAGAACTTACTGGGAAGACAGATTTGAAATATGTCAAACAAAGGAAAACACCATGACAGTTTTCCCTGCACTCAATAAAATGTACATTCCTCATATTCCACTAAAGAAATACTACACTCAGTTTCTCCTCCTAAACAAACAATGCAGCAAAGACTTGCAGATTTAAAGGCTTCCCAGTGAGCTAAATCTATCCTGCAATTCAAGTAGTTAAAGGTTTGGTAAAGAAAAAGTAAGGTTGGCTGCCTCTTTTAGGAGGAAGGTCAAACTAGCTGACAGAAGCAAACCCCACTTGAACCTTAACTGAAAATCTGACCCAAGGGAAGGAAAGACAGCTTGTTTGGCTTTGAACTGTCCTAAATATCTTTACAGCACGTACCAGCACTGTACATGCACTCAATTATTGGTGAGAGAAACTGAGGAATTACTACCTATTTGTGCACAGCTCTAGGGAAGGTGTTAAAGTTTCAGATAGTCCATAGCTTGGCAGAGAGATTCAGGGCAAGTGTCCAGCAGAAACTTCTACATCATTTTAAAGGGAACTGGATCTTGCCTTTACTGTGCCTTGTTACAAAAAAGCTTGATATTTTTGTATTGGTCTGATATAGAAATCCTTTCAATAAACACAATCTTTAGATACCAGTGGGAATATGAATCTATATATTAATAATCAAGATTCTTAAATTTTCAGTTGTTTCCATTGCTCTACTTCTTTCAAATGAGCTCCAAGGCACAATAACACCATTTTTGTCCACAAATCTTCCCAGTTTCCCAATATCTTGTGTTCCATTTCTCACTCTACACAGGACTGCTTTCATCAAGAGCCTTACAGAGCTCATGTAATTTCTTTTTCCTTTGCAGGACAGTTTATTAATGTGGTAGCAGCATTTATATCTCTGAGCAATACTCCCAGAACTTAAAAATCAGGGGATGAGAAGAACGTGGCTTGTGTCCCACATCTTCATCCACTGGATTTTATTTTTAGCTGTAGAAGTGCAAGTAAAAGCAACTTCAGTAAGAAATGTTGAGTCAGCCGGTGTGAAAGTGTTTTGACTCTTAACCCTCCAATAAACTTTCCTGTGGATTATTCTCATCTGAACTACAGCTATGAAAGAAAACAGAAGCTGTAGAAAAAAAACACATTAGTTAAAGAACAATTCCTATCTTCCAAAAGATAGATTCCAACAAAAATCGCAATACTGTCTCTGGAAACTGGTTGAGGAACAAAATGTATCTGTAATGCACCTTCCAATCCACAAAAGGGTGGAGTTCTGACATCTGCTGTAATTGCACATTTTTGGGAAAATGCGTAGCATACCACCCATAAGAGTGAAGGTTACCAAAGTTTTCTGCCTTCCCCAAGGCAGAAAAGTGGGTTTTTTTGGCAAACAGGATATTCTTTCCTTCATAATTAATAACCAGTAAGTCTTCCAAAGTAAACTGATCTGCTGCAAGTCAGCCATGAAATGCCACACCTATTTCTAAGTGACACTGCTGAAGTTGCATCAACATTTCATTAAATTATTTTTAAGCAGGTGATACTTCAATAAAGGCAAGTTTTAGTGCATCTGCCTTTTTTACAGAAATAAGTAAAATCAGTTTGAGCTTTGATCCCTCTGCACCTCAAAAACACTAATGCCAATACAATACTGTTTTGAGAAAGTGTTCACAAAATTTGTTTGAGAAGTTTTTCATCTAGAATATATTATGAGAACAATGACATGGAAAGAATGAACACCTAATTTTGGAAGCAATAAACTCAACTTCAGACCAGTGTGGATTAAGGGAGCAATTAGAAACAAGCACTGAGATCTGCATATCCTACTTAATTTCAAAATATACCTGAATCCACTACATATTCCTGCCAATAGCTTGATTGAAAACCAACTATCTGAACAATTTACAATTCAAAGAAGATCCTAAAGAAAAAAAAAACTGCAAGCTAGTCATTTAAAACTTCTGCTTCTACCTACCTGCAGGCTTAAAAATGGAATTTTAATGTGAAATTATCGGGTGTTTTTCTTTAAAGCCACACAGATCAGAAGCATGTCAAAAATACCCAAATCAAAACACCCACCATCTGCCCTTCCCTGCTAACCACCCTTTTCCAAAAAAAATACCAAACAACCAAACCAAACCTGAAAAGGCTGGTGCCCTGAAGAATATATGTGTATACTTTGCATGTATCTATATGTATATGGATACGTTTCACCTCTATTGTGGCAAAACAGCTGCCCCGACAACTCACAGCAACAGGAATACTGTGCTGAAAAAAAGGAATTCAAGCCAAAACTAATCTGAGGAGTACATGCTACAAACATTATTTGCTATAAAATATTAACAGGTAATAATTATTTTTGTTGGCTAAACCCACAAAAGGAGTGAATTTTATGCAAGCCTATCCTTGCAGCACTAAATTTTCCATACTTGCATCCATTTTGGGGGGAATGTTCACATGCCAAATGTAACTACGTAAATAATGATGCAGTTTAGTACTGACTGACCACAGCCAAGACAATGGAACTAAAAGGATTTATCAGTACAGGAGAGACAAGCTTCTATTTTCTTTACAGTACTTGTTCCAGATTTTGTAAGGTAAAATGAAACTGTGCAGACAAAGTAAAATGACCACTCAAAGATCACACCTGCCATTTTCAGTTTCAAAATGGTATCTGTGGAAGCACAAAATCCCAGTACAAAATTATCATCTCAGAATGATAATCTCAGTGGGAAATTCTCTGCACTATTACACACCAACACAAACACACCCCCGGTAAGGTAAAGTAAGAATACTGAGAAATGAAAGGTCCATAGGAGAAAAGTTGAATTATGCTTAAACAAAGAATGACGTATATGCTGCTTACTGAGATTCATCTTTCAGAAATGGATAAATATTGTTTTGGTGGACAGGTTTATCATGAGCCAGCAATTCACTCTCTCAAGGGAAAGCATCCTGGGCTGCACCAGGGAAAGCAATGCCAGCAGGCCAAGGGAGTGACACCACCCCTCTGCTGGTGAAGCCACACATGGGGTGCTGCATCCACTTCTGGGCTTCTGGGAGCAAGAAAGATGGACATACTGGAGCAAAACCAGCAAAGGGCCACAGAGGTGCTTAAGGGACCAGACAGGTTCTACGTGAGGTGAGGCTGAGAGAATGGCGTGGAGAAGTGAAGACTCAGGAGGTAACTTATCCATGTGTATAAACACCTGATGGAAAGGTGTAAAGCAAATAAAGCCAGCAGTGCCTACTGACAGCACAAGAGGCAATGGACACAAACTAAAGCACATGAAATTCTACCCAAGATCAAGAAAAAATTTTCCAGACAAAGTGGTCAAATATTGGAACAGGTTGCTCAGGAAGATTGTAGTCTCCATCTTTGGAGATATTCAAAACCCAGCTGGACATCATTCTGTGCAATATATGCACCAGCCAACCCTGCTTAGGCAGCAGGGTTGCTCCAGATCATCTCAAGAAGCTCCTTCCAGCCTCTGTGATTGTCTGGTTGGCTTCTAGAGGTCACAAGTTTGATCCCAAGTGTGAAAGCACAAACCAGATAATAAAAAATATAGATTGTTTCAATAAAATGCAACAGGAATAAAAGCATGATGAAAAGGTTACATGTTGACCTCAGAACTATTTTGACTACTGTATTGCTTAGTGTTTTACACACCATTCAAAAAGTGACTTATCAAGTACCAAAGATTAACACCTCTTACTTGGAACAAGAGAACAGAGCAAGGAAAACAAATCAGCACTCTGCACAGAAGCTAGTATGACTTCTATTTGAACTACAAAGAAGAGTGCAAACAAAAGCCTCTGTCATTCTCTGCTATACTACACTAGGAGAACAGAGATTGTTTTCCTTAGCCACAACTCTCAAATAAATTCATTTCTGCAAACCTAAAGCAAAAGAAGTAGTCTTCTCCTGGAAGGAAGGCCAAGAGAAGCCAGAAATCCACACAAGCCATTAACCAAAGCCATCATAATGCTGAGAGGGTGGCATAGAAAACACAATCATATGAATACACACATAAACTTATATTTTAAGTGTGTAGCCAAACAGGGGGTTTCAACTGAGTTTTTATTATAATTCTTTCAAGAAAAGGGAGACAAGGAACCTCCCGTTAGGCACATTCCTTCAAGAGCTCACAGCTCGTGACTCCATGACTCAGGACTTTCCAGCTCCTTACCACCACTACAACTGCTTCGGGTTTATTCAGTTGAACCTAACGAAACTCAGATTTCTGCTAAGGAAAAGAGAAATTTATTCTACAAGCAGAACTTTGCCTTTCTATTTAATGTCCTCTCAACTACATACTTCAAATCCCCATGGTCATTTCACTTATAGAAACACCTCAGCCCAAGGAAAGAGGAAAGCAAGATCGCCAGGGGGTGGAATTCTGTCTCCTGTGATCTTCTGTTTGTAAATTATTAAACCTTGCCTGTCACTTCTGCTGACGTTGTACCTCATTACAACAGGACGCCAGTGAAATGTAGAGCAGCCATTACTCTCTCCTAGCAACAAAGGCAGCAGTTAAATAGCACGTGCTGTGCTTAACCCAGACCAGGTAACAAAACTCCCTGAAAATAAGTGCATCACACTTGACAAGATGAATTGTACTTGTGTAATAGTATTTCAAACTAAAAATAGGGAAAGGAACATGAAATTTTCTGAACTGACACTTTAGAACTGATTGTAGACATTTATTCCCCGTCCAGATTTTTTTTATTTTAGAAAAATTGAAAGGCAAAGCTATTAAAAGAGACAGAAACAGCAAAATGTCATTTTGATCTCAAACTAGGTGACCTAGCAAGATATCACTGCTAGATTTTAGTTCTTGCTCTTTTTGTCTCAGATATCATGTAAGAATGCAAAGTCAGAAAGGAATGTAGAAGCACCCAGACTCCTATAGCAAGAACACAGGCAGTTAAGAGTTCAAACATCCCACAGAATGCGTTTTAAAGAGCACAAAGAGTTGGTGTAAATGTTCTTGCAGTAGTCTAAGGCAACATCTCCAGGCATATCAGCAAATCCACTTAGAAGAGAATTCATCCCATGACCCAATTACAACACAGTTTTATTTTGGAGATCACTCAGCTGTGCCTCATCAACAAAACAAGAGTCTGGAGCTATCCCAGTGCAAGTCTGGTTGCAGAAAGCTTTCACACATAGCAAGTCATAATTATGTTAAGTCAGCACATTTTCCACTCCTACAAATGCCACACCATGATTAAAAAAAAAAAAAAAACAGAAGAGAAAGGTAATGGCTCTCTATTAAAAAAACTGGGTCACCAGTCACCTAAATTCTAGGTGGTAAGAGATGGGGAAAAGAGCTAACTAGAAACTAAAGAGATAATTCAAACAAGGTTCAACTTTAGGATGCCTCTTTGCAATTGCTGTTACTAAGTGAATCTCAAATTGTATTCAGAAATGTTAGTCACACATTGTTCCCTTTTCTCTCTTGCCACTGCTGTCTACATCACAAGTGAGGTGACTCCTTCATTCACATTAACAGCAGCAGCACCAAATTGCAAAAGGCTTTCTTTTCAGTTGAATCTGTACTCCAAGGAGTACATATCAATCACACTTAGAAAAGACTTCCAGGTTTATCTCACTTCAGACAGATTTCTTCATTATAATGTTTAGAGCTGAACAGGGTGAAGCAAACAGACTATTAAGCCAATTCTCGTTCATCCAAGGATAAGATTTACAGAATTGTAAGTCCTGGAATTTAACAAACATTGCTTGTTAATTTTAGGAATGTCACTGGTGGCTAAATAAAAATGCCCAAATATTAACAGAGATGCTGAAAGGCTTTTAAAAGGAATTTTAAACTTACCTGTCTTCTCTGGTTTACAAGTATAGCTAAAATAATTAGCAAAGTATTTTGTCTTTTTTCTCCTCAAAATCAAAATTATGTTGCATTTATACAAAATACTCAAGCCCAGCAGGCACACTCCTGACAACCTCAACTACATTCAAGTTTTTAAAATGTGGAAAGGGCTTTTGGCCAGACAACAGTACCACTTTTGAAGTTTTCAACTTCTCTTAATCCATGGGCTCTTAATATTTCGGAAATTGAGCTTATTGGCAACAGGCTGTTTTTCTTCATTAACTTTGGGAGACACTGAGGAAATATCCCAGAGTTCCAGAGTTCAGAAACTGAAAGTCAATAACTGATGCATGTCTGGACCCCAAGGAAGCATCCAAATGAGGGCAGGACCGCTGTAGCTGACATCCAGTTTTGTAGTCTCTGTAGACTCAGTCAAGACTTTTGCCCCTTCAAAATCCTGCTCCTCTTATATGATGGCATCTGCAAGTCAGAAGCTGAAGCATATTTGGAATGCAGCATGTGGGAAGCTCTAAGTATTCCTGTACACTGTGTGGTTACCATGCAAAAGGGCAAAGTCCATTGGTCTCTGAGATTCTAAAATACATACATGCCATAAGAAACAAGTTTCCTTCACAATATTTCAAAAGGTTAAAATAAATTAGAATTACTTTTACCTGAGTGTTTCTACGCTAGTAATTTCATGGTAAGTCTCCAAATGGACTTTCCCAAATAAGAGAGACAGTCTAGCTCTTACCAAAACCATAAAATAGCAATATCAAGCTTATCATTTTCTAAAGCATTAAGACAGTTGTGCCATGTTTACCTGAAAGCCAAACTTTAAAATGAAGTTGAGCAATTCCAGATGCAGCCGGTTCCAGTGGAAGAAAGGCTAACACAACACAGTATTTGCAAGTGACAGCCTGTAGAAGGCTCAAATCCAAGATCTCTGCTGTCTATCCATCATCAGGTATCCCACAGCACACTTACAAAACAATATGCATTACATTTTTGACTGGTAATATTCGACTCCGCCCATCAGAGATAAAATACTTCCAATATCTTTATGTGTATTTTTCACATTGTTCAATAGTAAAAGCATGCCACCCCTGGGAGAAAAAATGGAAAAAAAAAAAAAAAAGTAAAAAAAAAAGCTGCCAACCAGTTTTCAGATGCAGCTTTGTTAAGCTTTACCTGTAGGATCTTCATTGCCATGAAGTGCCAATTATTACGTATCACATTTACCTTTCCATAAGATCCACTGTTTGGACAACTGACAATTATTTTACCAAACAAGAATTCTAGTAACCAGATTAACAACTCCTGGATAATTTTACTATTTTCGTCTAAGAACACAGACATTTCTCTTCCTCAAATTTATTACAATGCTGATGAAGGCTTCAGAAAAACAAAAACCTCTAAAAATAACATGCCTTACAGGTCTATTTTAAAGCTATGTACTTTTCTTTAGGTTTGTATATTCTAGTTTTCTTACCTTAAGCATGGGGACTAAGAAAGCTAAAGAAATGGATGTTTCTGTAATAAACTGGGATGGGAGGGAAGCAGCTATCCCATGACCAGCCATTATTGTCAGACTGTTTCTGGGGGGCACCCATAAAAGCACATGAGACAAGTTTCTCAGCAGAGAGAAATTATGGCAGTAGAACGGTTATCAGAAGAGCAGCATTATTTCCTGTAGCGTCAACTTTGTCAAACGTCTACTGTGCAGGGAAATTTACACATATCTGGACATCATTTCCTTAAAAATTGTTTCCAGAACTGCTAGACAACCCAAGGCCTTTCAAGTCTGCACAAAGAAGTAATCTAATGTTCCATAGCATATCTGGTGGATCGAAGCAATTACAGGACCGTTTGAAACTCTATTGTTGCTTTTCATCCTCCTTAAATTACCAAATGCAACAATGTATGTAATAGAAAATACTGTTTCTCTTCTACACTGTGTTCATTATCATTTCACTCCCCAAAGATTAGGTTTCTCTCTTTACTTGCTTTACTTCTTCCTATCCAAACAGAGGCACAAAGACAGATTTTCCTGGGTTTTTTGCAATCACACCAATTCTGCCAAAACCCATTTTCTCTGCCTGCCAGTACACCCACATGTAATTTCAAATAATTTCTATTTTGAGCTACTTAAGTGCCACAAGCATAAAGTCTTTCCAAAACCGCTTCTCCATAGTTCACAGCTCTTTTTCCTATTACATCAGTCGAGTTCATTTCAGTTATTCCCCCTTTTTTCCTTGCAAAGGCACAACCAGTGATACTAAATACCCAGACAGCTTCATTAGGAGGAGCAGAGGGGCTGAATAACACGGCTGAATAACACGCTTCACAGCAGCGCCCAGAAACCAAGCGTGGACCGAGACACCACGAAACCGGTTTAATCTAAAAGCATTCAGATGATGTACACCAACGTTGAAGAACGAAGCACATAAAACACACCCGCACATAAAGCAGCGGAGCGGCTGCCGCCCGCCAGCGGGACGCGGGTGTCACCGGAGCAGCGCCGACCCGCGTGGCCGCTGCCGTGCGACTCCGCCCGCCCGGGCCCCGCTGCGACCGCTCATCCCGGCACCGGGCGCCGCTGCCACGAGAGGCAGCCCCGGCCCAGGCCTGCTCGGCCCCGGGGACGCTGCCGCCCCAGCCCCGCTCACCTGTGGGCGGCGGGACCGCCGGGTCCCCCCGCTCCGTCCATCGCGGCCCCGCCGTTGCTATGGGCCCCCGCCCGCCGCTGCCCTTAGCAACGGCGCGCGGCACTGAGGCGCGCCTCCATTGGCCGGGGCCGCGAGCACGCCGCCCGCCGATTGGCCGCGGCGCCGCGCACGCGCGGCGGAACGCAAGGGCCGCCCCCGTCCCTCGGTGCGGGAGCCGCCCGCCGCCTCCGCCGGGAGCGGGGAACAGTCCCGGCGGGAACCGCGCGGGGCACGGAGCCCTGCCAAACACACTTCCCCACTGAAGACCTCCCCTAAAGACCCCACCTCCCCCCTCCCCGTCGCCAAGACCCTCCCCCGCGCCCGCCCCGGCGTTTCTCGGAGGCTCTGCCAGGCGCTGTAGAGGGCCTGTCCGAATCACGTCCCCTGTGGAGCCCCGAAGGGCCGGCCTCTGTTCGGGCGTGTCCCTGCGCGCAGCGGCGGCGGCTCCCGCCGGGTCAGGTGTGCGCCTGCCTCCTCCAGAGCTCCATGTTTGCCTTCACCAGGATGTCCGCAGCGCTCAGCTTGCCCTGCTGCCGCAGGTACTTCATTACGTGCGGCCGCCGTCTCCAGGTGACCTTGAGGCCGTACTCGTGCTCGGGAGTGTCTGTAACCAGTACTGCTGCCGCCTCCCCTCTCCCACAGGGATCAACACCCAACGGCAACTCTTCTTCTGGATGCCAGGCATGACTGCTTTGGGATACAGTGTTGCTGCATCTCCCATTCCTTGGGGAAGGAACACGTGCAGCGTCTGCATCTGATGGACTAGGGATTTCTTGATCCACAGGCTGGGGAGCAAGCTCTCCACAGTTCTCTGGACTCTTCACCTGGATGTTGGTGTTTGCTGCTGTGCCTTTCTTAGCCTGGTTGGGAGAGCACTGCGCGTTCTTTCTCAAGCAATTTGGATCATCCAGCGGAGGGACTGCATGTCCTTCTGGATTCTCAAAAGTTAAAGGAGGAAATCTGCAGGCTACAGCTCCTCGACAAGCTTCTGCATGAAATGAACTGTGGTTAGCATCCTGATTATAGGGCTTGTGAGGACCACGAGGCTTCTTCTGGCATGCTTTCCGCACCACTGGCTTAGTTGTGTCAAATTGTGGGCATACCTGAGGGGAAAGACATAATAAGATAAAAAACACAACCCTTTCCTACAGACAATTCTACTTCCCCACCTTTATTGAATGTCTTTATTGAGTAATCTGTTCTGCAGCAAAGCAAATGAGTCACTAAGAAAGCTGCTATACATGAGATACCTCTGAACTTCAACACCGTATTCTGCCACTTTTCTCTGGAAAGTCAGGGGGGTGCAAGTGAGCTGCTTTCTGGCAACTCACAAAGAACTCAAGATTGGGGTTTTAAAGGAAATTTAAGTGGTGTCTACTCCTGTAACCCCTGCAGATTTAAAGTTCAGAATGGATCATTTTTCTTTCTGTATCTTAGCATAACTCAAACAGATCCAAAGAACTAAATCCTCAGCCTCCCCAGAGAAGGAGAGGCTGACCTGGGACAGCAACACAAAATGATTGAAGAATGCCCACTTAGCTCAATCCCCTTAGATATGCTAATATGGTGTTCAAAATCTTCCATTAAACATCTTTGTTTCAAAACAGAGTTAATTTCTGTATTGTGGAGTAACAGATCACCCAAAATCCACTTCTACAATCAACCTCCTGTAGAAAAGATGGTCCAAGCTCAACAATCTGTATTTCTTTGAATTATTCTGGACTCAGACCCTGGAAATCCTTTTATTACTGTGTTCTTTGTCTTCCTGGTTGTCAACAAAAGAGTCTGACTCTGTTTCAGATTCCAGTTTGCTTTTCCCAAGAGCACACCAAACTGAGTTCTTGCTACGGTAACGACAGATCTCTTTCAGCATTCCTAAGTTCCTATACAGTTCCTCAAAACACTGAGTGCAATTTAACTAAGGATGGTGATTGTCTGATGTACAGCTGAACTGTTTGAATCCAAAGCCATTGTACAGGAAAAGAGAAACGATTCTGTAATAATTGTATACCAGCACATACTTAACATAGTCCCTGATTTTAAGGATGTGTCTTCCTCGCTTCAGAGAACATGTAGGGTAGGTTTTACCTATGCAGGAACCTAGCAGTGGAAAAGGTATGAAAAACTCAGATAATGCCAAAAAGAGAGGAGCAGAAAACCAGTTTCCACTTAAACAAGTTGACAGACACTCTGCAGAGGATGCCTCCAGAAGTTACAAACCTACCACAGTTTCCAAACTGAGAAATATTTAACAGTTTCAGTACTGAGAGCTTCAAACAAATTTTAGAATACTTGTATTTTAGGAATCAAAGAGCTACCAGAGTGGATGTTTCCACCTCTTCCAAACAAAATGAATGCTTATTCACAGCAGTTATTTTACTTAGTGATTCACAAACCATAGAGCTAACTGCCTCAGCAGATACAAAAAAAATTTAAAGAGGAAATAACTGAAGATGTTCTACTTCAAGGTTAAGGCATCACAAAAATACCTGCAGGTCAACAGGAACAAAGGAATGTTTCATGCAGGTCTGAAATCACACTTCGTGAGCTTGCTTTGTGAAGAGCAGAGCCAAGCAGCAATAATGTTTAAACAGAGCTCCCCTAGGTGATGACTACTGTTGCACAGGAACAGTCTGTCTTTGCTGCAGCTGCTTGCTTAAAAAGAAATAAATCTTTACATTACAGAATCTGAGCAGCATTTTAGGACATGGCAAACAGTCCCAAGAAAAGAACCCATCAGAAAATTGGTATGGAGATAAACTACTCAAAACAGAAATGGAAAAGAGGGCAAGTTAGAACAAATCATTCTGAAGTGGAAACCTATGTTCTCTAAATTTAGCAGTGTCAGATTTAAACAATACACCCAGTACTTCAACATGTAACATTGAGAGTTCAGCAGTTATTTCAAACAGCAAGACAATAAGAAAAATCTCCCCTAAGGTTTATTTCATGCAGGGTTTTTGGTTGCCAAGGAAAACAGTGTTTTCCTGATGGGAATAATTTTTCTAGAAGACAAATATTCATTAATCAGTAAACACTGCACACAGTTGATGTCTTCAAGTAACCAAGACCTTAGTGCTTATTCTTAGAATGCAAAGCAACTCAAGCACTTACTTATGCTTTAGACTGATAGAGGGAATTCAGGTCTGGGGGAATAATTTTCCATATTCAGAAGAGAAACTTTCTGTTAAGACATACAAGAGAAACTTGAAAACTGCTGCTGTGGGATGCAGGAGGAAAGATAATTTGTACCAACCCAGGCAGCAGAGGTGTTCAGCTCCACAGGTTTTGTAGGCACACGTCTGGGATTCTCAGCCAAATGCAGTGGAGCTTCATAACAATGGATGGGTCCTGCCCGTGGCTTCTCAAGGAAAATCAGCTCTGCCTTCCTGGCCTTGTGGGTGCACTTCTTCTTCGGAGGCATCAAAAGGTGTGGTGAAACCACTTAGAAACCTCATGATGCTTGTTGGAGCCAATTGAAGAAAGAAGGAAGCACCCCGAGGAGATGCTAAAACACTCTTGAATCTCTAGAAGGCAAATAAATGGATTTGAAGACAGACTTGTTTGGAAACCTCAGATGCAGTTTTTAACAAAAGCAAAACATTTATGCAACAGCACAGCGCACACATCTCAAGGCAGACTTTTTCCCAACAGTAGTTCTTGAACCTTTTGTCAATTTTCAGGTAGATTTAGAAATGCACTGCAGGAATGGGAGCAGATGACCTACTGATCCAGTTATGTCAAGTCAGCTATGAAAAGAAAAAAAAAAATCAAAAACTGATTTTCTTTTTTTTTTTTTATTTCAGTCTTGTTTGTAATGCCAAGAAGATATTATAAGGCTTAGATAATCAGAACTCTTTCCCTTTCTGGTTGCTAACTACCTGTACATTTTAATTTCAAGGGACTTTAAGTTTGTTGTTTGTGTTTTTTGTATTTTTTTTTTCACAAAACACAGTTGACATCTCCCTCCTGTATTCTACAGATCTTACATGATTTGTTTGTTTGTTTTGCCTAATGAATAAGTTTGAACTGAAGTAACATTGTATTTAATATTCTGTTGGAAAACACATCACAGAACAAATTAGGTTGCAAGACCTCTGAGATCATCACATCAACCCATAGCCACACACCACCATGGCAACTAGACCGTGGCACTAAGTGCTACACCTTCAGGGACAGTGACTCCACCTCCCTGGGTAGCCCATTCCAATGTCTCATCATCCTTCCTGTGAAGAATTTCTTCCTAATGCCCAACTTAAGCCTCCCCTGGGGGAGCTTAGGACGATATCCCCTTGTTCCATTACTAGGTGCCTGGCAGGAAAGGCCAATCCCCACCTGGCTGCACCCTCCTTCCAGGCAGTTGTAGGGAGCAATAAGGTCCCCCTGAGCCTTCTTTTCTCCAGGCTGGGCACCCCCAGCTCCCTCAGCCACTCCTCATGGACTGGTGCTCCAGACCAGCTCTGCTGTCCTTCTCAGGGCCCACTCCAGCACTCAGTGTCCTTCCTGAAGAGAGGGGCCCGGAGCTGGACACGGCACCCCGAGCGCCCCAGCAGTGCCGAGTAGACGGGAACGATCCCTGCCCCGGTCCTGCTGCCCCCGCTACTGCTGACACGGGCCAGGTGCCATTGGCCTTCCCGGCCACCTGGGAACACTGACGGCTCGTGTTCACCCAACCTGACTTACCATAGATCGGCACACACAAGGAAAATTGGTAACATTTCACGAGAAGGGCATGAGACTGCAACAGCCTGACTGCTTACCTAAGTGGCAGCGTGCTCTCAGGGCGTCCTGCGGGCCCCGCTAGCCCGCTGCAGCCACCACACACACGTTAAACGGTAAAACCCCGTAGCTCTTCACCAGGAGTCAGCGCACAGCCGGCTGCCCGGGTGCCCGGCAGGGCTCCGAGCCGCGGGCAGCACGGTTGAAGGAAGTTGCCGACACTGCCCCAGCGGGGCGGGAGCAGCCGTCCCGGTACGAGGGCGGGCGGGACAATGCGATCCCGGCAGCGGCCCGGGCTCCGTCCCGCCCGCACATACGTATCCCCCGCCGGCGCCGCCGATTGGCCCTGTGCGCCGATTGGTCCGGCCCGGCTGGCCCCGCCCCCGCCGCCGCTCACTGGCGCAGGCCGGCACGTGACCGGGCCAGCGCTGCGCCGGGCGCCAAATTCAAACCGGGCCCGCTGCGGGAGCGCTGGGGCTGCGCTGGGCACTCGGCCCTGCCCCGGCCCTGCCCCGGCCCGCAGCTGGTGAGTCGCCACCGGTGCCCGCCACCATCCTCCGGGGCCCCTGGCAGGGGTCGGCACCCCTCGGAGGGCCGCGCTAAGGCCACCGCGCGGGCGGGAGAGGGCAGCGCCTAGGCCCGGGCGGGGCGGAAGGCCCCGCGGGAGCAGGTGAGCTTGCTGGCCAGGGCGGCAGCGCACGGGCTGGGGCTGGGGCGGGTGAAGAAGGAGCTGGGAGCGTTCGGCGCTGCCCTCCCTGCCCCCTCGGGGCCGCGCGTACACGGCGGTGCCCCCGGGTCTGTACGGGGGTAGCAGATCGGGGCCTCCCTGGGAAGTGCTCACAGGAATGCAGCCTGTGGGAGGCTGGCTCCGGTTCTTCCTTTGGCGCTGCGTCTCCTTAAGGGGGTGGAGCGGATGCAAAGGGCCATGCTTGTGCCGGCTGCCAGAGCCCGCGTGGAGTGATCGCTGGCCTGTGTGCTCCCTGTACGTAGGGCATCAGCTCGACTTGTTATCTGCTCACTCTGCTTTCTATCAGTGTAAATTCTCTTACTGAGAATTTACTCGTTTTCTTGCTGACCCCGTCAAATCCACCAATGCAAAAGGCCTCCTTTTTTGTTATTTGTTTCTATTCTGCTTGCCACCTCTAATGATAAACAATAAGTACAATTTGTATATTGTTCTGGTATAGCTTGCAGAAAGGCACAGGGTCCACTGAATTCCTGATGGCATTATTAGCAGTATTCTTACAGCATCTTACCCTGGAAGCAGTATCTCTGAATTTTATTTCCTCTGCTTCCAACTTTATAGTCTAAACCACCTGTTGTCCAAAAGTTTTACATCTAAATTGTATGCTGCCCAATGACGAATTTATGTGGTTCTTAACAAATCTACGAAAGGAATTAGAAGCACATTTACTTGGTGTCTGGCTTAAAACACCTTACTTCTGCTGCATTTATTGTGTGTATACCTTACACATTTATTGTGTGCCTTTGTAGTGTTCAGGCTAATCTCTGATTCTCAGATCTTAAACCATCTGTAAATTCCCTTTTCATGTAGGTTATGTAATCTGCTGCTTAGAGCAATCAGCTCTAAGAATCAGCATTGGTATTTCTATATTCTATCTCCCCTCCAGCTTGCTGGCTGATTCTGGTTAAGTCACACTATAGCCAAGTCTTTTTGTAAAGCACATACACAGGTTGCTCATTATTATGTACTTTATGATGCAAGTTATCCACTCTGCAAATCTCCCATCCTGCTTACACAAGGGTTAGAAGGTAGAGTATGATTTTTCAGTAGCCTTGTCAGTCTTATTAAATGCTTTCAATTTTAATTTTCCTTTTGTGTTTCTAGCTTTGTAGCAACTGCTGAGAATGTGTGCTCTGTGGGAGGTCTTGAGATGATTTGCTGTGCCCTTTATGTTGTACCTTTTGTTTTGCAGGATTTGTTCCTCTCCCTTTCAATGGAGAGTGACAGTATAGATCAATAATGAGGACCAGCCCTCGCAGGCCCTTAATTCTCAAAAGACGAAAACTGACCCTCCCACAGAACGATGAATCCAGTACTTCAGCAAGAGATGAGAACAGAGGTCAGGATGAAAAGGCTCCTAAGCAGGAGCACAGGCAGGAAGACCAACACAACAGACAACCCAGAGACAAAAGGGACAGTGGCCTGCAGAAATTCCCAGCAGGAATAAAGATAATTGACCACCCTACAATGCCCAACACACAGGTGGTGGCCATCCCTACAAATGCTGATATCCAGAGCATCATAGAGGCATTGACAGCAAAAGGAAAAGAGTGTGGCAACAATGGCCCAAACAAGTTCATTCTCATTAGCAGTGGGGGCACATCCCGTTCAGCAGGTCCAGCACCATCGCAGCATCTCCCATCAGAGAAGAAAGCCAGTGCAGCCATCAAGGCTGCAGTTAGTCAACAAAGAGAGAAGAATGTTGCACAGACACCTGGTCATTCAGGCAGTACAGCGCTCTGGCATTCAGGAGCTGATCCTGTGGTTGGACAGGAGCAGGAGACCAACAGTATGTAGCCTTTACCTGTTTTGGTTTTTTTGGTTTTTTTTTTGTCCTGACAGACAAGGAGATGTGAAATGGGCCAAGGAGTGCAGCACTTACTTCTTGATTTGCAGTAATTATTAATATTTTGTTAATTACAAAATACCTATTGATTAGATTCTAATAATCTACATAGCTTTGCATATGTAGTGAAATCTAAAGGATTATAGTGGACATATTTTTTTTTATAGAAAACATCTGAGCTTCTGACTTAAGTTTTGTGCTGTCTTTCTCTTTCTTGAAGTACTAGATGAACATTGTCCTGTTTTGGTTGACAATAGTCTGGTTTGAGTGTTTGTTTTTAAGACTGCAGCTCTTTTCAGAATTTGGGCAACTACACATGAAATCAGGAATTCAAGGTGAATTCCTTCCACAATATTAGTGTTACAATACCATCTTTTAGAAGTGTGACTGGTGCCTTCCTTTTGGCAGCTGAGATGGAGGGGTAGCAGGGTTACTTGTGAGAAAGCAGGGTTATGACAAGGGGAAGGCTGTGCCTGTATCCTAGCTGGGCTTCAGTAAAGCCTTTGACACTGCTGCCCACAGCATTATTCTGGAAAAGCTGGCAGCCCCTGGCTTGGTCAGGTTCACTCTTCACTGGGTTAAAACTGGCTGGGCCCAGAGAGTGGTGCTGAATGGTGGTGCACCCAGCTGGTGACCAGTCACTAGTGGGGCTCCTCAGGGCTCGGGCCAGTCCTCTTTACTCTGTATATCAATGTCTGGATCAGGGGATTAAAGGCATCCTCAGTAAATTCACTGATGACACCAAGTTGGGTGGGAGTGTGGATCTGCTGGAGGACAGGAGGGCTCTGCAGAGGGATCTGGACTGGCTGGATCCATAGGTTGAGGCAAATTGCGTGAAGCTCAATGAGGCCAGGTACCAGGTCCTGCAGTTGCATTGCAACAACCCCAGGCAGTGCTACAAGCTGGGGGAAGAGTGTCTGGAAAACTACCCAGAAGGAAAAGACCTGGGGGTACTGGTCAACAGCAGCTGAACATGAGCCAGTGTGTGTGCCCAGCAGGACCAGGACAGAGATTGTCCACCTGTACTCGGCACTGGTGAGGTCACACCTTAAGTTCTGAGTTCAAAACTGTTTTCAGTTTTGGGCCACTCATGACAGGAAAGACATTGAGGTGCTGGAGCCTGTCCGGAGAAGGACAACAGAGCTGGTGAAGAGTCTGGAGCACAAGTCTGATGAGGAAAAGCTAAGGGAGCTGGGGGTGTTCAGCCTGGAGAAAAGGAGACTCAGGGGGACCTTATCACTCTCCACAACTGCCTGAAAGGAGGCTGTAGAGCAGTGGGGGATGCCTTCTCCTAGACAACAAATACCAGGACAAAAGGCATAGCCACAAGCTGTGCCAATGAAAGTTCAGATTGGACATCATGAAGAATTTCTTCCCTAAAAGGGTTGTCAAGCATTGGAACAGACTATCCAGGGAGGTTTGGAGTCACTATCCCTAGAGGTGGTCAAGAAACAACTGGATGCTGCAGTCAGTGGTCTCGTTCATAAGGTGGTGTTTGGTCACAGGCTGGACTCAAATGGTCTTGGAGGAGTCTTTTAACCTAAATTATTCTGTGATTATTACATGGGCCTGTTATCCCGACAGGCAGTGGCGAGACAATGAGCTCTGTGTTGGACAACAGCCTCACCAACATCCAGTGGCTGGGGAAGATGAGATCTGATGGGCTAAATCCCTCTTCTGTGAAGGAAGACACAGAGAAAGAGAATCAGATGCCTCTGCAGGAAAGTGTCAAGGTGAGTAGGAGAATACAAGAGTATGTGCTAAAATTTTTGATAAGTAATTTACGTGGATCATAATACTTGGAAGAATTAGGCATCGCTATCTCTAAGTAACTCAAGTTTGACCTTTACTGACCTTATTATAGCAACAGCAGAAGCCAGAGGACCCAGGGATGTTCCATGGGCCTTTTTCTCAGCTTCATGAACATTCTTGTATCGCCCCTTCTGTCTTTCAGACTGAAGAGGAAGCTGCTGCTGCTGCTATTCCTACTGCTGCTGAGTCCTCTTCATGGCAGGATTCGGTGTCAGAACGACCTCCTTACTCCTACATGGCCATGATCCAGTTTGCCATCAACAGCACAGAGAAGAAGCGCATGACGCTGAAGGACATCTATACCTGGATTGAGGATCATTTCCCTTATTTTAAACATGTAGCTAAGCCAGGTTGGAAGGTAACAAGCAGGCCCTCAAGTTGCTGTGGGTGATGCTACATTCCTTCTGGATCAAAATGAAAAGTTATTCCCCAGCCTGCAAAGCAAGATGGAAACTCATTTAAACATTCTACCCTCAATACACTCTCACTCCAGATGTTCACTGTACCACTTCTTTTATCTCTTGTCTTATCCTTCTTAAACAAGACGATGGGATGTTTGATCACTGGAGTGAGAATAAGGATCTTAAGAGTACATAGAATAAGAGGCTGATGACAGGGTTGGCTGGGTACACTGTGAACATGAAAGTTTGATGTTGTCTGCACTTTGGAATGTAATCCCTCTGCTAGGGCAGCTATTTTGAGGTAGGCCTTGCTGTGCTGATAACAAAACTACTGTTTTCAACCTCCCCCTCACTCCTTTCTCCTCAGAACTCCATCCGGCACAACCTGTCCCTTCATGATATGTTTGTCCGTGAGACATCTGCCAATGGTAAAATCTCCTTCTGGACTATTCACCCTGATGCAAACCGTTGCCTAACATTGGACCAGGTATTTAAGGTGAGTTGTCTCATGCAAAGGAAATAGGACAGGCTATCCAGTTTCTAAATGCCACACTAGCCTGATGCACCTTATTTTAACTGTAAGGTTAAGCTGCTTTGACATCAGCCTCTTTGTAGAAGCTGGATTCAGTCACTTCACTTGACAAATAGACAAGCTCTGCATTTGAAAGAAAAGGTGCTGTGGCTCTGCTTTTGATCTGGAGCTTCTGTGAGATGTGTGTATTCTTCACATGTTGTGCCAAATATAATAGTCAAGTTGTTCAACTTCTTTCAACTTCTTTCCATGGGCCTGATTTAAATTCCTAATGAGAAGATTTCCGCTGAGGCCAACCAGGTGTTCCTATGCTGCTTGATAAGTCAGTCATAGGATAGAATTGTCCTAGCCCAAACAGGTATTTTTGGAAGATTTTGTTAGGGAAATAGAGCATGGGAGTCTTGTATAGGTGTGTTTAGACTCTTGTGTTTTCTGCAGTGGGTGGGTAGAATTAACTTTTGCTTGCTCAGATTGTACAAGTTTAAAATGTCCCATTTGTCTCCCTCTTTGGTTGATAACTTCATCTTGAATTTTTTTTCTGCTCAATGCCTTCTGCCACCAGCCGTTGGACTTGGGGTCACCAACATCGCCTGAGTATTCTGAATCAGTAAGAATTACCATCTGGCTCGGGGCTTGATCTTCCATTCTCTTCTTGCCAGTCACTGAAGGAAAGGACAACAGGCTTGGGGAGGGGGACTGGGTCACTGCTGCATCTATTCATACAGCTCCATGCTTACCCTTTGCAGGGAGAGGGGTGTACCCAATGTTTGACTGCCTTCTGATGGTACAGTCTCTTGAGCTGGTAAAGCTGGGCAGCTTTGAGCAACTTGGAAGTCTACTGCTGAAGTAGGCTGCAGTGGACACCAATAGGCTTCAGAGAACAAGCCCAAACAGATTTCTGGTAAAATCATCTCCATGGCAACAGTTCCAATATGTTCTGGGGCTCAGTGCAGAGAGAATAGGATCTCTCTGTGCTTCTTTTTCATTTTGGAACCCACTGCATTGTGAGTGACTCTTGGAAAGATTAACCTGTTTGCTGTTGCTCTCGCATTCAGCTGTTTTAGCAGTGAAGAATTTGTAAGCATCCAGTCAAACACTTTTCTGTCACAGCTACAACCTTGGCCTTCTTTCCATCTGCTCAGAATTCTGATCCCATTGCCTCTGGTGTTCCATTTGAACACCTATCTGGTCCATGGTTTGTATAGACATCCAATATACAGTAAAGCCATCTTATTCTTATTCAGTAAAGCCATCTTATTCCTCGGGCACTGAGGGTGCCAAAACCAGCTCACTTCTGCAGTAGAGTCTGCAGTTGGAGCAGCTCTGTCATGTTGTCTCTTTTCCTACACAGCTTTTGGTGGGCAGCTGGCTTTGGGGTGGCATCGCTGCAAACCAGCAAGTGGCACAGACCTAGAGCCAGCCTGAGTGCTGGGTGCTAACAGCTGCTCTCTTTGCATTAGTCCAGCACAGACCTCTGGTTTCACAATTCTCAGTGAGGCAGTGGAATAAATGTGGATTCTTTTCTTTTAATCGCTCTCTTTTCTCCTTCTCCTTCTTACTTATCTCACAATGACTGCAGCAACAAAAGAATCGTCTCCCAGATCCTCTGAAGAACATGGGAATCAAAACTGAACCCCAGAATTCACGTAAGTGTCCCCAGCAGTCTAGGCCAAAAAGAATCAATCCAATAAGCCTGGGGCATTCTCCCAGATTTCTTCAGGAATACAAGTGCAGTGTGTTATCCCTGTTTGCCAGCTTTTATGTTCCTTACTGTCAGGTTTGAAATGGAAAGCAGTATTGTTGTGTCAGAGGGGATGTGCTGGTGAGATGGTGGGCATTAGGCACTCAAATGGGGTGAGAGCCCAAACTTGAAGAGTAGGATCTGCATGAAAGGTTATTTTCTTGTTCATGAGGCTTCTGGCTTGGTATTTGTATCCTTAAAATTAGCAGAGAAGGCAAGTGACCTGATCAAATGTTTCTTTTGGGATATCTAGAAGGACTTCCTGTAAGGTGCCTGGGTTTCAAGAGGTAGCAGTGGAGAACAGGCAAAAGTGAGTCCCTTCTTTTCCCTTCCAGGCCGAAAGATGAAGCCTTTGCTTCCTCGTGTCAACTCCTACCTGGTTCCAATCCAGTTTCCTTTGAGTCAGCCTCTTGTCTTGCAGCCTTCTGTGAAGGTTCCTCTGTCCATGGCACAGGGAGCATCCCTTAGCAGCTCAGAGACTTTGCAGAGCAATAAGCGCGTGTGCATTGCTCCAAAGGTTGGTTTCTTGTTTTCCAAGGAGTTTTCAGGGGGGTTGGTGTGGGGGTTTTTTCCTGGTTTTTTTCCCTATTTTTTTTTCTTTTTTTTATAAGGGGGGCGAGGAGGGCTCTGAGAAGGGTATGGGGATTTTTTTTTTAAGGAGGGGTGTGTTTGTTTGGATGTATTGTTTACTTTTGTTTCTATCTCTTGCCTTCAATGAACCTTCTCTTCATATGGCTCCTTTGCACGTCTTTACTTGGGTGCTCTAAAACTCCAAGCTCCTATCAAGGAACTAGCTAGTGATAATCCTTGCCATCCTTTACTGTCTCTAGGCTGACTACTACCTGCTAGTTTATTTGCTCTAAGGATGTTTCTATATTTCACTAGAGGAAGGGGCTCGATGGCTTGATCATGAAAATTTTTCTTTACTGCTGGGATGTGAAGAAAGAAGAATGGGAGGAATGGCTTTATTCTTATTTTTGATAGCTCTTTAGACAAGTAACAATAAGGAACTTCTGAAAGGGAATATATTTCATGTATTCTCTTCCCAGAGGATTTCCGTATCTGCTGTTTGCTAATTCTGTGAAGTTCACAGTTATTCTGGGCTCAAGAAAAACAGCTATTAAACAGCTCTTTTTCTTGGCATCTCACTGACTGCTCTTGTATGCTTAGACATTGTAAAGCTTCAGCTTCTTCCATCCTGTCTAACCATAATCCTATTTCCTTTGTATGCCTGCTGCTTTATGTTCTCTCCAGCTATGATTTATCTTTCTCCTGTGCTCTTTTTCTTTTGATAACCTCATTTTTTTTTCTCTCCCTTTTCCTTGGTTTCTGAGAAAGCTGTCCTCATTCACTTTGTTATTCCCATTTAGATAATGTAAGAAAAAATCAAAGGGGTTATATTTTTTCCAGAAATATTCAGCTCTCCTTCTGCCTGTACTCTCAGAAGTTCTTCAGAGCAGGAGTGCTCTGAAGGGGTATGACTTTGTCACTTAGCTAGAATCCTTGCCATGTGATCCTTAGGCTTCTTTCTATCAGCTTCACAGAGATCAATCTCCGTCTGTTATAATTACTGCTTCCTGAATATCTTCCTCTTACCCTCTCTGCTGACCTTAAATGCCTTTCTTTTCTTTCCACTGTTATTTGGATTTTTGGGTAGCTTAGATCCTTGCTTACTGACTGCATGTCACCTGTGTTTCACTGTAGATGTCACTGTCTGCAGAAGAGTCGCCCTCTTTACCCACAGCTGCTGTCAAGGAGGAGGGCCAATGTGATGCAGGTCTATTTTCCCCAGCCCACTCCATACAGAGCAGCTCCCAGCCTGGTGAGGAATTGTCTTCTTTCCCGGAGGGTGCCTGTGTAAAGGAGGAAGAAGGCTCTCAGCTGGATCCCTGGCTGTCCCCATTTGCCTCAACCGTAACGGTCAAGGAAGAGCCAAGCTTGTTCCTCCCAGACTCATCCACAAAGGAGAGGAAACAGTTCACCACACTGAAGTCCCCATCTAAAGCAGTTTCTGACTCTTTAGTTATAAAGAGGAGGGAAAAGCGGGAAGTGGGTAGATCCAGAAGGAAACAACGCCTGGCACTGCCTTGTTCAGAAGAGCCCGTCCTTGTTCTGCCAGAAAGCAGCAGCTTTGACCCTTTCCAGTTAGGGGCAGACCGTCCCTTCCCGCAGGAAAACCAGCCCCTTGAGAATATATCACAGCTCAGCTGCTCGCAGGGAGAAGAGGGGGCCTTTAAAACACCAGTCAAAGACATCTTCAGCAAATTGCCCGTTTCTTCCACTCCCAGCAAAGTTTCAGCCACTACTACCCCTTCACTAGAGGTCCTTGACCCCTGGAAATCTGCTTCCTTAGCCAAAGGAAGTCATGAGCTGGACTTCAGTCCAGTGAAAACCCTTCAGTTGCCATTCACACCCCTTCAGGACAACCAGGACTTGCTGGGTTTTAACAGCACACCTCTTAAAAATCCTCTCTTTGATTCTCCTCGAGAACTGCTCAATACAGAATCCAGTGATATGGTCCTTGTGCCACTCACAAGCTCTCCAGCGTTTATTCGTGACACTTCCAAGCAATCCTCTGTTGAACTGACAGTTTCTGGCTTTACTGAAAACCGGTCACTCATGGAGGGCCTTATCCTGGACACCATGAATGACAGTCTCAGTAAAATCCTTCTAGATATCAGCTTTCCTGGTCTTGAGGATGAAAATTTAGGAACAGACATTAGTTGGTCTCAGCTCATACCTGAACTGAAGTGAACTGGCATGAGGAATGAATTTGACTATTTCTGATATTACAGAAAGAACTCCACTCTTCTGAGATTCATTCATGTAATCTAAGACAACTGCTTTTGACTAGTTCCCACATCCATGGGAGCAGAGAGCATTATTGACTCCTGCTAAGCTGGGAGACAGCCCCATCAGCTGCTATGGGCTTCCTTTTAAGATGCTGTAGACTTTGAGTGGAACAAGATGATAGAATTTCTCTAGCCTTGTGCTAGAGATAACCTCTCTCCAGGGATTCTTCTCATGAGAACATCTAGGTAGGCCCTGAATGGCATTTGCTATTCAAGGTATCAGAGGAAACAATAGTACAATAGGAAAGAGCCCGGGAATCTCCTCCTAGCTCTATCCTAATATCCCTTTACTTTGTATCCCCTATTACTTAGTATCTTCTGTCTACTTTTAATGACTGTAAATACTGTACATTCCTTAAATTAGCCCTTAATTATTATTATAATTTTATTATTGTAGGGTTATGGGAATATTTGGCTTGGTAAGGGTTTGACCTAGAGTATGTTGTCCATATGTTCACATCTCTTGTATTCTTCTACCCTAGCTGAAAGCCCAATTTTATTTTTTTTACTTCAAAAACACATTGGTAGAGGTTGTTCTAAAGGTTGCTGGGACAAAGATCTGAAAAATTGTTTATATGTGATCCAAGTCAAACTGAAACAGGTTATCTGGATTGCAGCATAAAATCTTGGTTTGGCTTCCTTTTCCCAGGCTGGAATGGAGAAGAGCTTGGATTAAGCCATATAGCTCTTCTGATTCCAGAGGTCTATTACGTACCTAGAGGACTGGGTAGAGACACTTGCAGTAAGATGGACCTCTGTTGAATGGTTAAAGCTGCCCTCATTACAGTCAGCAGTTCAAAATGTAAAAGGGAATATAAAATATATTATATTCCCTTTAAATATAAAGGGAATGCTGATATTTCCACTGAAAATTGACTTCTGCAAACACAAGGTATGTATCGCTTTGTGCAATAGAAAAACCTCCTCCTAGTTCTCTAGAACTTAAGTCATGGAAGAAATTGTCATGGCAAAGACCTGATCCTTCTGCTTGCAGACAAGTGGTGACTCCTGTATCCAAATACTCAATAAAGCTTCTGTGGGAACACAGCTGAGTGTTATCTGTACCACCCCTAGCAGCCTGCTGAGATTGGCCCATAGCACGAGCGACCCCTTCTTCTTATCTCATGTCTGTGTGCTTTGTGATCACTGAGTGAGTGACCATTAGGACATTTTCAGGCTTGTTCCAAACCATATTAGATTTAGTTAACCCACTGCTTCATAAAACACACTTTTTCCTGCTGCTTATGGGTCAATCCTGAGTCAGGATTTCTGACTGAGTCAGAAGCATACAAACATCAACACCACCAGCAGACAAATTTCTGTATCTCCTAAATGCAAAACAAATATTGCCTGAAACTATTTCTACCTTCTCCTATAAACATAAAACCAGTTATAGATGTGTGTGGTTTTCAGAACTGCAGTGCTTCTGTGTACTTGTTAGAGGTTATTTGCCCTCATAAAATGTTTCCAAACTTTGGTTTAATGGTTATTATTTCAGTTTTTCTGGGGTTACACAGCTGCAGAAGAGGCCTGGTTTTGCACACTTTCTACTAGTGCATCTTACACAGCTGTTAACACTGCTGGGCTCTTTCAAGGCATCATCTCTCCCTTTCATCTCACTTCTTGCTCCTGCGAGGATGTGTGCACATAACTGACACCTGAGAGCCAGCTAAATAAGATCATGTCTCCAGCAAATACTGAAATTGTCTTTGGTGTCAGTTCCAGGGAGGTGCTCCCCTGCTGTCCCTGTCAGCTGAGGCGTTTTGATGGCCACCTCACATTTTATTTTGAACATAGTAGTGCCAAAGTTGCGTTTCCCTTCTTGTTACATATTCCAGTGAGAGCACTGCTCAAGGGCAATTATATCAAAAAAGGTGGAGGGAACAGCAGAAAAAATTACAATAAGCAATTCTACCTCTTGCCAGAAGAGATGTTCCAGTGTTTTGGCCAAAGTAGTTCAAAGCACCAGTTGGTGAGGACTTATTCACAAAATATGACTATTTCTCTCCATTTATATTTGCCTGATATTCTGCCTGGATGCTTTCCTTAAGGAAAGGCAGTTATCACCCCTGCAGTTCTGTCCCTCTGCAGGCTCAGAATTAGGGCTATAGTGTAGAGGTGTGATCTTGTCAGACAGTGGATGCTTCTGTCCACCCTCCTGCAGTAAGAGCAGGGCCATACTTCATGTCTTCTCCTCAACCCAAGAGCAGGAAGGCACAGCTCTTCACACCCTTTGCACAGCACTCCCAGGACTTCTCTGAGTAACGTGTAGGAGCATCCCAGAATTGTCCTTGCATTCTGATAATAGACAAAGCTCATTAACACCTTCCAGCCTGTAAAAGCAAACATTAGTTTAAGATAAAAAATTTAAGGGATCTGGGACAGGCAAATCTACAGGGGGCCAGCAAGTACTGTGGATGCTCTGCTCCTCGGACAACTCTGCTCCATACCTGGAGTGTGACAGACACAAAGGAGAATTCCCTTTCATTGGTTGAGTGGGGTTCCTCCCACTGTTTTGTCAGCTGAAAAGGACTGGATGCCCCCTGAGATGAGGTAAGCAAGGACAATTGCCACCCTTTTACTTTTGCAACTTGGCTGGTAGCAGAAAAACTTGATCACTTCCCCATATGGAAGAAAAGAGACCCTGTTTTACATTGCAGAAATCTTTTTATGAGGATGCCAGGCCTTCATTTCTCCCAGAAGGCAGTTTAGCTTTTAATAAAGGTGAAGATTTCTTTTTTAGTAAGACCATGAATCTGAGCTGCTGATGCAGGTCAAATGACACATTTGTCCTTGTGTTTCAGTTGCAACATTTCTTGGAAAAATAAGTATAATAAATACCCAGTTACAGTTTATAGGCAAAAGATTATGCAAAGCAGATTCTCTTCCACATCTCAAAATCTGTGGGAAGTCATTATATAGAGCACACTGATGAACTGTTTGCATACAAATATATAATCAGAATTATTTATCCTCCACATCTGCCTTTTTTTTTTTTTAATGCACCAAATTTAAAACCAGAAACATCTAATGATGTTATTTAATAAAATCAAGGAAAACAGCACAAATTATTGAGATACAGTCAGACACGAATTTATGCTCCAGTGTCTGCTCTTGGTCTCTATTACCTTCTCATGCATGTAAAGGAAGTTGCTGCCAACAGGGCCTCTGTTTATTTAGCTGTGTAATTTGTAGAAGGTAGGTTTTCTGCACTCATCTGTGGTTACAAACAGGAGATTGGCTGATTAGAACCCAGATTGTTTAATGGATGGAAAATTTTCCAACAGGACAAAAAAAACTCATCTTCACTGGACTTGGGAAGAATCTCTTAATATTGTTGATATTTTCTATAGAACACTGTTTTTCACTACCAATATGGTACCTTTTTTGGTGCATTGTATTCTTTCACATTTGATGTATTTTTCTGTAAATTTTAATAAAGACAAAGTTTTGGATACTATCATTATGCAACAGGCTAGACCACTCCATCTCAACTTTATACTTTCTCATGAAGCAACATGTTTAGATTACTTACATGTTTTAGGGTTTTTTATTTTGAATTCTGAGATTGCATGTTTGTCTATGCACAAAGCTATTTTGCATTCTGGAATGGTGTTTCAGCTGAAATTTCTATTGTGGATAATGCGTGTATATTGCAAAGCCTGAAACACTTGATTTAAGAGTATTTATATGAGTCTGCTGGTCTAATCTGTCCTGAGTTATCAGCATGTATTTCCCACTTTAAGCTTTCACTTTAGGAAAGCTTCTGTTCGAAGCAGTTTTGCCTTCTCTCATGGTAGCCTTAAAGTTTTGGACAATTTGATATATTTAGTATCCAGTCCAACCCCTCCATGAGGGGAACAAAGGTCAGGAATGCAGCAGAACTGGCACCATAAAGCACATCCCTTGGAACTTGCGGGATTACTGAAGATGCCTTCAGCATCAGTATGGATTTCCAAGTATTTGCAAGTAATGATGTCAGTGACACAGAATGGTCTGATCTGAGGAGCTCCATGCTGTGGCTAATTAGTTCCTGCCAGTCTGCACTCTGCTATGCATTCCCAAGGGACTGGCATGCTACAGTGATAAGAGCTGTTTTGCTGTTTCCCATGGCTGACTCTCAGGTTTTATTTATTTGCTGTTTTTATTAAAATCTTGAAGTCAGGAGACCATGAGATAACTTCAGCTGCCATTTAAATCATGCCAAGGCCTAACCATCAAGAATGTAACAAACAGCTGGTGCACATAACAAATGCAGCCCAAAGGCTAGGAAACCAAAGGAGTCCAGTACTTAAAATCAAAAATAATTTACATTGTTACAGCAACTTTGTTATCCATCAAATCCCTGGGGTGATAATGCATCCCTCTGCCACTGTATGTGCATTGTGTACACAAAGCAGCTTCTGCACTACAAGTACTATTGTGCTGGTGATTCCATCATAAAATCCTGAATTGTCTGAGCAGAAAATAGCCATACTGAATATCAGCCTTGGATAGAGTTGTTCTGCTGGGAAGAGAAGGGGCAGGGAACACAGGGAATGCAGTTCAAGCAGCCCAATTGCTTCTATAAATAAGAGCACAAGAATGTTTTGCTCAGATTAAAAAAACCTTTTGTAGCAAACCTTTTCTTGAAAAGTCCTAACACCTCCTTGCTTTGTAAGGATTTTTGTCAGGTTGTCCTTCTTGGCTTTGGTGTTTCCCTTTATATGAGCTGAGTGAAAATTTTCCAGTTTTTGGCTGTTAGAAAAATTTTTTAAAAATCTATTTCTCATCCTTAGCAGAGGCAGCTGGCAACTAAAATCCGAGAAGAGATTTATTCAGAACAGAGTGTGTCCCAGCACAGACTTGCTGGAGTGTATGGAGATTTCTTCCTGAACTTGTTCTTTGTGACTTCCAGCAGAGAGCATTGCAACATGAGCTTTCTTGTGTCCAAGGGACTTCTGGCCACAGGGAGTGGGTGACACAAAGAAATATCTTGGTAAGATGAAAACATCTCAAAGAGTCAAATGGAGACAGAGTTCAGAAGACAAATAATCATGGAATCATCTAGGTTGGAAAATACCTTTAATATCATTAAGCCAACCATTACCTGAAGCAACCAATCCCACAACTAAACCATGTCCCTAAGTGTCACAGTCTTCAGATTTTAAATACCTCCAGGGATGGTGACTCAGCCACTTCCCCAGGAAGCCTTTTTCCAATGCTTGATAAACCTTCCAATGAACAAATTTTTCCTAATATTCATTTCAAACCTCCACTGGCACAACTTGAGTTTTCTTGAGAACATGAAGAGGCAAAGGTTGGATAAGGACCACAGATTCAGCAGTCCTCAGGTTTAAGACTGGGCAAAATAATCAGGTAACACAGAAAAGCATTCAAGATGTGAAATACTTATTTCTGGTCTTGGGTTTGACTCTTTTATGAGGGGTGGGCCCAATGCCTTGCACGTAGCAGCAAGGAGAGAATACACTGTGGAAAAGGTGCCAATTCACTGAGCAGGACTGAGGTATTGTCCCTGAAAAGCCATCCACAACGGGAGCATGATTTTAAAGATTTATTCCATGAATACTGATGCTTGAATTATTGTATTTCTAAATACAAGTCTGCCTGAACAAGAGAACAGGAGGTGGGCTGCAACACCCTTTGGAGTGGCTGACTCCCCCACTGCTTAAGTTAATTTCAGCAAGTTATGCTGCTGACTGATGAAGAACTTGATTGATCTCAACTGCTTTAAGGTGTAAAAGAAGCCATTTACAAACAAATAAAACAGGAAACATCACAGTACACCTGGCAACTGCTGACAGGGAAGTTTCCACAGTGTCTGAGGGGGGACTCTGAAAATAAAACCTGTCCCCAAAAGAAATGACACTGGACGCAAAAACAGCCATCAGAGAGATTCTTACCTTCCAAGGACTACATCTGGGCTTCATTTTAAGCAAGATGAGATCTGCTCTGATTCTACGGTTAGCTGGGCACAGGCAAAAAGTGAATAGGTGATTGTCTTTTTTCATTCCTCTTGCTGTTTCACACGGGAAAAAAAAAAAAAAGTTGTTATAGAAGCCCATAAACAGCCACTCAAAGCACCTTGCCAATACTCTGTAGGTGGTTTTAGTAATAAGCCCACACATATGCATACCAAATTAAGCTTTACCAGGCAACTCTAACTGTGCTGACTTTTACTGTTCAAGTATTCAACTCTAGGGACATCCTCTGGAAGGAGCCTTAATGGTGTAAAGTTTTCATTGTTGTTTTTATGGCATTATGTAGAGACTTAAAAAAAAATTGCCTGTGTTAATGTCAAGTGCATTCTTAGCCTCAAGCTAAGTGGATAATGGAAATATTGTTCTCCATACAGGTGGGAAGTGGAGGGACAGCAAAATGAAACAGCTACACAGAGACACATAGAAGAGAGACATCTTTGAAATGACACATTTCCAAATACTGTGCTATCGACCTTAAATGCATAACTATCCTTCATCTCAGGCCCTTGCTCACTTCTATGGATAAGCAAATTCCTACCAGGAATTATTCTCTACTTTAAACCTCATGCTGACCACAGAGAAGTTCTAGCATGAGTAAGACAGTTGCCATTGCTATGTGCATCAGTGGAGATCCACACCAGTGGAGATTCTTTCCCCTCCTGAAAACAAAGACAAAGTCTTCTAGTGTGATCTGTGTAATGGAACGGGAAATTTTGTATTGCCTGCTGCACAATCAGCTGTCATTTCTGTGGCAATAATAACTATTCCAACCAAACAGAAAAGGCCCCTTTTTAATGCAGTTTAACCCAAAGAAGAAAATCAATACAGAGAGGAGACAAATAATTATAATGATATTATATTCATAATTATATTTACAATGCTCAATAAATATTCATACAGCAGAAGAATTTCATAATGGACAACACTGTTCCAAGTTTGCCATGGAGCAACCATAAATCTATCCCATAGGGCAGATAACTACAGAGACTTGACCCTAAATTACCTCACTAAGCAAACTATTCTACTTTCTGATCGACCTTGCTGGCAGGACACACTTTGCTGTCCAGCAGCCGAGCTAAACATTATGTACATCTGAGATGACATTTATCTCAAGGAAACTTGCCAGACATACTCACAGATATAAATACTGCAACCTTTTACTTATTATTTCAAGAATACAAAGGTATTTTATTATACAAATAGACCAACTGGAGGGAATTCAAAGCAGAGGAGCCTTTTCTTTTTCAAAGAATCTTTTTCAGAGATGGAAGGGAGAGAGAAGCATGCATGGTTTGCCTGAGTAAGGTTTGTCCTCTCATTCCTCCTCTGCACCATCTGTGCATCCACAGACTGCACAGGCTGTGAGAATGCAGGAGAATGAGCAGAAAGTTGCCTCATTGTTACCCTGCAGTATCCACCACAAGGAATCTCCTGGCTTTGACATAGTTGCTACACTCAGGGTCACTTTTACACCCACTTGAAGCTTACACTACTACTGAGATGGTGCATTGGAAACTGGTGTACTGTAGAAACAACCTCTGTGCTGGTTACATTATGTGGGGGCTATTGCTGAGCTCTGTAAGCACCCAGCTTGTCACAACAGAAATATAAAGCTCTCCATCTACAATCCACCCTCCCACCTGCACTGTGTCAAATCTCAGGGGGACAAAATAATAGTTTCCAAACTGTTAAAAATTCAAAGCTGAAAAGAAATCTCTAAAGAAGAGAAGCAAGTGTTAGAAGTTGCAAAAGCAGCAGGAGAATATTTTAAAGAAAAATTATTAGTCTTGGTAAAGCTTCCCAGAAGTGAGATACAGGGAAAATCTCTGGCAGAAGGACCTCAGTCCATGAAATTTAAAGCCAAACCAGCGAAAGCCCTCAACAGAGCAGCTTCTCAAACAGCTGGGATACTCTCTAATGCTCCTGGCAGAAGGAAGTAAAACCTTTGTCTCACGTTCTTTAATCTGCCAGTTGCTTCCTTCGACTCCCCTTTACTACTCCAGGTACTATTAATGAATGTCTTCCAACAGAGGAGTAGCTGAGTGGAATATATTGATCCTCTCTTGCTTCTTGGCTGGGCAAACTGGCTACTGGGAAACGCTGCTCTTCGGTGCCTTTCCTTAGAAGTATGGGCACTACTTCTGATTTCTTCAGGATTTCTCAGGCATGGAGGGGATCAGGTCCAGGGACCAACACCCACAAACGCAGCTAAAGTGCTTAGGACCTGGAAGCTTTTGCTCCAGAGCTCCCACTGACCTGTAACTGCTTGAGCTGGAGGCCAAGCTGGTAGCTGGGTCAGAGAGAAGGGCTTCTATATTCTGTGGAGGCAGAGTGTTTCTTCTATTGTCTAAATAGCACTGTTACACACCCTGTAAGATTTCTGTATGAAGGGTGCAGAATATCGAGGTATAACGGTTTATGCTTATTTGATGTGATGGCATCAGAATATAGTTTATTGGTGTGTATGGGATTGTGTATGAATATTTCCATCAAAATCAGTTTTATTTTTCTGATACAGGCTACTGGTGAGTCATACATATATTTTCAGGGTCTACAAAAGATGACTGGGAAAGGTATAACTGCTACAAAATTCCCTTAAATTTACTGCACTGTAAATTTCACTGTGATTTCTCATTAAAAAACCTATAGAAGTGTCCATTCTGGGGAAAAAAAAAAAAAAAAAAAAAAAAGCAAAACCAGAAATCACCTAACCTACTTAGTAATAGGGCTCTGTTTAAGAGGAACAGGGTGGGAAAAGTAATAGCTGAATAGAAAAAAACAGTGACCTAGAATCTAGCATGCCTCTGATGGGAGAAGATAGCACCTTAGCTGACCACCCCCATAAAAATGCTGGGGATTTTTGCCAGATCTAGGAACCAACACATGACAGCATATAAAGTGTTAAGTGACCTACATGTAGAAGCAGAAGTGATGAAGGAGGAGAGAAAGCTTTAAACAAGGCTTGATGATTCCTCCCCTTTGAGGCACAAAGAGAGAAATACTTGATGAATTAGGGACCAGGACTAACTGGTGAGACCCAAAAGCAGAACTGCTCAAGCAATGGCTCCAGCCCAGCTGCAAGGCAAACCAATTTTGATCAGGCTTTGCCAAAATGCTGTTCAAAATAAACTAATAAAGGGTGGCTAGCTGCAATGAGGTGCTGGGAGTGGGAACTAGGAGAGCTCCCTCCTCTTCATTCCTACATACACATCCAGGGTGGGAGGTGATCTCATCAGAAATTATGTAACTCTGCCCATAGACTTCAAGGCAGGGACTGTAGGTGATCCGGTCCTAAGATGTTCTGTAACACTTTACAATCTCAGGGTCCATTCTGAGGCCTTAAGAAAATTGGCAGCGCCCTTGCTACTATCACTGCCTTTTTGTGGCTGGCCTGCTGAGGTGGTCACAGTCAGCAGGAGAGGAAGCACCTCTTAGCCCTGTGTGAGAGCAGAGGTGCATGATTCAGTACTTTCTTTACATGGATGGTTAAAGGGCCTGATGGCAAGACTCAGAGGATACTGAGGGGCCACAGAAGGTCAAAAGTGTGTTCAAATCAGGACTCACAGCAACCCACAGGAAGAAAACAACACTGTAGGAACACCGGTTCCCTAGAAATAGCCATTACTTAAATTCTCTTCTTAATTTAACTCACAGATAGATAAGGACAGCTCAAAACACCTCTGAGCTGTTGTTGGGACTCTGCCTGCATTATGGTATTGAAGTTTGCCCCTAGAGTATAAAGTAGTCAGAATGTATTTCCACTCCCACTCCTGAAAAATCTAGTGCTGTGATTTGGTGGAAACCATAATGCCTTGTATTGGATTTGCTTCTTAATATTTAATACTCACTTTTTTATACACAGAAATAATTGGTATCAGTAATCCTGGAATGTTACATACTACTAAGATAGAAAACAAACAAAAGAAGCAACAGAAAGTGTCCTTTTGCTGTAACTTTTGTAGTCAGTTGCTGTTACTCATTCTGTGATGCACATGAAAGCTGTTTCAGCCCTTGCTGGCTTTCCTGGAAATGTAATGCTGTCCTTAGCTTCACAGCTGAATAAAGTTTTGGTTCCTCCCCTGTACCTGATATCAGACCTGGTGTTTAGTGGGGCAGTGCATTAACCAGAGAAAAGGGATCAAAATGAGACAGGGTCAGTTCAAGTTAAAATTCATAGTTTCAAGCAGGACAATATAGAGACAGAAAGTTGAAAAAGGGAGCTCTACCATGTCCTGTCTCCCCTGAGAGAAGGGATGTCTGCTCTGGTCCAGACATCCCACACTGCAGCAGTGTCAGCACTCTTTTGGTATAAACAGGGAGCCAAGTCTGCTGGTATCAACAAGCCAGTGGTTTTAGGCTCCTGCAACATCAGAGGGGATTGCCTTTGATAGAGTGGGGTGAAAATGAGGGCAGAGTCGGGCACATTTGCCTTGGCTGGAAGCAGAAACCAGACCTTCAGCATTTCATTCAAGCTACACAGAAAAATCCTTCAGCGCAGCCTATTGCAAAGGCATGGCACTCTCTGCAGAAATGAGACTGGGCATGCCTGCCAGGAGCCTTGAGGAGGATACTCTCTCCCATTTACCAAGGCACTGCATCATCCAGGCTGACCCGAGCTGCTGCCAGTATTTACAAAGACACGGAGAAGCGTCAAAGCCCCCTGCCAGAGGCAGTGGAGCGCGCAGGCTGCCGCCGGCAGATGTAGCGTGTCCCCAGGAGCCGGGGACAGGCGGGCACACGGACACGGACACGGACACGGACACGGACACGGACACGCGCGGTGCGTGCGCGCAGCCCGCCGAGGTAAGTCCAGCCCCCAGCATCCAGCGGGGCCATCCTTCTGCTGCTGGATTTTTCCAGCCGGAGCATCCTGCCGGCTCTGCCGTGATTTATGGAAAGCGGTTTCTGACGCGGGGCTTTTTCTATTACGACACGGACCCACGGACTGGAGGAGGCAAAGCTGCAGTCAGGGCAGAAGTGAGGGAGGGGAAGAGGAGGGAGCAGAGGGACACGGAGGAGTGGAGAGGACAGAGGGAGAAACAGACACCGAGACACTTCAGAGATGGGTGAGTTATAACTAAGAGCAGGAGCAAAGGCACAGAAAGGAAGAGAAGGAGAGCCGTGAGGAAGGGAAAGGGAAAGGAGATCAGAGACTGAGTCAGCTTCCAGAGGGCAAACACCAGGAGACGAGTTCAGGGAACACCCCAGCACATCAAGAAGGACCTGTTCTGTCTGAATCTTCACCATGAGCACGAGGAAGAGCTGCCCCCTGCCACTGGGGCAAGGAGACCAGGAGGAGAAGCAGAGCGAGGGTACTCCCGACCTGGAGCGACAGGAGTGTGAGATGGAGCTGAGGAACAAAGCTATTCTGCAACAGAAGAGGCGCCTCAAACAGGCCACCCAGTTTGTGCACAAGGACTCTGCTGATCTGCTGCCCCTGGATGGCTTGACAAGGCTTGGCACCTCCAAGGATCTGGTGAGTCCAGTGGGATCCCGTTTGGGAGGGGGTTCCCCTAATAGCCTTCATTCCAGTTGGGAGCTGCTGGCAGGTTTTGTGAAAGCATCATAACTTCAGCAAAAATGAAACTTCCCTTCAGGATCATCTAGGAGTGTGTCAGAGAAAGGGGAAAGAATTAATCACTCATTTGCTTGCATCCATCTTCTTGTGCCTCCCCATAGGAACCAAACTCCTCAGGCAGGCATGGACAGGAAGGACTCTCCAGAATCCAAATTTCCATTCACCCAATACCTATGTATGTTCATGTGACATGTATATTTCCACGTGGGACGTCTCTGAAAGCCCCCATGTATTCCTGCATGATCCAGCTCAAAAGCAGAATGCTTCATGGACTCAGCAGGGAGGGAAATACAATTCATTAAATTGTGAGAGACTTGTGTTTGACCTTGTCACCTTTTTGCATTTTTCTCTCTTCCCCCACTCTCTGGATTTATGGAGGGGAAAGCAAGGGGCAGGACTGCAAACCAGGCAGGCAGGCAGATGCAGTACCTGGCACTCTGGATGACTCCTTTGGGGAGGAGGCACCGGAGCGAGGCCTGTGGGCATCTCCTTGTGGTGACGTGGATCAGGGAGCATCAGGGAGGGAGGTCTGTTCCAGCAGCCTTGGCAGCCTGTGGTCTGGAAGGGCTTCCCCGGGGCTGGAAGCAGATTCCCACAGGATCTAATACTGGCTCAACTGCACACATATTCTCCTTGCTCTGGCAGTTTTGCTGTCCCACTTCTCTCCACTGTAGAGTTAAACTGCTCAAGGATGTGGAGGTCTAAATCATTTTCCCAAAAGAAGGCTCACGTCTGGTTGTGATGGGGGCACAGTCACTTGTTCCATCTGTGGCAGTGGGTGTCATAAAAGATCTTGTCCCTCCCTGCAGTCTGTGCTTCCCTCTGTATCCTCAGACAATCACAGCAACACCACAGATGCTCTCATGCGTGTGCCTCCAGTCATTTCCCAGCTCCCGAGGCACACAGTGACACAAGGCCACACATGTGTGGGACCTGGCATAATGGGAGCTAATCCTCCTTGCTGAAACCTTGGCTGCAGCAGCTTGCAGACAAGGGGTCAGTGCAACGTTCCTGTGCTGGCACATCCTGCTGCTCCCCCAACCCTCCCCGCAGCTCCCTCAGCAGCTGCTGGGAGTCCCTGGCATGGCAGGTCAAGGGCGGCTCCTCCAAGGCCCCCCGAGCTGTCGCCTCACGGTCTGCAGCCACACTCACGGCTGTGAGCGGGGACCCGTGTGGACTGTCCCTCCTCACGGCTGTGAGCGGGGACCCGTGTGGACTGTCCCTCCTCACGGCTGTCAACAGGGACCCGTGTGGACTGTCCCTCCTCACGGCTGACAACAGGGACCCGTGTGGACTGTCCCTCCACCCCTGCGCGCAGTCGCGGCTGGAGGGTGAGAGCCGTGGCACATCAGTGCTGTCTTGGCGAGGAGCCGAGACTCTCCTCCCCGTGGGGAAGGAGCTCTGGCCATGCCGGAGCCCGGAGAGCCAGCGCGGGCCCTCGGGGCCTGCAGCGCCGCAGCTCCAACACCCCCCGGAGCACAGCCGGGCGTGGCGCTGGGCCCGTCCCTGGGCAGGGTATGGGGACGAGCCACTTCTGGGACTTCTGGTGTGTATTTGCTGACCCCAGCCACGAAGGCAGGCGGAAACACATCTGCCAGCTTTGCTTTGGGATTGACTGCTGTCACACCATGCCTCAAAGCGACAACTGGCACCCTGAAGCCCTAAGGGGTTCCTTGAGCAAGACAGTCCTTGTCTAAATCACTTGCCACAAGCAGCTCTCCTGCTGGAAATAACCATTCCAGGCAGGAGAACTCGGTGTATGCCAACAGCATTCGGTCACTGCAAGCTCATGTTTGGTCTATAAAGAATAGCTGAAACATTTTTACCATGGAGCTAGGGAGCAGTAAATAAAGCATGATGTGTTTTTCTCACATGGACATTTTGCTCTGGTGTTAGAGGGCACAAAATAAAGTGTGGCCACAGTGCCATACCTGGGGTTAATGTGATACCTGTGTTTCTGCTTTAACTTGGAGCAAAAGAAGAACCAGGTCTTAGATTTCCAAGCAGGATTTAGCAGTTCCTGCAACTCGGTGGGGCACTGTGATACTGCTGCAATGTTTTGGGCGCTGAAAATCAGAGTCCCAAATACATTTTGACTTATTTTTCTAGACATTTCTCCAGCACTATGAAAACCCCATCTCTTTCTCCTTAATTGTCTGGCTCCCTCCTGGAGGACAGGAATACAAAAAAGGAATGTACTGAAAATGAAGCAGCAGTAGGATGTGCTGGAGAGTTTGATTTGGAGAGAGAGAGTAAAACACCCCTGACTCCTATAGCATTTACACTGGGAGGAAAGTTTAATTAATTCCCCAAAACAGGTCTCCATTAACACTGCCAGAGACTCCAGCTGTAGCAGCTCCATGTCCTAAAACTAGAGCAAGGCCTCAACTAATTTAAAATAAAATACCTGCTTTCTTTTGCAGCCACAAGCTGTTACTTTTTGCCTCTCTTTTTCATGCATTCTGGGTGTGCACTCAGCTTATGCAGTTCATCCAGAAGTGCCTGCATTTTGATGGGCCCATCATATCTCAAATAATGAGTAATTATATAATTCCGTGGAGATCTCATGTTTCCACCTTTGCAACAAAAAGTGTGATCAGTTTTGGGTTTTTTTAAAATGGAAAAAAAAAAAGCAAAAAAGCTACATGAGCTAAAATATTCTGGAAGTACCAAGAAGGTCTGAAGATCTGGCTTCTCACCTCCCAAAAATCAAGATCCCCAGCTCATACAATGTCACTAATCATAGCAAGGCCTGGAGGTTTCACACTGGAGTACCTGAACCTTCTCTGTTGCACTGGGAATCTTCTTTGATCCCTCTAAGTGCCCTGAGAGGGCATGCTTTCCAGCTCCTGGCCACAACACTTGCAGCATCCTCCCTTACCATCCTCTAATTGTTTCTGACCAGTCCAAGAGCTACAATGCTCTCTCCACTTCTCCATCTCAGTGGTGAGAGAGAAGACAGGCAGGGCCCTGGGACTCTGCTCTTGAATCAGATGCCTCCAAAATCCCAAAGATCAGCTAATCCCCACCAGCACTTGGCCTCTTCCCTGCCTGAGTGACAAGAAGGGGACAGAGGTGGCAGCTGCAAAGAGCTTGCTCGTTCTGTGGGAAAGGTTGCAGGAAGGGGGAAAGGTCCTTTGCATGCCAGATTGTGAGAGGCAGGAGGGAGGATGGGAATTTGGAGACCTGCTGTTTGTTCCCTGCCCTTTTCCCATGGCCCAGATGTTAGCTGGCAGCCAAACTGGCACGGTGTTCAGAGTATTTAGGGAGCTAAGCACAAGGGCCAGCTGTGCTGTAGGCCGGCACAGCAGGCTGGGAAAAGACCAGGAACAGAGGGATATTTTTACCCCATTTTTTGAACTGCTGCAGTGTTTCTCATGCAGCATGTGAAGGATCTGACACTCACCCCTTGAGTGGCAGGGAAGCAGAGGCATGAGGGACTTGGCATCTTGCAAAGAGCAATGCTGAGTGTGGCCAAAGAGCCAGTGACAGCCATCCTGCACCGACCACTGGGCAAATCTGACAAATCAGGGTGCTTCAGATTGCAGCTGCACACTTCTCTGGCCTCAGGACTCTGAGGCTAATCTGAAACACAAGTAACCCTGTGGGGTTAATGCAGCCCCGCTCACTGGCAGGTCTGGTCTAGTTCAGGTGTTTGGCCTGCCCATTGACAAAATCGTGCATCAAACTGCTGCACCACCTGGGAGATGACTTAATTTTTTCTTTTTCTTTAGAAAGATAAAACAACATTTTAAACTGTAGCACAGTAACCCCTTTAGATTGTTTGCCTTTCTTCAAACAGGCTGTTGTTACTGGAAATGCCATGACCAGCCCAGAGCAGCTGCTGTCCTGCAGAAGGGCCATGGGGCTGAGTACGTGGAGAAAGGACAAAGCTACCTGCAACAGGCACCTGTTTCATTGGTGTTGCCCGTTGTTGATTCAGTAGCTGTGCAGGGACTGGATAGATCAATAGTGGGCAAAATCTAGAGCATCTGATGGTGAGGAGCAGAGACAGACTCCAAGGAATATTAGAAGCTGGTTTTAGTTTCCTCCTTGGGGAGCTTCCTGCTTCACTACAAATAATTTCTTGTACACCTAAAATATCTGCAGTCCTGCCTTCTTGCCCACATGTGCATGCTGTGTTCCTCATGCCCTCCCACATTGGAAGGTGTGAATGTGCCTGGTGGGATGTCAGCACACACTCAGCAGGCAGTGCACTGCATTATGCTGAACAGGAATGAGACTCTCCAGTGCACGTTTTGCTGAAGGAACAGATATGTGTGGGGAGAGCATGCATCAGGCATGTTCTTCTCCTCCAATAATTGCATCCCAGAGATCTGCCTGTCACAGACATCCCAACATTTTAACACCAAATTAGCAGCTACCAAAAAAAAATTATTGGGATTTAAAGAAAGTTTTTTTGATAAGCATGTCTTTCATCAGGACAATCAGTTGGGTCAAGCATTTCCAGCCTGCTTCCCAGAGCTATCAAATATCGTTGTTCTTAGCTCCATACTTAGCTGGGATTTCTCTTTCTTTGTGATGGAGACAGCAGCCTCATAGTGTGGTCCAGCGGCGCCTCTTGGAAGGCAACCTGAACAAGCTGCGGGGCGAGGCCAGGGGTCAGTCTGCACGGGTTCAATCTCCACTGGCAAAAGACCAGGATGAAAAGATGGAAAAGGGAGAGGACAGGAGAAAAGAGACTTCACCCCTGCTAATACAGTGCCAGGTAAGGCAACAACACAGTGCTGCTGATTTCACAGTGATGGCAAATGCTCAGAGTTCCAGATGCCCCCCTTCCAAGGGCCATGGTGAATTATAAATTGCAAAGCCAGCTGCAGACAAAAAGAAGAGATTTCATGCATGGCCTCTCCTAGAGTCTGGATGCAGTTTTTCCAAAAGCCAGAGGAAAGCCTTTCTGCTACATGCCTTCTTCTAGTTGCCCATATTTGAATATAAATTACCTTCATCACATCTCTTTCCTTTGAAGGCCAGCTTTCCCATGATATGAGGTATTTTATAACTGTATGTAGAAGGAATGTCTCCTTATCACTTGAAGACAGGTGCCTCTAGCTGATTTACATTTAACCAATTCCAGTCTAGTCTGATTCTCTCAGGTGTCAAAGGAGCTCCTCAGAAAGTGGCTAACTGTGCTCCAAATGAGCACAGCTGTATCTCTTGATGGAAGCAGTATTTTTAGCTTCCTTTTCTTCTTATATCTTCCTATATACAGCAGAGCACACTACTCCCTGGTCCCTGCAGTTAGAGAAAGCACATCCAAAAGCTGTGGCCCACAGACGAGAGCTGGATAGTTAGAGCTGCCCAGTAACATGCAGATATGAGACTCACCAAGACACAGACCTGTTGTACAAAACCCATTTTAAAGCTGGTTTTAGTTCAGTTACCCGTCCTAAAGAATGTCTCCCATATCCAAGTGTAAAGGCTACACTTCCAAGAAAAACATGTATGCCTTTGAAAATTCATTTAGCACAATAAATTATAATAGGAACACAGCCTGGTAGCAAGTTTCTGAAAGGCTTAGATCAGGTATCTCAGTACCAAGCAAAGCCACTTTTTGGTTTGTTTTGCAGCCTTTACTGCTGCAGTTAGGCATTGCTTACCTGCATTTTAGACTTTAATATGGCTGGGTTAACATAACCGCACCTGGGGACAGACTAGTAGGATGAATGGCTCTCAGGGTAATTTCTCTAATTACTTGGAGCTTGTTTTTGAGCAAGTAAAGGTGTTTATTTTTCTTTAATAACCACTCCTTATTGTTCTGCAGGAGGAAATTTAGTGATAAAGGGTGGGGTTTTGCCAGGCATGCACACTGAACAAGGACAGGCATGTACAGGTGTTGTATCCCAGGGGCAGTAGCTAAGTCAGCGTTACAGTCCACCAGGCATTCCCTTTTGTGTTTCTGATGCACTGAACCCCAGCTGTCACCCACGTTTTATTTTCCCTCACAGAGGAAGGTTAATGAGCATCACAAGCAAGGAAATAGACCTAACACTGCATGTAACTCTCCCTGAATTCTGCACAGGCGTTTCTCTCTTTTTCTGCCCTTCTTAGGAGCCAGTCACTGTTTGTCACACTTGATCTTACAATGAAGGAAGGGAAGCTCTCCTCCCCTTCTTTTTGTCTTGATGCTTTTGATGTTCACATTTAGGAACTTCAAAAAGCCTCTGCTGTCAGTAACAGAGCTGTGGCAGGAAATAGGATTCAGGCTGCCAGTTCATTTGAACCAGAGAGGTGAGCTGGTACCTTTGGAGATCTGCTTGATTATAGTGCAATTTTTTTAGAAATGGAGCACAGCCCCAGAGAAGTCTTTTTTTTTTTTTTCTCCTGACTCCTAAGAAAAGATAAATCTACCATTTACACACAGGCAAGTATGCTGAAAATCTCAAAGTGGTAACAAATGCATCACCTGACTTGTAACTGAATTTGACTAGGGAATAAACCCAAATATATGTAGACTTTGGTGGTACATGGAGATTCAGACAGTAAGTGGTTTCACTCTAACAGGTTTTAGTTGCCCTATGTCTAAGGCCTTTTAAGTCCCAGAGATCACAGACAGACCCAGTCTATAATAGTTGTACTGCAGTCACCCTCCTATTTGCTTAGGTGGGTTGCCCAGGTGGTACTTTAGCCGAATTGCCCCTTTTTATAAAAGTTTTTGAAGAGCACTTTAGAAAGCTAGTCATGACTGGCCCATATCTGCAACATAAAATCAAGCTGTTATTTCTTGTGGTGGGGCTTGTCGCTTGTTGACTTGGAAATCAATGCTGAAAAATTTCACTGCTGTAGATGGCCAGTTTTCCTCTATGCCAAAGCAACCTGGGATGGATGAGCCTTTTGTTTGCTAAAGCAGCTTGACTTTGGAACTGACATAATTTCAGAAAACATAGCTCTTTATAATGATTCTTAGTGATTCCCCTTCCCTTCTTTCTTGGAAATTCCTGTAACATTTAGATAAAAAATAAACATGACTGGTAGTAACAGACTTAAAATTCTGGAGTAGAGATGAGAGTGGGTAAAGTGATGAAAAGTCCTCCTAGTCCAAGAAGCCTTGCAGTGCTTATGAGCTGCCTACATGGTATTTTTGGTATGTTGGACCAAGGACTTTCCTCAGGCTCCTGGTGAGTTCTCTAGGGAGATGGTTAGTGGTGAAGAGCTGTTTAAACTCAGTGAGATTAAATGTTGTTTTCTACAGAATAATCACTGTCCTATTATATACTATCAAGCCTCTAACTTGCAGATTTCCCAGCCTGCTCTGAAACAAAATTCAGTAATCTGCCCAGTGATACAGCTTAGGCTTATTATAACAGCAGCAGCTCATGCATCTCAATCTGCTGCTCCCAAGTGATTCCTTAGCAATTGCTATCTATGCTCCAGGTCTTGTTTCTGAGTAGAGAGGATCTGGAGGCAATGTTTGGCATGCACCTTCACTCTGTGCTTTCTCTTGCCTCTCTGCTTAGACTGGCCACAGCCATTTCAGGCAGGGCTGATGTGTTGGGGAGGACAAGGAGCACAGACATTGCAGAGCTCTAAAATCAGAAGGGAGACATTTTGCCATAGAATGGTTTGGGCTGAAAGGGACCCTGTTAGTATTGTCTGTTTGCAGCATTCCAGTATTTCTCACAGGAGTTGTTTTCTTCTTTCTCTTTATAAATACTCACAGACAGCATATTTTTGAAAATGAAATCTTGGAAATAGTGGATGTAGCTCTCTGTGATGATTAGTAATCATACACAGGCTTAGATAAGAAATCAGGAAATTAAGACATTTTCCTTGACCCTGCTGGGTGCTGCACTGAGTCCCTCATGCTGGTCTGCTTAAGATGTTCAAGCATTTAAACTTGTCTGGACTGAGCATAAGAGTAGAGAAGAAGTGGCAGGTCTGTTGCTGCTTCTGAGTGGTTCATGTCACAGAGTGCCATAGTGGATGCTAGAGAAGGAATCACAGGAAAAACACAAATAATAGTAGGAATACAATAAGCCTTCCAAAAGGAAAATTTTGTGGGTGAGGTTTTTTGGGTGGGTTATTTTTTTGGGCAGTGGTGTAGGACAGAGCCTTGAAGAAGTAGGCCATCAAGAATAGGTATTATTTGGCACTATAGGTAAAGATGTATTTTGTAGATAACAGTTACTCCATCTTTTCCAGTTCCTTTACTAAGTCCTGTTCCTCCTTTTTTTTTTTTTTCTTCAACCTAATTCTTATTTATGTTCTTGATGACCCTATGTTTTGAGACCCCTAAAATAAATGTGACCTGCTGCTACTTCATCACCTCAGGCCTGCCATTAAGGATCTCTCTGCAGAAGGGACAGAAAACAGATGGCAACCTTATCTTCTTTTCCCTTTTATGTGCAAAGGGGTAAAGAAATGAAATTAGCAAAGCACTGGGAACTATTCCAGTAAAATAATGCACAGATTATATGGGTGCAGGACACAGTCTCCCCCTTTGCTAAATGACTCCAGCTGTGACTATTGTAATATCATGTCTTATATCCATAAAGAGCTATACAGGAATATGATGTAAGCCCTACACAAAATAGTCATCTCTTGATTAGGTTGTGTCTTGGATTCAGGAGTCACATGGATTTGCCATTTATCTTGAGAACTGCCTTAAATTCAAGCTCATTTCAGTTGTGTTTGTCCTGGGTGCTCCTGCTTCTCCTTCAGACTTCTCCCTCTGGCAGCTTTTCTACTGAGGTCTAACATTTAGTCCTGGGACATTGTTCCCTGCAATATCAGAAAAAAAGGAGAGATGAAACCCAGAAAAACTAGCACATGTTTGTATTCCTTCAGAAACTTTTGCATATTACTTACTGCTCTGCTAAAAAAGTCCATGTTGGTTTCATGAACAAATTCTCGAACTGTGCATCTCTTGACTGGAATACTGTTAAGTTAAAGTCACTAAGATAAGTGTCTGGGCAATCAAATACAAATGAAGGAAGACAAATTCAAAAATAAGTGTTTGAGAGTGATTTGCAGAGCACTGGGGAAACCACCATTGTCTTGGATGAAACTCTTGCCTTCTGACTACTGCCTAAAACACCACAACTTGGCTATATTGCTCAGAAAATCCAGATCATACTGTTGGAGGAGTGAATATGCCAATTTTGAGCCTACAGTAATTATCTGTTGTTGTTTTTTCTAGTGCCAAGGTCAGGTATTGAAAGCAACTGTTAACACTGGGTGTCTACCAAACCTCATCTCCAAGAGGTGTTTAAACCAGCTGGGGTAAGTCTTTGCACAGTATAAAAGGAGGGAAGGCTAAAGAAAAACCATGGCAAGAACCCAGGCACTCTGGAGTCCCAGCCCTAGGGATAATGGCTGGCAGTTCTGCATGTGCATATGGCTGTTGAGGAGAAGATGCAGAGGGTGGGCTACAGGGAAAACTATTAAGCACTGGCAAATGTGTGTGCAGACCCCAGACTCTGAGGCAGAGCTGTGCAATTCTGTCTGCATGTACTGCAAGGCAAAGCTGCCCAGCTGGTGGCTGGTGCTGAGGTTTTGCTTGTTGAATCTGCCTCCAGGCATATGGTATGAAAGAGATTCCCCCTCTTGTGGGCCTATTCACAGTGAGACCCAGAAGAACTGCCATCAATGAGAAGTCCTGGTTTTCCTCTTCTTCCTCCGTTTGAGGTAATAACACCTCTTGTGTCCCACAGGCTGGAAGAAGTGTCTGCCATGGACTGTGAAGACCTCTCTCTTCCCATCCCCAGCGTTGTTGGTCGAGTAGAACATTTGGAATTGCAATTTGGCCAGGAGACAGTGCTGTGTTCAGCACTGGTTGTAGGTGAGAGTGCCAGCCCCTCCTCTCCCTTATTTCTCCTGTGTCCTTCTTGCCATGCCAGGGGCATTTAAAGGACCTTTGGAAAAAGCATAATATGGTGGAAGGTTGGTGATGTGGCCACCTCCACTGCAGGCCAACATCACCATACACCATGAATACCCTCAATGTAACCAAAGGCAAAGGGCACAGGAAGAGTACAGAGAAGACAGAAGACATTGAAAGTGGGGAGAAATTAGGTGCTTTTTCAGTCATAACTAAGGATGTGAAAAATTCTCATTTTGATTCTAAAATGGACCTTTCATAAAATTCTGCAGATGGCTTGATTAATCCTCTGGTGCCTTATGTTCTGCTATGGAATGGGCACTTGTATCTCTGGCTGGTTGGAAGTCTGCTGAGAAAGTAATAGAGTTATTTCCTAGAGTGCTTCTCTGTGTGCTCCTCTGCCTCTGCTGCAGGGAGCACCCTGAAAGAACCTACAAGCCCCAGAGTGCTGAGTCTCCTTTGGTGTCCTGAAGCAGGACCTTGTGAAGGAAGGAGCCATAGGAGACAAGGTCAGGCCAGAGGGCACTGAGGCAGGCCCAGAAAACAGCAGAAAGGCTGCATGTTCTGCATTACATCAAGCTGTGCATATGCTTAAAACAACATGATTGTCTCTTTTCCCCACCCTGTTCTTTCTCCCTGTTAGTCTTCCAGCCCTACCTTCTTGCTTTAATCTGTTCCCCCATCTTCGATGAGTCCTGCTCATCTTCCAAGGCCTCCCTTGCTCCCTCTTTTCATGTATATTCTTTCCACATTCCTGAGTTCTCTAGAAAGAGCTTCCTCCTTTTACACACTCCAGCTTGCTCTTTTTTTCCTGGTTTCCACTCTGCTTGTTCTCGCCCTTCATGGGAAATCTGTATTAGTACCAGCACAGGTGAATTTACCCCATAGCTACTACTGACTACCTGTTTTGTTGGAACATGGAAATGGCTGCCTGGAAGGAGCAGAGTTGCTACACCTGTGTCTTACATCTTCCTATGCACGCAGTGCTCTCACTTATGTGGTTATAAATAAACTATAAATTACATCCACTGGTTACAGAGCAAGCAGGCCTCCAGGAGACATGTGAAGTGTTAATGAAATTACAAGTGGCTGCTGATTACTGCAGACTCCAGGACCTGGGATTTCCCCTTAGCTACCCCACTTTAACCCCTAGCATCTTCTGTTTGCTGACACTGAAGACTTGCAGCAGTTACGAGTAGGACAGACAAGTTACATGGGAAAAAACCCCCAAACCCTAATAAAATTATTTAATAAGATCAGTTAGATTTTTATTTAATAAGATCAGTTAGGTGCAGGCTTTGGTCAGAAAACTGAACCAATAGCCTGCTTGCATGTGACCCTTATCCCCTCTCCCCTCCATTTTCCCATGCTATTTCTCCCTGATTCACCTTGCTGATTGCCTTCTGCCTTTTGCCCTTCCCTCACACAGCCCATAGTAAGTTTCATGGGATCTCACAAGCCCCTTCTGATATCTCATTAAGTTTCAAACAATCACACAAACCCTCTCAAATTTATCTCACAGTAGTCATGATAATCATGGATTCCTTCTCTTATCAGCTGCAAAGTTCATTTTGACCATCTTCAGGACTGTGCCCAAACAGCTCCTTTAAAGGCTCATCAGTGGCAGAAGAGAGAGATTTATTATTGTCACTGCTACCATCTGCTTGTTAATGTTGGTGTGTTTAACTCATCCTTTTCCTTGCTATTTTTTATCTGCTTTATATTGATTCATAAAAATTTATGAATCAGATGTTCTTGTATTTCATATCCTTTTACAGGAGAGATACACTTTCTTTAATGAGGCAGTATTGCATAATCTAAAGCCTGATCAGTCTCTTCTCTCTTCTCAGATGATGAAATGCTGGAGTTTTGCATTGGCCTCCAGACACTGTTGTCTCTTAAGGTAAGGAACAATTCCTTGCTTATTGCAGGGCTCCTCTCAAGAAGCTTTCCCAGATCTGGTTGTTGTAAGCATCAGAATTACTTAATGTTCAGGCCTCTCAGGGCAATGCTTGTCACTCAGCTGCCTGACTGGGTGCAGTATGCTCTGAGTCACTGATTCCTTTCCAGTCCTTCTTAAAGGTTTTAAGAAAGAAAACACTCAGTAGGATACTATCACATCTCCCATTCTCTGTATTTCTCACCATACAACATGCAAGCAGCAAGAGGAAACTGAAGAGGAGACAAGAAAAGGCACGAGTTAGACCCGTGTTGCCCTTTGAAAGCAGATGAGAACAAGCTGTGCCCTTGCTTTAAGCCAAATACAGCTGTATGATACATTCAGTGTCCAACACTCGCTGGCCATGAGTGGAAAGAGTCCTTTTTTCAGCTTGGCTCAGGGTCAGTGCTCTGCTGTGCCTGGCTCCTGGGTGGCTCAGGATATGGCTGCAGCAAGCTGGCTCTGGCCTGTCACACATTTGTGGCCACATGCCAGGCTCATAAAACAGGAAAAACAATGGGTTGAATGGCTGAGTGATGTGAGCACATCAATTCAGAGAGGGTCATAAGAAGAAGGGAGAGAAATGGCTCTGTGAAGGGTTTGGAGATGAACCCCACTACAGGGAACTGGAGCAAGGAGGCAGCATGTGGGACAGGGAAGGAAAACTGTAAGGTCTCTGCAAACGCAGAGAGGCGTTACAGGTTCTCCCCAGTCATAGACATCATGAGATTTGCTGTCTGAAATGTCCAGTAAATAACTGTCTCTCTCCTTCTTTAGTGTTGCATCGACTTGGAGGAAGGAGTCCTGAGATTTAAAGCACTCAGTGAGGAGCTGCCTTTTCTACATGCCTCTGAAGAGCCTGGTCAGTGACTGGCTGCATTCCCCATGTCTGGAGACTTGCTGCCATGAGAGAGATGAGGGTGATGCTCCCATGCCCCTAACCTTGCTGAGTTCTAGGCTGAGGCATTCAATGGGGAGTGAGAAAAAGGCAAGTAGGTGCTGGAAGCTGTCACTGGGAGTGCCTCAACTTGAGATATCCTTCCTTTCAGTGGACCCTCTTGCTTGTCCTGATGTGCCAAGTGGGCATTTTGTTCTTGTTCTGCTATTTGGCCCTAGTCACTCCAATTTCTGGTTCTGTAATAAATTTATGCTACCCCTTTAATGACTTTACAACACACTGTTCACAAGAGAGTCTCTGTGAACAGTCTCCAGTTGTTCTATTGACAGGAGAACAGCCTTTTCTTCAAAGACCTCCAAAGATTACCACAAATATTTCCCTTCTTGTTGCCTCAATACCAGCGTACACCAGTCCTGTTTCTTTGTCAGAAGGGCTCTGTTCCCTTTGTCTGTACTCTGGGAAGCTGGATTTTGCTGCTTTTTGCTGGCTCAGAGCAGAACAGAAGTATTTTCTTGGGAAAACTGTGGCAAAAACAGTTTTAGAGTTCTCTGTTCTAAGAAACCTTTGCAGAAATGTTGAGTGCAGATGCCTAAAGCACTGACAGGGGCTTGGGCTTTGCCATTGCATCTCTGGGCACTAAGCTATATTATATGAATGGCAATGCTTACCATCTCTTGGTGTATACCCTGTAACCAGACTTGCACACACTGTTCTTCTGGCCAGGCCACTCCTCTCTGCACTCCAGCTGCTAGAGCTGCATCCCTGTTCCCTCTGCTGCCTCATCAGAGATCCTGCCACTCAGTTTAAATGCTGCGATGAATTACAGCACCGAGTCTTCTGCTCTGTCAGCTCCTTTCCTCCAACTTGAAATCCAGTGATTAAACACAGACACATCATCAGCCTTGAGTCCTGGCATCACACAGCCCATCAACTTGGCTTCTCTTGCACCAAATGAGAATTTGTAGTATCAGCTCAGGTTAGAAAGCTGTGAACTCATCTGGAATGTTAAAGGTGATTATTAAGTCACTTAACAATTGGGTTTATTTAATTTCCTTAATTTCTTTTTAATTTCCATACTAAAGCATAGGTATATTAAACATGCATAATCTATTCTTAACTAGCTCTATGAAAAATGCACTAGATCAGGGCTTGCTCCATCCCTCATGGCTACTGATTCACTATCCAAACTGCAAAATATACCTTTATCCACCTTTAAAAGGCTGTGACAACCTCATTTTGCCTATTTTCCTGGATTAAACACTGCTGACTCTCTTCCTTTTCTATCCAACTGGTCATTGTCTCTGTTGTGCTCCTCAAAAAACATGTGTATGCGTTTTTGTTTTGGTTTTTTTTGTTGTTAGTTCTTTTCTCTACAGCTGCATGCTGTAGTTTAACACATGCTAAGGACATCAGAGTAAAGCCTGGCTGATATGATCTGGGATTCACTTACCAGTGATAGTTGGCATTGCTGGCATGTGCTGCTCCCACAAGGAGCAGCAGACTTTTACTGTTACTCATCATATCTTGCAGCTTCTGATACATTCCTTGACTTCTCTGCCACTCTTCTACTTGTGCATCTATTTCTGGCTGCATGAACTGCTTTCCATGAATCTCTCGAGTGACACCAATGGTTCTCTCATTTAGTCAGGAAAACATGCTTGCTCCATGAGCCTGTCTTCCAAAGCAGCAGTAATTCCTCCTGGATTTGTATCACTTGCATGCCTGACTGGCTTCTCAGATCTGTATCAAAGGGTCTAGATAGTTCACATTTGTACTAAACCATCTTGTATTCTAGCTGCAGTCTACTAGGTGCCTGGGCCAATTCTGCTGACAAAATCTTGCTTGTGATAGACAAAACACCTGTTGCTATATGCATTGACTCACCCGGTTTCCAACTCCTACTGCCCTCTAAAAACAGCATGTAGAACAAGGGCAAATAATCTATACATACAGATACTGTGTCCATTACAAATCTTATTAGTTTCTATGATCCATTAAAAAAACCCCTCTAAATCACAACCCCAAAGCTGACTTTAGCCCTTACCCAAACAATAAACCCTAACAATGACCCGAAATCCTAATCCTAAATTTAACCCCTAAAACAAACTGTAACACTTAATGCTAATTTTAACACTTAAATAAAATCTCCACCTCCTAACTATAAAACATAACATCAAAAATAATGCCCCTAAATTTAACACTCTAATGCCAACATTTACCATGTGACTTTAAACCCAAGACAGAATCATAAAGACATTAACTATAAACACTGATCCCAAAACCTAACCATTATCCCCAACCCTAAACTCCAACCATGAAGATAACCGCAGCCCCTAAACCTAAACTCCAAGGCCTAAACCTAACCCCTAACTCTAAACCCCAAACCATATAACAAAACCTAACCCCAACTCCAAACACATCCCTAACCCTACACCTAACCACAACCACCTAACCCTATCTGATGGCTTTTGTCATTCCCACAAGGGGCTTGCTTCCCTCCAGAGCACCCTGGGGCTTTTACTGAGTTTTGCTTTGCCCTGCAAGGGGCTCTGTTCCCTTTCAGAGTGTCCCAGGGCTTTTGCCAGGCTTTTGCCAGGCCCATATAGGGCCCTGCTTCCTGTGGATCACCACAGGGCTTTTCTTGGGCTTTGCTGGTGCCCAGGCAGGTCTCTGCTGCCTTCCAGAGTGTCTGACAGCTTTTGCTGGGCTTTGCTGGTGCCCAGGCAGGTCTCTGCTGCCTTCCAGAGTGTCTGACAGCTTTTGCTGGGCTTTGCTGGTGCCCACAAGTGCACGGGAAGGGGAGAGTCACCAACAGCTCCAAGTCCTGGGCACTTCCTCATGAGAGCAGCACCCGGTGTCAGTTTTGCAGTTGGGCCCTGGCTAGGGCAAGGGTGCAGGAGCCTTCAGACCAAAGCCAACAGGAATCTTTCCAATGATTTAAAAGGAGTGTTGGATGGGATCCTACAGAAAACTGCCATGACTTTCAGTTGACAGTTCTGTCTTGACCACTGCCTGTCACTTGCAGCCCTGCAGATACTGCACACTAGCTGCTGCTGGAATTCACTAGGTGCTGTTCCTACATGTCGGTCTTGGAATAACTGCTTTTGGTCATATTCAGAACATCCTCCAGCCTTTCTGAAGCCTTTCTATTGATCACATGCTTCATATCCTGAACCACTAACAGTTCAGGCTCATCTGTGAATTAATGTGCTAGAGCAGGTGCAAATCTCCAGCCCTCTTGTCTCTGCTTAGTGACTCCTTCTTTGCACCCTCCTTACCTTCTGTTCACACTGGTAAATGACAAATGTCTTTCAAAAAGGAATTATTTCTATTTTGGAGAATCCTTTTAACACTTGCCTTGTACCCTGGCTACTAAAACACTCCCATATTGTGCCACAATCTTGTGAGCCTTTTGTCTTTGTTGTAAATGACTGCATGTGTCAATTCTCAGATACAGAGAAGATGTTTCCAAAAAAGCACTAAATTAGTGTGAGTTCTTTTCTCAGCTCTGAAATCAGCTCCAGGGCAGAAGACATGCTCTTCACCTTCCTCCTGTCCATGTCAGCTGAACATACAGACCCAATCAGTAAAAGTCTCTTTTGTCCAGACATTGAGGAATCTGTTGCCAACGGTTATCTTGGAACCTACCCATCAAGCTTTGCTGCAGGCAGAACTTCCAGAAAAAAAACCATTTATGTGACTAAATGAGAGCTGCAGGTCATGATGCCATGGCAGACACCTCACTTCAACCCGTTCACTAAATCACAGTTGAATCCTACAGGGCCAGTACCTGCCTTCCTCATCAACACAGCTCCCGGTGGGTTTTCAACTCCCCAAGTTACTTGGCATAAAATGACACACTGTTACTGCATTTCACATGTGCATTCTGAATTCTAGCCCACAAACATTTTTCTTTCTCCAAAGCATTTTTGTGTCGTTACATCTGAAGCATAACCTTCATTGTGAAAGAAGGAAGTCTTGGCTTTAAAATGTGATTGTAAAATAGGACTTACAACATCTCAAAGAAGCCAACTCAACTCCCATCTACAAACATGGTAATTTTTAAGTCTTCCAACACTGGGAAGCACAGTAAGTAATTTTTGAATGGGCTGGCAAGGCTGAAGACTGTCTTAATTGTAGTTTCTCTTGGAAAAACCTATTATACAGATATACTTCCCTACTCCCAATTCCAGTCTTCTCTATTGCTTTTGGGAGATCAAGGGAACAAAGGAATAATCTAAAGGTCTTTTTCACTGAAGATCAAAAAATGCTAACACTTTCATACAGAAAGCAGAAGTTCAGTACAAACTGCCAGCTCAGAGCAGGACACAGGCACATCCTGCATGTGTCCAGTACTGGCTTCCTTGTGATGAGGCCTGTCCCTTCAATATAAAAAATGGAATGTTATTATTTTAGGGATAATCTCTTTGAACCACCTTGGTGGTCAGTTCCTATCAGGGCTGCTTTCTAATAGAGGGCACAGCAGCTGTGGAAAAGCCTGCAGGGAAACACCTGCCATGGCAAATCTCTGGAACAGTGTGCAATACACCCAGGAGTGAGGAGAAGGACTTCTGTCCTTCCTGAGAACATGCACTCTGCCAAAGCCATAACCAGGACCACTTCCAGGAGCTTGGGGGTCATTTGGTTTTACACAGAACGGGAGCTGCAGCCATCCATATTCCCAAAGGCTTGCTCCTTCTTTTACTACCAGCAGGTGAGCAATGGCATTGAAGATCATTTAGCCACATACCTATGTTTGCATTCAATGCTCCTTTCAAGAGACTCCAGTGGCACATGCCAGGATACACCTAAAGTTATAGAAATAACTAAGTTATAGCAGAAAGATCATAAAAACAAGGGCAGGGATGGAGAGCAGGTTTATCATGTCTCAGGAAAATAAGGCAACCCCTTCCCTTTATTTTTTTGCTAGTAAATTGACATCAGAACCAAAGCCATGAATCATTTATCTGCAAATACCCCCAGTGCCTGAGAACACTGTCAGACTCCTCACTTGCTGTGTGCTGGCACTGGGACATACAAAGTGTCCTGCAAATGCTGCCCTGCTGAAAAGTTTCCCAGCACCAGCAGGTTATGCCAATCTGCTAGAGTAGGATACAGCAAACATTCATTTTCTGCTGTGGGGGAGGGAACCACTTCGAATTTCAACTCTGCGGCTTGTGTCGGCTGGCAAGGACAAACAGACAATTAGTTACAAAGAAAGTATAATGTAACTCCATCGCTCCAGAGACAGAGCCTTAAGTGGCTCCTTTCCTGAGAAGATGGACACTTCACAGAAAAACTGTTGCCAGTGAAAGTAGCCTGAATAACAGACTTCAGGAAGTATTTGGCACGTAGGAGTTCAAGGCAGGAAAAAACAAGGAAAGCCATCTTTTGGCCAAGAACGGTATAGATGTTCAGTTAATTCTTCTGTAGACACTTTTCATTTTCTCTTGTGCACAAGGGGCACAGGAGCAAAATGTATCTGCAAGTTATTATGTGCTGCACGCAATATAAAACTGTCAGGGGAAGCCCTCAAATGTTAGTATTTTTCCTCTCCAATGGCTTTTAAGAGCTGAAATGTTTTGGGGAACAGATGTTTTTGTAGTGTCTGTATTTTCTCACCTCTGCTTTTGATAGTGTGCATTGCCTGGGCTTGCACAGCAATTTTATCCTCAGGCCAGCAAGAGAGGGTTGGGGTGCACAATATTTGCAAGGCTTTTGCCCCATTTCCTTTTAAAGATGGTTCTTAGAAAAATGTCATCTCTTCCTCAGCAACTGTTTCCCATTCTTTCTCAATAATTAATAGTCCAACAGTGGATCAGTTTGACCTTCCTTTCTTGGAAATCATTCAACCTGTTTGTTTTGCATACAACAGTTCCAGCCATATGCACCCATTTGTACACCCCTTGCGCTTGTGTTGCTAATAAAGGTTTATATTTGGTGTTGCTAATAAAGGTTTATATTTGGCATGGACAGACAGCACTTAGTTGTTCTGTTATGAGTGTAGGCCATCCTGTTTCCCTGCCAGGCCCTATTTGCCAGAAGCAATGGTGATGATTCCTGTGGGGATGGGTGGCTGCACATCTCAGTATCACAAGAGCTGACAATTTGTTCAGGTTACAGTCTAGGTCTGACAAGCTTCAAGACAAACTCCTCGCTTCAGCCCATAAGTAGATGGTCCCTGTGGTATCAGCTCCCCACAGCTCACAGACTCCAGCCGTGGTGCTCTCAACACCACTGTTAATAAGCTTTATTATTACTCAAAAGGTCCTGCCTAAAGGGTCCAGTTTTACACAAGCACTTAGTAGGACAGGGGAACATTTAAAAATGCTTCTCAGCAAGGCCATTAAAATGGGGAGAAACTTCTATTGCAGTCAGAGAGTCAGAAGACACAGAGGCCTGAGAAGCAAGCTAGCAGGTACAGAGAAAGTCAGACCATTTCACTGCTCCATGCTCCAGCTTCCACTGCTACCAAATGCAGAGGATAGCACTGTCCTCTGAAATGCTTATATAAATCTACAGAGGGAAACTGCAAAGAACAGCTAAGGTTTATTACGTAAGATCCTGCCCTTCTGCCACACAGGGCTGCTTCAGCAATAGTCACTTTCACCCAAGGGCAAGACACTCCTTTTCTCTATACAAAGCATTTTCTCCCAGTTAGGGTTGCCCTTGGATATTTTGCAGAGTAAAGCACAGCAGGTTTTCAACTGCCAGCAGGATCTTTAAATGCTGCCACTTGCTCCAGATCACTGAATTGTATTTGCTGTGACTCAGGCTGCTGTAAGGGCGAAGGGACAGCTCCATCCATCACACATGTCCAATAAAACATCACACAAGTGAGAGGGGATAATCGATGCAAGCCAGCAGGTAGGCCTGCTGCCCCTTTCCTAACAAGCTGAGTTAGGCAAGAAACAAGCTAAGAGAGGGAAAAGCACAGTAACAACAGCATGTGGAAAGGTTCATGCCAGGGCTTTTGCAAATGAGCTCCCTTTTAGCAGACTCCTCGTGCCAGCCAGTGGGACATCTCTTCCAGCCCACCTCTTTCAGTTGTGCAGGACTCAAAGCATGACACTCTCCACAACAAGAGGCAAGAGTGGCATTTCCACTGCTTTTTGTGGGATGGCCAAGCTCTCATAGCATCACAGATCCACAGTTAAGTCAGACTGGTCTTACTGACTGCTTCACAGCTGCTTTAAGTCACAGCCTTCTCTGGAATCGCCCTGCCCAAGAAGATGGAGACAAGCAATGACTCTAGACTAGAGCTGGGTTTGCTGGAGCTGCTCTCTCTCCACATCTTAATAGAGCAAGTTGTGCATGTCTCCAGCTACTCAGAACTGCGAGAAACTGCTTGGCAGAAGAGCAGCAGCAAAGCAAATACAAACAATGCATGGCTCTACTTTAAATACACCTAAGTGGGAGAGAAGGCCCATGCCTGCACCCTAACTCAGTTCCTCCATCCCCACTTCCTGCACTGTGATCCTGCTAACAACTCATAGGTATTCACTGAAGTACTTCTAAGCATAGGTCAAAATGGAGACTTGGCTCAGCTGTTCTCTCCATCTGTGACCTCATTGCTCCTTCACAGTGGCCAGTGGAGCACTTTAGTTAGTGAGGAATATGGAAACTGGCAACAGAAGGCTTGTGTGCAGGATCCTTTCTGTTCTTGTAGCTGCCTCATCTAAAGGCAAATCAACCCACCACATACAAGCAAGCCTACAGTCAAGAACATCCCTTCACAACCTGTAGACTCTGTCCTGTTTGGAAGTTTTCACAAGCTAGGGAAAGAACAGTCATCTTCATCAGATGCCTAATTCCAGCTGCAAACGAGCTTGTGCTGGCATTAAAGATGTCAGCCTTCTTGTTATAAGGGATCCTGGATGCCACTGCAGTGGGCAGAAGAATCTGTTCCAGCAGGATCCTGCGAGGGGCTGCTGAGATGGTATTTCTCAGGAAAATACAGTGTTCTGTGAATCAGGTTTCTGACAGCATCAACATCGTTTTTGTCTAAGGAAAAGAGAGAAAACCAGTTGTTAGGCATTCTCACCAGGCAGTGTGAAAGGTTCTTCCTCAAGAAATACTCTGGTTTCCAGCATATCATCTGCCACCTCATCCTCTTGCTTTCTGTATGTCCTCCTTCTTTCTGCACTCACCTATATCCAGCTGCTGCAGGAGACTTTCAAACTCTGGGTCACCATCCAGGATTTTCAATAGGTTGGTGGACTCCATTCTCTCCAGCTGCACATCCCAGTAGATGTAGATCTTCTGGCTGAAGCTGACATAAACAAGGCAGGGACTGTTGCTCCCTTCTTTGCATGCATAGAGGCCTGCAGAAAGGAGAAGGGTTGAGATCTGACTACTTCCAAAAGGAAAGAGAAAGCAAATAATTGACATTTCATGATGAGGTACCAAAGCTGTTACCAGAAAACAGCAAACACCTGGGCGGAGATATGGGCCTGGGTATACAAAGTCCCTTTGAGACAATCCAAGAAGCTGTCTCTGAACCGCATGAAGCTTGGGGATTTGCAAGCAGCTTCTTGCAGGTCTGAGAGAAGGGACTGAGCAGGGCCAAAACAGGCTGCTTCCATGGGCTCTTTATCTCCACTGAAGAACAGCTAAGAAGTCTGCAAATTAAAAAAAGCAGTGTGGAGGACAGGAGACCACTATAGCACCTCCAAAAACAACAAGGAAAAAACCCCAAGGCACCATAGATAAGCCTCAGCATAATTTTCTCTCACCCTTACTTTTCCCAGATGCCACCAGAGAAAAGACTAGCTGGGCCTTCTGCAATATGCACACAAGGAAATTATCCCCACTGCAGCCAGACAAAGGATTCTGGGTCTCCTAGATGGGAGTAGTAGCTCTGAGGGGGAAATGCTGGGGTTGGCTTTGCAGTCAGGCTTCCCACCTGCACAGAAGGCACTGACATTCTCATCTGCTTGGAATCTGGCCACAGTCCGATTGTGGTCGATGATGTACGTCTGACCGTCCCACGCACAGGCAACCACCTCCTCGTGCCCATTGCCCTGCAGGAGCCAGAGGACTGCGTATTACACAGGTGTCACCCACTCCCAGGGACAGACAAGAATCTTTCTTGCCGGTTCAGAGACACACACTAATGTCTAGATGCCACTTTTGGACATCTCATCCAGGTATTTTGCACTTGGAGCTCATCTCTCTTCTATATGGCAATCCTTACGTACTGTAAGAGCTTTTAGACAATCAGGGTATTAGCAGCAAGCAAAACCATTCAGCTTTGCAGTAAGATCGAAGAACAGCTGGGGGACAAAAGTTTACAAATGGATAAATGGATGCTGGGTCTAACAGGCAGACACAGCTCAACCTCCTGCAGCTGGGCAGACTGACCTGAGTGCAGAACGTACTGCTACAGCCAGAACACTCTGTGTCATCCTGAGATAATCCCAGCCTTTTCCAACTGAGTCATACTCCTTCTGCCCTTCCTAAGTTCATTTACACAAAGCCACACTGAGTTTTTGTCTTCATCTCTCCCAGCCTTACTCAGATACTCACTGTAACGTCCAGCTTTTCCAGAGCAAAGAGCTGGTGATCAACCTGAACAGACCAGAGTAACTTGTCTGCTCCCTCCATCAGTTTCAGTGTTCCTGAAGAAAGAAAAAAACAACTGTTTTGAAAACAATAAAAGAGAGCAAGATGTTTGCTAATGCTAGGCCCTGCTCCTTCAACACTCAAGGTTGCTGAGAATTAGCTGCTAATAGCACAGACATGGACTTGGCTGCTAAACCCGTACGGGACACTTGAGCCCACCTACCAGGCTCCCATTATCCAGATATACTGTGGCAGTACTGGGCAGGGGGCACTGGCCATGACAGAGTGGAACATAAACAAGCATCTATCCTCACAGTGTCCTCTGTGCCTTCATATAAAATATGTCAGCAGAAGGAACCTTGGAATCAAATTCTCTTGCCTGACCCCTGAAGGGTTTCTGAAGCCCAGCTTCCCCTTATTTTAAAAAACCAAAAGCAGCCCCTGAACAACTGAGCCCCTGGATCCCTGCTTTGAATTAGTGACAGGCCTTGGCTGCCCCACAGGTCTTCTTCCAGGACACTGGCAGGACTTACCATCCAGAGTACAGAGGGCAAAGAGACCTGAGCCACTATTCTCACTGGACCCTGAAAGTGCAAAAGAAAATTACTGGCATTGATGCCATTTTGTAAACATCGTCCCCTCCCTCTCCTGAAAACAAAAAAAAAAGATCCAAACCAAGCTGATCCATGCTGCCAACTTTCCTTGCCCAGTTGTGTGCAGGACAGCAGTGACAAATGTCACTAAATCTGAAGAGGAGAGTTCCCTGACCACCAGGCTGTTTCAGCCCTTCAGTAAACTCTCTACCTAGCTACTAAAAAAAGAAAAGACATGCAAGGTCAAGTTTTAAAAATATGACACTCTCAGACAGAGGACTGGAGCTGTATTCAGCTAAAGCTGCATTTAACCATTTCAGTGACAACACAGGAGAGGCACTGGCTCCCTGAGGAGGAACCCAGGAAACCTGGCAGGCAGGGGCAAGCCAGCAGAGCTGAAAGCAAGCAGGCAGTTTTCCCGGAGGTAAACAACACGAGCATGTTCTCCAGTGCCCACAGACAGCTCCAAGCTACAGCCCCCTGCACACCCCCAGGCTGCAAACCCCATTTCTGCAGATCAGCCTAAAGCAAAGCCAGCTGGTTGGGTGCTTAACTGCCCCTAGTGATAAGCACCCAGACAGGCTCTGATCCAAGAGATCTGCTGTGTCCCCCTTGGAAACTGGTCAGCATGGCACTCTTCAGCTGGTCCTTTATTGATGGTCCAGCACCAGTGGGCTTTTTTACAGCCTGCTCTTCATCCCTTATGCTGTGTGCCTTCATTTTTTCACAGACATCTCTCAATAGATGCAAGGCTTCATATGCAGTGAAGTAATTGATTTCATGCTCTGTTGACCATGTTGCTCACAGCAGCATTAGAGATGCTGAGAATATGACAAGCTTAGGAACTGGGCAGGAAAGGTCCTCTGAGGAATGGGAAGAGGGTGGAGCTCAGTGCATTGCTCTTGTCCACAACCTCTAATTACACTGGACAGGCTGAATCATTCTCAGACAGCACTGCAGGAGGCAATACTTGGGCAGAGCAATACAAGAGAAAGTGATCTCTGCTGGGAGTTTTCTGCCTTCTACTATGCCCACACACTCCAAGGGGGAGTGAAAGCTTATTCTCCACAGGTACCAAAGGAGGGTTCAGCAGGTGCACCGGGCACAGGTCAGAGCACAAGGAGTTACAGGAGGGAAGCAGAGGCAGCGTGCCAGAAAAGTCTGGACACAAGACCAGTGTGTCAGGGCTGAGAGAAGCTGGCAGCTGTGCAGATTTTAGATACAAGACCTGAACACAACACAGTGGAAAAAGACAGAGGACAATGATACAGGTGAAACATGGAAGCAGCTATGGAGAGGGTGGGACTGCACAGCAGGAGGAGCAGCACAGAGCCACCAGGAACTGAGATTCAAATGCTGAAAAGCAAGAACAAAGATGAGGCTGTGGGAAGGAAAAGATGCATCTAGGAAATAAGAAGGAGTCATAAGCTGCAGCCATGCAGAAGCAAGGATCAAGGACATCTGCAGGAGCATGGCATGGCAGCCATTCAAACTGACTAAATGCAGGTCAGCAGAGGCTGCAGAAAAACTCTTGTGCTGAGTGAAGGATAAGGGCTACCTAGGGAAGGACAAAGGCTATAAAAAGCTCACATGCAAATATCCAACTGTCTTTCTTTGGGAGCTGGCTAAGAGAGGCTGAGATCCCTGTGTTCTTGCAGCAGCCTCTCACAGGTTTTTTTCTACCACAGGAAATCTGATTTCATTCACTGCTGAAAAACCAGCAGGGGCAACTGCTGGGCTGGAGACCCCAAGCTGCTGATGTCTCACCTCGGGCAATGCTACCAATCAGATGAGTGGAGACATTCTTGTTGTGAATCCGCCCAGACGTTTGGTGTAGAATCACATCTCGAACAGGGGCCTCACTGGGAAAAAGAGAAAGACAACAGGGAAAAGTTAGGGAACCACGCCTGGGACTGTCTCAGAGGAATTCCAGGAGTAAGGCCTGTATTCCAATGAAGGAAAAAAAGGACAGTTTTTGTCATTACTGTTACAAAAGCCTGGCTGCTTTTCTTTCACAAAGTATCTGCCCAGACTGAACAGGCTGGTGAGAGACTACATCTGGGCCTGGCTTCTGGCTAACAGAGTACCATTCCACTGAGTTCTCTAAGACATCAAGGAGACTTGCCTAGGTTCCCTCCTGCTGCGGTTTTTTGTGTCTGCCTTGAAGTCCACACCTTGAACACCACAGAAGCACCCAAATTCCCCACCAGGATCCTTCCAGCATCAAGACAGTAACAAGCACCTCACTGCTCATCCTGGTTGCTGTGGCTGTGATTTACAGCACTGGCTGCCAGGGAAACTTAGGAAAACTTCTAATTGTCTCATTTGCAGAAAACAAGAGAATGAACCCAGTTTTATCCTGGACTTCAGGTGTATTTGGTTTGGCCCAGTCTCTCAGCTGTTACCCTGAAATCTGATGACCTTTCTATGGAAATCTAGGTCACTCACTTCCCTACCTTAGCTCCCAGTAGTGAGGAAGCCTCAGGGAGGTGGTTTTGCCACTCTCCTCTTTGCCCAGTTCAAGAAGAGAGTGGCATACAAGGAAAGCAGCAGTATTCATCTTCGTGACAGAGACATGAAGAGTGTCCATGGAAGCTTGGGTGTAGGCGGGCTCAACTGATGAGGTGCCAGCAGCACAGCAGGTCACTGAAGCAAGGACAGTGACAGCACCCCCTGCTTCACACAGTGATGTGGTGACACCCTGTAACAGGCATCCGCAGTGGCATGTGCTCATGTACCCCTGCAGGAACAGCCTCACCTGCTCGGGGCAGGTCCGTCCCTTCCCGCGGCTGCGTCCCGCTGCTCCGTGTCCCAGGTGCACAGCAGGATGGCATAGCCACAGCCTGGCTGTGACACCATCAGCTCTGGTGAGCCATCAGGGCCTGGGTTCACAGACAGGCTGTCCACCTACAGCAGCACAGGAAAAACACGGATAGAGTCAAGAACTCCAAAAGGTTTACAGTGCTCCCTGCAACTACATTTGAATGTGGCAAATCTTCTGATACAGCTGAGCAGCAGCTGAGCAAATTCAGCTGGAAGCAAAACACCCAAGTTCAGTAAAAGATTGGTTCCTTACCAAAAGCCACTTTAAAACAACACTGGTACTTCCCACTAATGCTCTCCCATCAGGCAAAAGAAACTGCTTCTCAGACCAACTACCAGCTGTACAAAAAAATCTAAGGGCAAATCTCCTCTCAAACCATCAACATGACAATTGTTCTGTTCATAGGACTGAGATTCTGTGCTTCTTCTCTTGAAAAAGCCACCTCTTGAAGACTGTATGACAAGTACTGCTCTGAACATCCTTTTTCCTTACCTGACCTTCTAGAAGCCATTTCTTCAACAGGATCAACTGCCCAGAGACATGGTCTGGATTCTCTGATGAGTCCTCCCAGCGGAAGGCACGGACCACCCTGTCAGTGTAGCCCACAACCAACTCACACTTCCCATCTCCATCTGCAGAGAAGAGCAAAAGACAGCTGGACTCTCTCAAGCCCTAAGAGCCCAAAAATGCAGAAACCACTCTGCTGGTTTCTATAGTTAGCATCCCTGGGGACCACAACCATGTAATGAAAGCTTGCACTTCAGAAAAATTCTGAAGTTCTTGTTTCTCCCTTCCATGACTTTGCTTGGTTTGTTGGAGTGTCAGTTCCAGCAAGACAGTAATCTCCTGCTGCATGCCCCCCCCAACCTTCTCTCCCCACTGCCTCACACACAAACCCCTTCACCCTGCATTGCCACACCAGCTCTGTGGCTCACCAATGTCATTGATGAGCATGACCTTGGTGTTGGCAGGAATGTGCTGCTTGAACACTGGCTTCTGCTCTTCTGCCCCTGCCAACTCATGGTGGCCTGAAGCATCTGGGTGCTTTGAATTCAGAGAAGTCAGGTCAAACAGATGAAACCAGCCTTCTGCACTCACCGCCACCACGAAATTCTGTGAGGGAAAAGAAAAACCTTGTAATTCTTCCTCCTCTTTTAGAAACTGCAGAAGCTGCCCCACAGCAGGGCAAAGGAAGACACAAGGGTAGATCGAAAATGATCAATGACTGCTACAGAACAGGAGGTTTTTGGTCAGCACACGAACTTCTCTGCTACTGGCAAGAACCAAACTTCTTGTTCATCTTTGTCACACTACAGTATCAAGTGGTATGTGTGCAATCCTCAAACAACACGTGGCTTTCTCAATGCCCACGTTAGCTCTGCTCCCCACTAGAGGAAACACAGCTACAGTATTTCAGGCAGGGTGCCTGAACTGGGACCTTTGGGCTCATTGGTGCTGGCTGAACCCCCAGAAACAGCAATCCAACAAAAGGAGTCATAGTAGACTCAGTGGAATTTGCTTGGGAGTCCAGACTATTCCATGTCTCAGTCTTGTTTAGATGACCTTAATTGCACAAAGCCATGTGGCAGAAGGACCGCGGCCCACAGCAGTCATCAGCCCAAGAAAGGCAAAAGCCAGTGAGCAAAAGGAGCAACCCTCAAACCACCAAAGCCTTGTGGTGCTCTCACAAGGCCACATGGAAATCAAAACTGCTCTCTGAATACAGGATGGATTTTCTTGCTCTCTAAAACCCGTGTAAGGCTCACAGAAAAAATACCAGTTATATATAAACAGAGGAACAGTTTAAAAACAGCAAAGGCAAACCCTGAAGAGACAACACCTGCAATCTGTCCTCCTCTGTCACACTCAGCACATGGCATGACCCTAATCTCCTGAACACCTCCCACATGCCCTACAGACAGAGCTGGGCAGAGTTTGGCTCCTCTCACCTTTCCTTTATTGCACACATCTCCCACACGGACACACGTGAGCTGCAAAAGAAAACAAGGTCATCCATGAGAAAAGGCACCCAACCCAGCACCCTGGGACATACCTCTGCCCTACCCCCTCCTCTCCCATAAAGAATCTCCTGAACTCCTAACAGCCTTTTGAAGGACAAGGACAGCAGTCAAAGGACAGAAACACAACTGGCCAGGCTATAGGCAAAAGGGGGTCTACAATAATTACATGAAAGTCACCAGAATCAGTTCGGGCTGCCATTCCTCTCCAGCCTACACATTCCTAGTCAAAGGACAAGGATAGCTGGCTGCACATACACCACAAGGCCCAACCATTTAGAAGATTTGTCAAGAACTGACCATTCCTTGGCAAGATCGCACAGCCCAGGGCTTGCTATCATCGTTCTTGTAAACATAGAGCTTTCCATTGGTGTCTCCCACCACGAGTTCATTCAGCTGTACAAGAAAATTGGGTTAGTTAGGAGAAATCCACAATTACATTAACAGCAAAAATTTCAGAATTCATCTCTAAAAATCACTCTGTAGGAAGAAGCAGCAAAACTAAATGAGTTAAAGAGACAATCTTGAATCAAAATGGAAGGTTTGGGAAAATATAAAAGCCCTAATTTTATTCTTGCAGATAAAAGAGATGGGGAACGGCTCTTTACAGCAACATCCCCATTACCCACTGCTTCTCCACTCATTGTTTCAGAGCTGTGTCACTGACTGTTTTAACACCATGGTTGGATGTTAAAACAATCATCATTACTCCATCTTCCATCCTTCAATCTAGACTGACTTGAATCACCTAAGGAAGATAATGGCAATGACAAAAATACAACCATCCAGGAAGTCAGTGCAAGAACACTTAAAACAGATTTACACAGGATGTTCAATCTCACTGCTGAAGGGGTAAAGGAATTTCAGAATGGTGATTATTTCTTTAAAGAAGATTTCTAAAAATCACCAGCCACCCATAGTGATAAGCCTACTCCCATTATCCATCTCCTGCATCATGCTTCTGTGTATTTAAATGGTGTGCATTTCATAACCCCCTGCACACCTTACCTTACAGAACAACTTTTTATGGGGAAATCTCTTTAACCATCGACTGGATTGCTAGCCATGACATTTTCCAGGATAAGGCTGTAAAACACCTTGACTGTTGAGGAGAAACAGCTGACATATGGCTGGCTAAGTTAACCTCTTCCTAGTTACAGCCAAATCCAAACCAGCCATTTCAGGGGCTGACAGCAACACTCCCAATGCACATCCATCCATCACACGGCTCTAGAGACACCGAGACGCGGCTCTACCCTGTTTGTGACCTGCTGTGCCCAGCAGAGCACCACCACACCCGCGCCCATCTGTGACAGGGGACTGCCTACTAAGCAGAAGTTAAGCTCCCAAGCCCTGACCCGCTGCAGCCCAGCAAACATTCCCTTTGCAGGGGAACTCCTGGGGGTTCTGACCAGGCGCCCGCCAAGCCCCGTGCGTGTGCCCAGGCTGGAATCCCCGACATCCCCTCCCCGCACCCGCACCAGCCGCTCGGTGCTCCCCCCAGCCCCGTCTCCGAGGCGGCCCTGGGGCTCCCCAGCCGGCCCCGCCCGCCCCACGCCGGTCTCCGGGCTCGGACCGTGTCGTTGTCGGCGTCCCCCAGGCAGATGGCGTGCGGGAAGAGGCTGCCCGCGAAGTCCAGCGCCACACACTGCACGTAGCTGACGGAGCGCATGGCGGCCGCGCCGGGCATGGCGGGAGCGCGGGGCGGGGCCCGCCCGCTGCCCCTCACAGCGACGCCGACACCGGAAAGGATTTACACACGCAGAGACAGCGGGTGCGGTTTACAAAGTCAGGACTGTAACTGTTTATTTTAAGCATTATTTTCTTCTTTTTTTTTTTTTCCTCTATAAGGACATACATAACGAAGTTTATAGTTGAAGTTTACATGCATGACCTCACTCACAAATACCAGCATTGCCACCTTCTGCCGGCAACCAGACCCACTTTTAGAGACAGCACGGAACATCTGTTCAGCTGCCTGGACAGGGCATGTTTAGTGTCCTAAACAGATTTACACTCTCAAACATTTCATAGTTTATGTAGTAACAACAAGGGCACAGTGGTACTTTCAAGACTGCTCACACTTAACAACAGATGCACCATTGACTAGATTTTTTTATAGATGTGCCACAGAAATCACTTTTTGTTTTCAGAAACATATACAACTATCATGCCTGTAGGAGATTTTTGATAACTGCTGTTCAACAATTAGAAATTTATCATTAGGACTTGGCCCTACGTTTTAGCAGCAAAACCAGTTTAAGCCACAGAGGCTTGTTTTCCAGGAATAATTAGCAACAAATAAAGGTATTTCCTAGCTGAATAAGTACTCTGGCTTGGCATTCCTGTCCCCTTTAACTGGTTTTCTAGGTCTAGAAATCCTTTCTTCTAACCCCAGTTGACACTCACAGTGTTGTTTCCCACAAGAGGGGGTAGTGCTTTGGTATAAGTTTTTCACATACACGGGGCTGTTGCTACATTCAGAGCTCATGAAAATCACCCCCATTACTTGGCAACCCTAAAGCTTTATTAGACAAATGAAATCAGCATTTCCTTAAGTGAAGTGACCACCCAGGCACCTCTCCTGCCTCTGTCCTATCCCACCCAGCCCATGAGATTCAGAGCACTGCAGCTCCCAGCTCTCTAACCAAGCTCCAGCCCAGCAGCAGGTGCTGAATTTGGTGTCCGGGGCCCAGGGACAGGACAGCACTCCAAGCAGCCCTTGCTTGGTGACAGCTCCAGGGCCCAAGCTGGGCTGGCACTGCTGCAGGACAGGTACTGGCACTCCCCCCCAGGCCCCACGAGTTTAAGTGCTTACACAGTATTTCTGTTTCAGCAAAGGAGACCAGGAATTCACATCGTATTACATGTTTAAACAGGGATACTCTCTGCAATATACACACAAATTCCAGCCCATGGCATGCCATGCAAAGACATCTTTCTCACCACAAAAAAATTCCATTTATTTTAATCTGAGAGAAACAGATTTTCTACCTTTCTTCTGCAGAGCAGGCAAAAAAATTGCCCCTTCTGCCCCTGTCTCTAAACAGGACACTGGAAATGCAAATTTAACACCACGTGATAGGATAAACACTTGAGTTTGAGCACTATGTTCCATGCCTTCAGACAAAAAAAGCTCACCCCAACCAAAAGCCCCCACAAAATTCAAAAGCACACCCACCCCCAAACAAGACACACAAACTGCAGAAAGAAGCAGAATACTTAGTAATAGCTTTCTTGTGAGATCTGGGTAAGCAGACATTAGAATCACTGAGGAGTTTGTAGGTCATTGAAAGTATTTGCAATATGTAAGCCATTATCCCTTACTTTCACTTCAAAGCCAGCCACTTTCAGATACACTGGTTTGGTTTTTCCTCTGGTCCAGTTTTACAATGTAGTGGGGTGAAGAGGAAGGTAGCAATATGAACATAGAACAACCTGTATGCATAGGTTACAGAGTTGCTTTATGCACAGTGTCCAGCAACATAATTTTTCCCTTTTGCAAATATATGGGTAAATACTGTATCAAATATTGTGGGAATTTTCTATGGTAATGAACAAACAACACAGAAAAATAATCAGGACACTGGTTCTGTGGACAAGAAAACAGTGATCAAAGGACAGTATATTCTCTTGATTCTGTGCAAATTCCAATAAAAACCCACGAAAAGTTCAGTTTTCTTGAGTTTAATTGGAGCTTTATTACTTAAGCTGTGACTTCATAGTCTTCATCTTCAGCAATTTGCAAAGAGGAGGCATACAAGAAAGGCTACAATACTTAATGGAAGGGACTCCCTACTGAACAGGGGGAAAGAGGGCAATCCCAAGGCAGAAGAACTGGGAGCGCTGATTTGTTCTTAAGTCTCGCATGAGGACTCCTGAAAAAAGCTGATTACTTGAAGCAAATCAAGGAAATAAATTTAGAAAGCAGAACCTGGGATTAAAGTAAGCTGGAACCAAAAAGAAAAACGCCGATGACAAAACGGGGACTACCCACCTGTCAGCCTCAGCTCTGTGCCCGGGAAGATCATGGAACCGATCCTCCTGGATGCTATGCTAAGGCACATGGAGGACAGGGAGGTGACCAGGGACAGCAGCACGGCTTCACCAAGGGCAAGTCCCATTTGAGCAGCCTAGTGGCCTTCAGTGATGGAGTGACTCCACCAGTGAACAAGGGAAGGGCTACAGGTGTCATTTACCTTCATTCCTGTAATTTTCTGCCTTAGACACAGTTCCCCACAACATCCTTCTCTCTGCATTGGACAGAGATGGATGCAGTGGGTGGACTGTTTGATGGGTAAGAAATTGGTTGCACGGTCACATCTACAGGCTAGTGGTCAACAGCTCAGCATCCCAAGGGACACCAGTGACAGGTGTGTCCCTCAGGGGTCCATACTGGGACCAGTGTTACTATCATCTTCGTTAGTGACGTGGATGAAGGGGTAGAGTGCACCCTCAGCAAATCTGCAGATGACACCAAGCTGAGAAGTCCCCTTGACACACCTGAAGGACAGGATGGCACCCAGAGCGACCTGGACAAGCCTGAGAAGTGGGCCCCTGTGAAACTCATGAGGCTTCAATAAGGTCAAGTGCAAGGTGCTGCACCTGGGCTGGGCAAACCCTGGTATCAATAAAGGCTGGGGGATGAACATTTCCAGAGCAGCCCTGCCAAGAAGGATATGGGGGTGCTGTTGGATGAGGCTGGACATGAGCTGGCAATGTGCACTGACAGCCCAGAAGGCCAGTTGTAACCTGGGCTGCATCCAAAGCAGTGTGGGCAGCAGGGGAGGCAGGGGATTTTAACCCTGTACTCTGCTGAGATCCCACCTGGAACACTGCATCCACCCCTGGGATCCCCAGCACAGGAAGGACATGGACCTTTTGGAGCAAGTCCACAGGAGGCCCACCAAGATGATTAGAGGGATGAAGCACCTCTCCTTATGAGACAAGGCTGAGAGAACTGGAATTGTTCAGCCTGGAAAAAGGAAGGCTTTGGGGTGACCAAACTGTGGCGTTCCAGTACCTTATAGGGAGCCTACAAGAAACATGGAGAGAGACTATTTACAAGGGCAAGTAGTGACAGCACAAGGGGAATGGCTTCAAACTGAAAGAGGGCAGGTTAAGATTAGGTATTAGGATTAAATTCTTTACTCTGAGGGTGTTCAGGCACTGGAACAGGCTGCCCAGAGAAGCTGTAGATGCTCGGGGGGGGGGGTTTAGAACTAGATCTTTGAGGTCCCTTCCAACTCAAGCCATTCTATGATTCTATGAAAATGCAAATAAACCAAGCAGAGCAAATCCAGACAAAACCCAAACAGTAACAGAGGCTGAATGAATAAATAAAGTCACTAGGATTAAACCAGATTTATGCTGCCACTCAGCTTCTTGAACAGCCACATAAAGCTGTAACTGACTGTGGCATGGTGGCTTCAGCCTCTGCTCCCTTGAAGCCACTATCCAACCAGGTAGAAAAATAAAGGTCTAATTCACTGGAAATTCTTTCATTTACAAAACTAATGGAATAGGGGTTTTCTTATGCTTCTGCTTCAACTTCTGATTTATCTTCAACTCCATTCTGCGCATCTTTCATTTCTGCATCTTCAGTGTGGCTTGTCTGAAGAGTAGCAGATGACTAAATAGAGAGACAAAGAAAATATATTAATACATTATACAAAATTGCTAGCACAAACACTGTTTGATTCTTATTACTTAGAAAGCTTGTCTACCCTGCCAGACTGAATTAAGATATTAGGATCTTCAGCCAAAAGACACCAAAAATTTTCATGCATCTGAGAAACCAGAAGCAGTGTAGAGGAGGCCAAAATATAACACTGGTATTAGGTGGTTATGATTCTTAATGTGGCCTGCACCCACTTGCCACCCAACAACTCCTCAGAAGTCTTTTAACTGAAATTCATTTATGAAGCTTCCGCAGGAACTGCTTTTGCCCTGCTTCAATATTAATGTCATCAATTTTCAGCCATTCCCATGGCCTACCCTGACCCAACTTGTATGAGGCACACCTGCACTCAGTATACAAAGTATCTTTGTTGGACAACCAGTTTTGTGAAGGGACACTTCAAACTCAGCAACAGTGATTTGGATGTCCTGTGCAAGAGCCTAACTGGAAGAAAATATGATCTGAATGTGGCTGCTCTAAAGCCCTCTCCTTGTGCATCTTCCTCATAAAAAGGTGTGGAAAGCAGAGCCATGAGGTAGGGCCCCAAGGTCAGCTTTTACAATAGGACATAACCAGCACATCCTGACCTCACAATAATTTTCAAGCACAGTAAGGGGAGGTAAAAATGTCTTGGCTTGCTCATTTCAAAACCTAGTGCAATGGAATTGCTATTCCACCTGTCAGCCCAGCATCTTGAGCCAGCTGTTTTATGATGATATTAGATGAGAACCAAACAAAACCAAGCAAAGTCTTAAGCATACAATGCTGGAAGAGCAGAATGGGGGGGGGGGGGGGGGAAACAGGCAGAATCCTTAAAATCTTACACCAATTTGGTTGCAACACAAAACCACATTCATGTATCAAAGGTCAATTTTTCATCCTTACAAGCATTCCACAAAGCACAAAAGAGTTAAGTCTTCTCTCCACAGAAAATCTGTTAGCTACCAATCCTGGGCTTAAGATAGGTGATAAACACCCTGACCTTCAAAAATTCACACTTTACTTATGTGAACTTTTCAAATTCATGAAAGGAACTACTGATGCAAGAGTGGCAGTTGAATTTAATGGACTGTGTCAGGAACATCAGAACTGCAGTTCAAGCTATCTTCTTAGCAATCAGAAGACATTTAGCAAACAAACTCTCCTCTCCAGAACTTTGAACTTCTACTACACCACCACTAACAGACACTGCTGGAGCTAGGGTAAAGCAACACTATAAATGCAGTAAGAGGAAAACAAGCTTTTCTTGCAAGAAAACTACCTCAAGACTGGCCTAGGGAGTAAGCATCCTTTACAGTTTATAGTTCCATCAATCCCATTTCCTATAAAACCATATCCACTTAAGGCAGGCCAGATGGCTCACAGAAAAAAAAAAAAGCCAGAAACAGCACATTGCACATTCCAAGATCATCTAACTTGCTAGGAAGAATTCACCAGGCCAGTGGCATCCAGGCCTGTATCTGTCCAGCAGGATCAGGGCAGGGATCGTCCTCCTGTACTTGGCAATGGTGAGGCCACACCTCAAATCCTGTGTCCAGTGTTATAAATCTCCTGTGTCCAGTGTTATATGACAAACAATAACTTTTCATTTACATTTGGTTGGAGTCCAACCTAAAGGATTCTACAACTTTAAACTGATTCTATCCCAAGCAGATAGGGAAATTGGGACTAAGTGCCATGTTTTTCCAAGATCCCAAACAGTCTCCAGTGCAAAGACTACGAGTCTGCCTTTTGCCAAGAATATTACTCTACCAATTATCTGTCTTAGGAGTTGAAGAAAGCTCAAGGCTTTTGAAGTTTTAGTGGGTATAGCTTGTTTCAGCAATCCACTCTTCCTATCTCAACAGATCTTGCCGTATCCCACACCTACTGGAGGAAGCCAAATTCCCAGCAGCTGTGCTAGCTGAAAGGATCCTTCACAACAGAGCCTGACAGCTGGCAATTAAATCCTGCCATTTCAGAAGTTAGGATGCCCAACATCTTAAAGTAATTCCACAAATTAATTCTAAACATCTAAAATAATTCTACTTCAGTTGCTGTGTCTTTGTGTTTCTGAGATTTTTTATTAAAGCCTACCAAAATTAAGATACTGTGTAACTTTACATCACTGTGTCTAGAAGGACAGAATACTTTCTTTTAAGCTCCAATACACAAGGACCATTGACATCAGGCTGTTTAGCCGTAAAGAGAAGAGACAGAGTGAAGCATTTCATGTAGGAAATTGTCAGCTGACACTCTGAAATGGCTGAACTGTCAGGATACACTCATTTGAGGACACCATGCCTCTGGAAATACTCAATGACACAGTTAACCAATGGAAATTAATGTACCAGTATCTGGCAATTTTTAACATTCTCCATGCTTATTCTGGAAAGGTGAAAATAACCTCACAAGATACGAGCTTCTGTACTCGCCACTGTTACTGAGGAAATTTGAGTCTGACATAAATCCCAGATTTGTCTGAGAAGTTACAGTTCCATCTTGTCCCTCTAGACCATCAGATTTAAGGAAAAGAACCAGAAGATTTTCTTAGGATATGTGATTCTCACCAGTAACCTGAAATGTTTGTTGCTAGCTAATACAATCTTGTTATAACCTGTATTCACTTACTGCCATTATTAACTGAACTAGCACTTAGTAAAATTCTAGTGAAAGCTTATTAGGAAAACCATCCATACAGCAGAATAATCAGTCTGTGATATTTGTAATGGAGACCATCAACCACACCCTAATGTCTCCATGAGAAGCAAGATGGTGCTCAGCACCCTCTGTATTACAGACACAAGCTCTCACTAGATGGGCACCCCAGGCACCAGAACAGCCTGTTCTTTGCAACAGGTTCTAGAGGAATAGGTGCTTTTCCCACTTCTAGAACATTGTCATGTTTGCATCTCATCAATTCATCTGCCTTCTGATTAACACTGGTCTGTTGCAAATTCAGCTGAAACAGATAAAAGCTTTCTGTGCCATCGTTGGTATTCCTGGTTCTCCTGTTCAAACAAGATGGCCTAATAATTTGGACTGCTGGCATTTTGAGATCCATCCCTGCTCCCCAAAACAGTGTTCTACTTGAGTGTTCTCCTGCTATAATTATCAGCAGTAAGAAGCAAGGTGAGTACCTAAACCACTGTTCCTTGTCTTACACATGACACCACCTCCTGTAACGTTCGAAGTAGCGTTACTTACCTTTAAGTCTTTGTCTGCGAGCCTTTGGAACATGTTGGCGTACATCTTCTTCTCCTTCTCATGCTGCTCCCGTATTTTTTGCTGACAAGTCACCAGTTGCACTTTGGCAGCTTTGTTACTTGGATAAAGTTGTATCACTTTCTGGAAATCTGCTCGGGCCAACTCAAAGTCATTGACAGCCAAGTGAGCTTCTCCACGCCGGAAAAGGCCTTTTTCATTGTTGCTATCCAATTCGAGGGCCTGCATTCAAAAAACCAAAACCACGCTCAGTAATTATTTTTCTTTTATAAAAATGATATGCAGTCAGAACACCAGTGACTGCTAGGAGCTGTACCTTCTGATGTAGACTTATGAGTCTTGTCAGGGCTTACTAATGAAAGTCAGTGGAATACAGCAGAAGTAAGGACAAAGAGGAATGAATATAGTAGGTTATCTGACAAGAGAACCAGCAAGTCTAAGATTCAGTCAGGGAGTAATCCTGCTCTTTGAAAGGCCTTTGCCAACATGACTACCCTCACCACATCTCAAGTGTTCCTTATTCCTAAATACTTGAATATTCTCAACGTGGCAGCAAGTTAGTAAAAGATATTCAAAGGGCATTAATTATGAAAATAATCTGCTGGATATTTTTAGTGCACTAAAAATTCCATACTACCCAAATGACAGCTGGTAAGAAAGACCAAACATCACACTGGCCTGTTGTCCCTAAAATGTTTAAAGCAAGACAAAATGTCAGACTGCTTGTGCAGCTTAAGAATAAACAAACTCCTACTACCTTGTTGCAGTTCTCCAAAGCCTGGGAGTATTCCTTTAGCTTGAGATGGCACATGGCTAAGTTAAGATGGGCAGCAAGCCTCAGGCTTTTGGCTTTTGATTCCTCCTCCTCGGAGAGTCCCAACTCATGCTCCAGCCATGACACAATCTTCTTATACTGTAATGCTGCCCGCTTGTATTTCCCCTCCTGTAAACAAGGCAGCTCAATTATCACACAGCTCACCACAGGAACCTTTATCTCCCTCTCCCTTTTGCCTGCCGTGAGCAATACATCTGAAAAACCTTTCCATTTGATCAAAAAGTAACGTCTATCATCAAAAATACTACTGAGAGCCATTCCTGCACAGGATCAGAAAATTTTTAGGAATAATTAACTGGTTCCCCACTAGAGCTAGGCATATATGCCAGCATTGATACTTCACTGAACTCCTACATTTATATTCAACTTTTGATGCAAAAATAAGGGAAGATCGGAAATTCTCAAAATGCAATACAAAGATAATAGGAAACTCTTCCTTTAGGTACTGAAATACTCTACAGTGTTATCTGTAGAGACAGCAAACAGCTCTAATAGAAAGCTCCCTGCAGAGTTAGTTCTTTGGATAATCCAGCCGAGTTTCTTTTTTTTTTTTAAGACACATTCCCCTCCAGCTCTCCCTGTAAAATCTCACAGAATACCATGAACACCACTCAGAAATTACAGAAGCTGTAAACATCATTATCAACTCATGGCATGGACCAAGAAATGCTATTATTACTTGGGGACTGTAACTCACCTTGAAGTACTGAGTGCCTCTCTCCTTCACAATGCTGCTCTGTTCCAATTTCTCATCTGTGTTCATTTCCCAGGACTCCTTAGCCTACCCAAACAGGAACAGTTCCAGTCAACTTCAATACAACTTCTAGGGAATCAAGTAGCTATGCTGTTTCCTACTAACATTATGGTTGAGATAAGTCTGGCAAAGCAGAGCTAATACAAACCAGCCTAGAGCATGAGAGATGGCAACAGACAGAGATTCAAGAAGAATAAGGACCATTTCAGCCAAGAGCTCCCAGCATGTCACCATCATCTCTGGCAACAGTGGCCTGCCTGTTTCACATTGCCATCCAAGGATTCCATTGTCATCATTTAAGCTGCACTCCCACTTCTTCCCCCAGCCCTGGATCTCTTTGGGATTTCATCTCTTGCTCTCACCTTTTCAAAGCTTTTGAGTTTCACTTCATACTGCAGCTCTGCATCTGGAGGGATCTTAAATTTCTCATTCCCAGCACTTCCAAAACCATAGCTGTAAAATGGAGGTGGGGAGGGAGAAACAAAAATTATAGCGTTCAAAACTATCCATCCAGCTGTATTTGCTATATAGGAAGATGGAGACAAAAACCCAAATTTGCAAATTTGGGATGCATAGATTATTATTACAAGGCAAAGGCTTGAAGAATTCTAGGTACAATTCTAAAATTAGCAAATACAAGGTAGAAGAAAGTAAGAGAAACATAGTATTGACTTCATTAATCTTTTAGCAGCTCCTATTATTTTATTAGTTTTTTAGTTTACTTTAAGGAAAAGCAAGTAATCCCTTCATAAAACAAAAAAAAAAGCCAAACCAAAACAACCAGCTTCCAAATTACAACTATCATATTTAATATTCATGGTCTGAAACTGAAAGTTGCATTCAGAGCACCTGTGCTTTAGCTCTATTCTTAGAAAAGCAAAGAGAATAAACACCAAGATTAGGTGAGCAGCTGTACACTTAACACACTGGTAACCAGCTGGTAAACAGGAAATGCTTACAGAAAGGTACTGCAATGCAACTCCAGTAAGAGCTGCACATTAGCAGGAAAACCCTCTAGATCACATTGCTTTCCTTTCCTGCTCCCATCAGGCTCAGTTACATTTAAAAAAACTCAATAAAAAATGAAATAAATTAAAGTTTGATGAAAACAGTCTATATAATTCCACTTGTTTCAGATGCAAAGAGTTTCTCACTGTAAAGAGAAAATTCTGCCTATATCCAAGTCTACATATGCACTGTTTTACAGTAATCAGTCATGAAGAAGGATCACAAAAATCCAAGTTAGAGAGCAACAATGTTTTCCAAAAATATTCAGAGGTCAACATTACAGAGACTTAAGTAATTTTTTCTGGACTGCTACTGCTCCACTGTGAAGTGGCAAAGCACAATACTTCTCATACATCAATTTTGGGGGCTGATCCAAGTTTTTACCACAGCACTGAAAAAAGCTGAAAGGCATTATAACAGAATATTTCTTTCTTGACAGATGATTAATATAAGCCCTTCCTGTATCAAACACCAAAAACAGCATACCTGGGCTTGAGATAGAACACAGATTCCTCTGATTTCTCCATTTTTTGAATTGCTTTCTCCAGACCATGAGGAATATCAAAGTTTTCACCTTCTCCAATCTCAAACCGCAATTCCCGCTTGTCAAAAACACGATCTCCATGTCGGCCTTCAAACTGGACTGGTAACAAAACCCAGAACAACAGAGAGAGAAATCAGGAGGTATTGATGTATGGCACTGGGCAGGTACCCAGGAGTGCACAGGGAGTTCTACACAGGCAGGCAGCACACACACAAGTGCCAAAGCCTCCTTCTGAACAGTCTTTTCTCTTTTAGCAGCTACCTGTGGCGTGGCAGCTACTGGCAGCAGACAGAATTTCTGCTGTTCAATTCAACAACCCCTCTTTTTCCTTTGTTCATTTAAGTGTTTGTGTTTTCCACTCTGACAACAAGTGCCAGAATGACTTCCCCTTTTGTTCCTCAGCACATGGAAATACTTTATGAGACTCAATCACCTTTTGTCATCAGATAAGCACTTCAACAGATTCAGTATCACCAGAAAACACAGTTGCTGCTGGAAAATGTAAACCTTGCTAGAAACAGGAGAAGGAAAGCTTACTCTAGGTTGTTAAGTTACTTGGTAGAGAAAAGAGAAGCCAAGTATTCCTCTCCCTCAGGACATGCAGCTGTAGATGGTGAAAAGGTTCTGCCATCCCTCACTGCAAATCCATTCACTATTTGTGTACCAACACACTTACTCTCTACAAGTGCATCCTCATTGGGCCTGGAGTAACCCTCCCCTTTTTTACGGATTCTTCGGATGATGCCACCGTCTTCTTCATCAGTGAGGTCCTCCCCCTTGAACTCAAAAAGTTCTATCTGTGGAGGGAAAAAAGCCTTGCATTTATTCTTGTTAGACCAATTTAGTAACTCACAGGATTTATTCTCCAGAGATCTTTGAAACTTTAAACCTGCTGCTGCAACAAATTGTTTAGGATTTTTAAGAGCTACTGTTAATGTAGGAGATGGGTATCCAGTCTGAAACTCTGAATCCTCACATGCCTTCCCAAGTAAATGTAAAACATAGTTTCAAGTGGGAGTACCACGATGACATAGAAAAACAGTCTAGTTACAAAAGGTATTTGTCATTGCTGCTATGAAGTGAAGAAAAAAAATACCATATCCTATTTTTGAGTAAAACAATAGTGAAAACTATTCCCAAGCACCAAAAAGCAAGCCATTATAATCAGCACTGTTTAAACTACCTCATTAAAAAAAAAATTCAGAGTTAATGATGTGGAGGTTCCTGACACTGAACTTGAGATAACTGGAATGCAGAAGGAACTGAATATCCAGCAGTACTTCTACTTTTTATTTTAATTGATACCTAGTAACAAATAATAGTCTGGTCTTTCTTTTCAGTCAGTCTTAAAAAAGTAATTCCTGAACATCCTACTGATGACCATACAGGTGTGTACCTCCCCTTTTTTTTTACCCCAGCCTGAACAATACTATTCTATGGAATAATCTAGCTATTTATATTGCTCAGCAAAAGTAATCACAAAGAAGAAAAAACAAAACCACCACCATATCAAAAAAGAAAAGGACTCCCAAATCAGAGGACATGCATTACTTCTTGTCATAAACGCTGGTGTGATGACACAGGTACAAAAATCTCCTAATGTAAGTTCTAAAGGGTCTTTTGTAAAGCAACTTGTACAAAATTTTGGTATGGGGATAGTCACTTGCAAAACAATCCTGCTGATATTGTGTTAAGTAATAAAAAATAAACCTAGGTAAAACTAAGAGTGGAAGCTTAAAGACTTTAGCTGCTTGAGAGTCATACTAGCCAGAAACTAACCTAATAAACTCGGGAAAATTTTCTGGATCTAAGTTCCAACCCACACCCCCAATCAGGACACACCCAGCACTGCTGACTTGTTGCAACCAGTGAGCCCCAGGCTATTTTGTTAGGGAAGCACAAAACCATCCCGGGCAGCTTTGGTCCTTTTCTTTCTCCCCTCTTCCCTTAAACATAACTGCTCAGGCAGGCATTAGGGGATATCAAGACTCATGAATGAAGCAATACTTTCATCTAAAAGCATACCCAGAAAATGGAGGGGCCAGACTGGCAGCATCAAGAGAAGTCCAGTGGGAAGTGAATAACCTGGGTGACTGCATGGGACGGACTCAGGAGTAGCCTGATGGACCAAATCCCATCTTGTGGTTGGTTCATGCTTTTATTTATCCCAATGTTAGGTATTACCTCTTGTTGAAGGACAATGCAAGCTTCTCTGCTTTCTGCTGTCCACGTGCATCCTCTGTAGTAGTGCTAAGTCCTTAAGAATGCCCCACTGTGCTGCCTAGGTAGAAGGTCTTGAGCTTTTAGCTTGCATTTCAATCCTCAGCTGAGCCCTGATTACACCTGGCATCACTTGCATAGAAGCACACAGCACTGCAACATGTGTAGTTTGATCCAATACAACTAAGCCATGAATAATGTCAGATTTCCGTGTAAGAAAATGCTGTTTACGAACAGCTCTACATGACATTCTTTTTCAGAAATGATGGTATTAATTTTGATGTACTCAAAGTGAGTAAGATGTCATCCCTTAGGGGACACTACCTGCTAGCAATATTTTTTTAATCTTTCCACACAGAACATCTCTTTAATCCTTTTACTCACAAGTCCATGGAAAAAAAAAAAAAGCAAATACACTACCCAAATGCAAAGCAAATTCAATATCCAATTATGTGAAGGCCAATGGCACCTGGCCTGTATCAGCAATGGTGTGGACAGGATCAGGGTAGTGACTGTCACCCTGTACCAGTGGACTGGTGAGGCCACACCTCAAATCCTGCGTTCAGTTTTGGCCCTTTCAGCTCACGAAGGACATTGAGGTGCTGGAGTGTGTCCAGAGAAGGGCAACAGAGCTGCTGAAGGGTCTGGAGCACAAGTCCCATGAGGAGCTGCTTGAGAGAGCTGGGGGTGTTTAGCCTGGAAACAAAGACGGGTTTTGGAGGGAACCATCTCATTTTCTACAACTCCCTGAAAGGAGGCTGTTGCCAGATGGGGTCAGTCCCTTCTTCCAAGTAACAAGTCACAGAAGGAGAAGAAATGGCCTCAAGGTGCACGTTTAGGTTTAGAATGTATATTAGCATTAGAACAGGCTGCTCAGGGAAGTGGGTGAGTCACCCTCCCCGGAGGTATTTAGGTGTAGAATTGGTACAGAGTTGGGTTAATGGTTTAGTGATGGACTTGGCAGTGTCAGATTTACGATTGAACTCAATGGTCTTGATGGTTTTCTCCAACCTAAATAACTCTATGTGTAATTTACCCTTCTTAACAGATGCTCGTTGTTTCCAATAAAATCTAAACACACTTTCAGTCTTTGAATAACTCCATGAGCTATTTTCACATTTCTCAGATATTAGATAAAACATTATATCTCAGTGCAATCATCATTTTTAAAGCTTTCCTTATACTCCCAATTGTAAGATTCCATTCCATGATTAAGTGCTTTAGAGCAAAGTAATTTTAAAAATTGCACTCAAGAAAAGAGTCTGCTTTTTTCAGACAGAATTTATTTTGAAACAACTGTTGGCAAATTGAACTCTTTCAACAGTAAGAAAAATCCATCCTCTCCAAACCCTGTTGAGACTGTCAGGGTATGCTCCAGAAACAGCTTTAATGTCATCCTACATGGAAAAATCAAATACAAGTCTCAGCATTCTAAGCAACCATTCTCACTTCTGAAATAACACACAAGAGATAGCTGCTGTTTCCACCCCGTTTGGGGAAGGAGGGGGAAGATGTGGGGGGGGGGGAAATTACTTTTAAGGTCAGTAGGAAATAAAATCTCTCCTTTCCTGGTGAGGCTGAGTGCCACCAAGGATAGCTGGCTCCATGCAGCTCATCTCCAGGAGAGCAGCTGGCCACATGAGCTGTCCAGCTGGGTTACCCAGCTGCCAAACTCAAGACTGCCAAGTCAGTCGCAAGCACTCAGTGAGTGCACAGGACTTCATCTACAGGGGCAAGATTGATCAGTGTAGCCTGGATGCACAGAGAGACTTTGGCAATGAACCAGCAACCTGAATCCAAACTGGTTTTATGGTGCTTTGAGGCTGACTGAAACGCTCAGCTCTATAGAAGAGAGTTCATAATTGCAGGGCTGTTCAAATATTGTATTCCAGCAGTTTACATGGGGCAATTACTCTTCTCTCCCTGAAACACCTCATAAGAGGTAATGTTAATGTTGTAAAGAAAACACAAGTATAAAAAATGTATGATTGAGGTCATTAATTGTTCTTCCTGTTGTTGAAAACCTCACGACATTTAATATAACATTACTTGAGTGTTATGAAGTGGATCAAAGATTTCATTTTAACAACTACAGTCTACCAATGAAATAGTTTGCCCTCCCAGCCTGCACTTTACTACTGCAAATTACTCTGTAACTGCAGAATTACAACTGAACACTGAAGATCATTCAAGTGTTTTAAAAACTCAGAATGGAACCCGAGCCATTACAGAGCAGTGGCAGCCAGACTAAACTTTTGTCCATGCTACCCAAATGGACCATATTATTTTCCTTAGAAAATGTACAATCCTATTCTGAAAAGATATTGCATCACACATATTTTCAAGCATATAGTTTTAGTGACCATCTCTCACTTACCTCAAAGATCAGTGTAGCATTGGGAGGTATCTTTGGGGGGCTCCCAGCTGAGCCATAGGCATATTCTGGTTTACACGTAATCCGACAGATTTCACCAATCTTCATAGTGGCCACAGCAATGTCCCATGCTTTGATCACCTCACCTGTACAAGTCAAATGCCAATCACACATGAAAGGCATGATCAGGTGAAACTGAGAATCATCACTTTTAGTATACAAAAGCTAAGGCAGCAGAAATACTTGTATTCACTCTCACTTATGTACATCAGATTTAAGGCTAATCAAATTCTGAAGCTTCCCAGGGATCCAAATTTGGCCCAAACATTTCTTCATTCCAGGTGTAACAACTCTTTTCATAGAATAACAGAACACAGACACCAGCTGAAGTGCTTGGCACAGTCCCAAGTGTGAGGAAGTAACACTAAACTCTTCCGAGAGGAAGGCCTTAGGGCGAGAGATTGCCTGCTCCTGTTTTGAAAACAATCCAAACCAACAGCCTTTTCGGTTCATACTTTATCAGCTGGCAAAAGAACAGCACCAGTGGTAACTAAAAGTTACACACATTTGTAACAGAAAGGGGGAAGAAAGTAGTAACATTCTTTTGAAAAGGAAAAACTGTAACAAACTCCCCTCTCCTACTCAAGCCGTCCTTAATTGCTGCTCCTTTTGACCCATCAAGTAGATTTTCTATTAGTCTTGTATTAATAGATGTGCTTAATATCATCTCAAATTGCAGTACAAATAATTTACCTCTTTTTAAAAAGCAGGTATTATCTATTTTTTAAAAAGCAGAAGGTAAGGAACTCGAGGGAAGAATACAAGATTGAGTAATATCGTTGAGGATCAACGATGCTCAGATTTTCAAAAAAGGAAAGATTTTTATAATGAAGAGATGCACTGCTCAAAGACTCCTATTTGTGTTAAATTGAGAATTTTGTGGAAAAGAGAGTGTGTTTCATCATAAGACAGCTACCACTGAGTACTCTGTCCCAGTATCTGGTCACAACTAAGCACTCCTGAACTGAGGGCTGCCCCCCCAAAAAAGCATATTCTGGCTATTTAACTGCCCTTCATCTCTACATTTCAGGACAGATTTGCTCCCCTGGAGTGCTTTGCTGAGGCCTGTGAATTCTTCAGCGGGCCTTTTAAGGGGCTACACAGTTCCCTTATTCAGAAAAATCTCCAAGACGTTCTGATGGGGCCATTCTAAGAGAATAAACTCTGAAAACAAGTTCAAGCAGCAGTTTTGAAAAGCAAAGGAGCCACACAATGAAATCCTGTCTCAATTATTATCAAAACTGATCAGCACCAAACACAAAATATTACCTTTCCCCAAGTCAAATGAGAATTTGTCTCTTCTATCCAGACTGGAGTCAAATTTTGTGCCATCGAGAAGCCAGCCCGTGTAATGGACAATCACCTTATCACCTATCATCGGAGACTCTGTCCCACTGCCTTCTCTCTTGACAACCTGGGGAAAACAGCAATTAGCATTAACATCCCAGAAATCAAGTCTGCCTGCCCACTGGACATGAATCACAAATACCCAGATATGTGTGTTATCATCCTTAGCAGACAAAGGATTTGCAGGTTTCTTTCAGTCACCTGGAAATGGACTGGCTGTTCTTTCTGCAGATTAGCAGTGCTGCAAACGCAGAACCTCAAGATGGCTGTGCTGTGATACAAGAATTTAACAGGAAACAGTTGGCACCAGCTTACAGATCTCTGCATCAGGCAGGGTTTTTTCTTCTTTATTCAAGCATTTGCCTCATCACCTCTCTATCATCACGCCTGAGTTCAGTGTTCTACGCAAAGCACTTCAACAAGAGAACGAGGTGGTTCTTTCCATGCAAAGTCTATTCCAACATGTAATCTGAAATTATTCAAGTCAAACCAGGCAGTTTAACAAAGGTTAGCGGTGTCTCACCCCAAGCAGGTCAGTACTATCAGCCTGCAGTGTAACACTTAAAAATTATTTATTGCAAGAATTTTGTCTCCCCACAATTCTGACACGGATGGCCAGCACCCCCGTGTCACATACAGCTGCAAGGATTTGATTTTCTTCTCAGGGGGTTCCCCAGCCTGCCCAGCAAGACAAGGATTAAAGGAATCTACACTACTCAGAAAGCAGGGACAATCTCTCTCATGTTCATTTGAAGCTTACATAAAATTAGAGAAAAATAGGGACAATATCTCACAGGCAAGGATATGTGAGGCCTTGCCCATAACAGGATTCCTGAGGTTCAGATTTGAATTTTGAATTTTTCCCAATACAGACTGAAACCAGCTAGCCCTAAGCCAAAGTTCTGCATTATCTTAGCCAGGCAAAAGGGGACCAATGGAGGACCCTATATGCTTGCACCATGGAGACCTGGAAAACATTCTGTTATAGAAGATAAACACCTATTCAAGGGCAGTTACAGGGCATCCCTCCTTTAAACGTCATGTTTCTATATCAATCATGTTTTTCACTGAAGGATGCAGACCTTTGGGAGTCTCCTCCAGAAATTTCAGTTTCCTGCAACCCACCACTGTCATTCTCCCACCTGGCCTCCCACCATCCCTTCCACTGACTATCCAACTGACATGCCAGGACCCTCATCCAAAACCAAAGCTTCACCACCGACAGCTTCTGTCAGACTAACAAGCTGAAAGCACCTCACTGAAAGCATAGAACAAAAAATACCCCCACAAACAAACCAAACCTAGAAAAAATCCTGGCTGCTTGTTTTCTAAGGGAAGGATGCCCAACATGAAAAGGGATGCCTGATCTCACACAGCACACCCTCCCTTTACCCCAGCACCACAGCCAGTTATTAGTGTTACAAAACAAATCTGTTGGTGTCTCCCCAAGGAAGGCAAAAGTTCAAGCAACCATTCTTCACAGAGATTAGGAAACATATAAGTATGAGAAAAACACATGAATCAGGTAAGCAACCTGACCTACATCATGCTGAGCAGATGCAATTTGCAAATTGCAGATGCAAACTAGCACTTTAAAGCAGCCAGTCTGATGTAATTTTGAAAAACTAAGTGCATTTAATGGAAATTTACACAACTTTATCAAATGACATATTCTTGTAGTGCCATAGCAAGATATTCTAGAGTAACAAATATCTCATTTGCATTATCTATACAGTTTATTCTTTTGCCTTTGTCCCATTTTGAAGAGACTGAAGTTTCACTTGTGAATATGGCAATCCTATTTTCTGTAAGGTTTACATTTCCTTTTCAGATGGAGAAACAGGATTTTTCAGTTCATATGGCATTTCAAATGGTTTCCTTCCAAATTTAATTGCTTATTCTAGGAATTGTGCAAGTATATGCAGCAATATCAGGTAAAAAAACATGGATACTATTCTGATATACAGCTAATGAGCAAATAAACTTGCTACTGGAATCACTGCAACAATACCAGTACAAAATTGGTGTAGGTTAGTTCAGAGCTAGATGCTTGATTTCAATAGATGCATTTTGCACTCCAGCAATTACATAAAAATAAAATCCATGAAGGCTGGACTTTGTGACCTCTCTGGTATTTTACTTATTGTGATATCTTATTTGTGATTTTCACAACCTCACTTCATTTGTTAGTGTTTTCTACTCCTGTCCTCTAAAAAAAAAAAAACCAAAAACAACCCCAAAACCACCTACTGCTTCTCCATCATCATAAAGTAGGTACTGCATGAATCAGGCAGACTCCACTGTCCTTCTACCACAGATTTTGGTAGAGGGATCTGGGCTGCGGGAAACCTGGGCAGCCATGCAGATGAGAACTCTGATCTGATACTGTACTATGAGCAAAACCCAAAAAAAATCACACCTAAACATGCTATCAGGAAATACTGAAAAGCAGAAATATAGCAGCCAACATCTTTAACCCTGATACCCCTCCTGAACGGGAGACAGCGCCTCCGTAATGAACTCAGAATTTAGAAGGCTCTAAAGGTTAAACCCAGAATTTTGCCTTTGCTGTGGCATCCCTTTCTCCTCCTGAACACCGTAACTTCGAAATATTACTGCGGTTGAATAACGCTTCTGAATAATCGCTGAAGTTTTTAGCAGAGCCTAGGGAAGTTTCTAGAGATATGGAAATAGGCAACGTCTGACAGAGGAAGTTCGCGCAACTCCCCCTCACGGTATAAATCCCGCTGCCCTTATCGCCTGCCTTCCCAGTACAAAGGAGAGCAGCCGCTCCGCCTCGGCCGCGCCGGGGACCTGCCCGGCCGCCGGCCCAGCGGCACCGAGGGGCGGACAGGCCGCTCCGGCCGCCGGACCGCGCTCCCGGGCCCGGGGCCTGAGGAGAGGCACGGACGGGCACGGCGGAGACGGGCACCGAGCGCACGTGCCCTGCCGGGGCTCCATCTTTAATTCCCGGCCCCGGACACGTGCTGGGGGGGCGGGGATGGACCCGGACCCCCACAAGCCAAGACAGAGAGCCAGGCCCGCCTCCCCCTCCCGCATCTTCCCCTAAACGGCGGAGGAAAGCCCAAAGGCAGGGGAAAGCGCCTTTTCGCTGCACAGCCCCCCACGACCCCGAGAGCTTCCCGGCGGGCAGCCCGGGCTCCGGCTCGCCCCGGGAGGAACGGGAAGCCGCCGGGAGGAGCGGGGAGCCCCCGCAGCCAGCCGGGCAGCGCTTGCGCAGCCGGGGCGCGCTCCCGCCCTCCGCCGCTGTTGTTTAATCGCCCGCGCTGCGCCAGCCCTGCCTGGATACCCGGGGACCGCCTCGTCCCCTTCACCGCTGGGCACACAATGGGCTCGGTAGGGCCAGGGCGCCCCCGGGAGCACCCGCTCGCAGGCTAAGAGGAATGCACCAGCTCCCCGCCGGCGCGGGGAGCCCTCCGAGCTAGTACTGAGGGTGGGGATGGGGAACAGCCGCCCGGTACCTTGAGGACGCCCTCATCCTGCTTGGGAGTGATGTCCACCCCTTCCAGGGGAGCCCCGTCCGCTTTCATCTCCTCCGCCGTCATGCCGCCTGCCGCTGCCACCTCTGCGCAGGGAAGGGCCGCCTGGCGGGCTCGGGGCTGCGGTGAGCGCCGGGATGAGGCTGCGAGAGCGCCTGGCTGCGCCTCCGGCTCCGGGCAGCGCGGCTGGGGGGCGGGCGCCGCACGCCTCCTTCCCTGCTGCTCTCGCCGCAGCGCCGGCCCCTGCTCGGCGAGGAGGAGGAAGGGGAGGAGAGAGGGAGGGACCGAGAAGTTTCTAGAGCTGCTGCCGCAAAGCGCCCGGCCGTGCCAGGGGCCGGGGTGAAAGTGTGCATCGCCCCCGGGGGCGGAGAGGACGGCGGGGGTAAGGCAGCCGCCTGGCCGCGTTATACTCCGGGGTGGCGGGGGCGAAGGAGAAGAGAAGGAGGAAAAAGAAGAGCAGCTTATTCATGAGAGGAGGGAGGGCGCGCTTTTACGGCGCCGAGCTTGCAGGGCAGGGCAGGTGCGCCCACTTCTCGCTGGTGATGCAGGAGCCCGGCCCGGCAACGAGGAGGAGCTGCTGCGTCCTGCGCTGGGGAAGCTTTACTGTAAGCTGCACTGAAAAGAAAAGGAACCCCTCTGGCCCCTCAGTTTTAGCAGCCCTGTGCAGATGCATGGCTTATATTCTTTTTGCCCACCACATGGTACTAGGTGGTCCAGGGAAAGGTGGTACAAGTGGGCACAGAAGCACCGTGCTGACAGCGAGCCCGGGGAGCTCGGGCATCCCTTGATCGGGGTCCCGTTGGGAGCCGTGTGTTTAAAAGTTCTTTGTTACCCAGGACCAGGAAAGTAACGACATGCTTAGGACGCAGAGTGTAAGCTCTGAGGCTTGCCCGTCTGTATCCATCCAGATAATGTAACACCGATTTGTGCGTCAACCTGCTGGTGGAGTATTTAGGGATGCATAAACAGAAATAGGAGCTCCCTCTTAATATGAAGAACATTAATACAAATATGCAGGAATTAGCAGACCAGTCTAATTGTGGAGTACTCAGCATCTATACATCCCTCCGGATGGTATGGTACATTCGGTCAAATCTTTTGCAAAATCCAGTAATAAAAAAATCAGGCTAGAACCGCATCCATCACCTTCGCCATAAATAAGGAAAGCAAAAGTGTTAAATGAGCTGCAAGCCTTGAACACCCGCCCCCCGGCCACGCAGCTGCAGCGTTGCCCACTCCTCGCATAGGGCGGCACCTTTCCCGGCTGTTCTTGAACTTTCCTTCCCGCCCGCTCCCTGGGCTTTCCCGGTGGGTGCTGGGCCCGCCCGCCGCTCCGCTCCGCTCCGCTCCCGGGCAGCGCCGGGGCCGCGGCCGCCGCCGCTTGTGCTGCGCCGCCGGCTCGGAGCCTGCCGAGCGGCGCGGTGCCTGAGCCTTCTGTGGCACAAGCGCTGACTGAAGGGGAAAGGAGGCTCGCAGGCGGGCAGTGTCCCGGAGCTGCCTTTCCAAGCCGCATTGGCGCCTCGCGGCGCTTCCAACGCAAATCCCTGGATTGGGAGCTTGTTCTGTGAGGAGGGTACAGGCTGCGTCTGACCTGACCGGAGCTGCCCTGTGCCCGTGTAAAGCTGCGTTTGTGCCTGGCGCACAACGACCCCAGCAGCCTGAGGTGGGTGGGCTCTGCCGGTTCCAAAGGAAAGGAATAGCAAAAGAGACTAAAAGAATCTATAGTTACTCTGGCAGCTGGATGTAAACTGCAAAATCTGCAGGTTTCCCCTGGGAAAGAACATGCTTTTCAACCCCACAAAAACATACACTTTAGTTTACTTTCGATCTGAGTAAGAAGGGAGAAGGCAGAGAAGGAGAGGATTGTGGTTTCTGCGTGCATTTGGTCCAGAAACTTCTAGCTGCTCACAATTTGCAATTTAACATGGATGAGTTATTTGATTGCAGATTAGAACTGTAGGAGGTATAAAGCTGGTTCTGTGCATAGACTCTGGACCTTGATACACTGAGGAACACAGAGAGAAGCATCTAAGTTGGTTCTGGTCCAGCAGGTCTAGCAGGTCTTGTTGGGGGAGGCACAGCAAAAACACAGGAGATAATTCTTCATCTGATGAGTCTGTAGGGTGCTAAATTTACAATCTCCAGTCAGCATTAGCACACGAGTTCTCCTACGCTCTCAATTCATCTGACGTCTTTTTTTCATCTACTTCTAATAATAAACCAACGATGTGTTGGTTTAAAATAAATCTTTGCAGGTCATTCTGTCTTATATTTGGCAATGAAGTTTCTGTTTGGTACTGATTCTTTTTCAGCTGCATGTTTTCTACTTCATAATCCAGCATTTGAAAATTGCAGTATGTGTAATTGGTGCCAAATTATCTACAACTGCCAAACATGCTAGAACCAAGTTTGATAAAGTGATAAGTAGTAGAAAGGAAAGGAGGTCTTTTAGTGGACATCATTTACAGATGTTATACAGCTCATATTTCCAGCCATCCCCTAGTTTTCAACATAGCAGTGCAAACCCTTACATAAGTAATTTAAACCAAGAACTGCAAGTTGTGTTTCTTAGTAACTTTTCGAAGACTGTTTAGATACTGTTTGAGGGCCTCCCTGGAGGGCTGTATGTGCAGGGCTTTATAGAAAAGGGGACAGAGACCGCAGCAAAACAACAGTGAGTGTCTGGGGTGATGTCAGTGCTATAATGCTTCCAGTAGGGCGTGGATGGAGGGAAGGCAGGTCAGAACAGTCTCTTTTTTGTGCCTCTTCTAAGGCTTGCTTATAGTGCCACAGCATTGTAAAGGCACCTCATGTCAGGCCTGTTCTCAGAAGGTACGTTGCAGACACAAAGGAAAGATTTCAGAACTTGGTGGGTACGCTTAGGTGAAGAGAAAATGAAAATTTTGGCTATAGCTTTCAGGCAGAGTGGAAGACAAGTGAGATGATTGCCTAAGGCAGCAGAGAACATTTCAAGCAGTAAAATGTCCTGAAAAAAACAACAAATTCCAGCAAGAGTCTGGAACAGCCTCCCAGGACATGAAGCCAACCTACAGCTGGGCAGCAACATGCTAGATTTAGGAACAGTTTTAATGTAAAGACTTGCTAAAGATAACAAGGCTTAGACTTAAAACACAGAAGATGGCATAGGGCAGCGCAGCTCGAACATCGCTTTATCAACAGGTCCTGCACAGGCAAAGGTGGGACTCAAGGTGGCCTAAAGGCCATCAGGGAGGGAGGAGCTCTCCAAGGGTTGGCTTCCCAGGCGTGCCATGGCTGGAGTCACTGCGCTGTGTGGGTTGACCAAAGCCCCACCATGACAAGCTGTGGCCTGGAAGTTCACTTGCCCAGCTGTGTTGATCGTGCTGGCACAGCAGACTCCCAGAACCGGGAAATAAGTGAGGAATTCGTGTCTGCACAAGCTCAAAGATGACATTTTGAGATAACAGCAAACAGAGTAACCGAAAAAGGAATGACCCTGGTTATTACTTTGTGATTGGAACAGGAACTGAAACCACACTCATCAAGAGCACTGGGTTCATGCTTGATTGGCTTGAAAGGGCTGAGCACGGGGTGTAAGGAATAAAGGCAGAAGCCACACATTCTGTGCTGACTGGCACTGGCCACCATCTGGCAGGTGGACAGACAGCCAGACACCAGCAGGGACACCACGATGCCAGCTGCCAGGGAACACAAAATCCAACCCAGCATGGCTTGAGTGTGGTGAAGACCTTCCTGGGGAAACTAGTACGAGTAAGACAGCTCCTACACCACGGGCAACAGTGATAATTTGTGCACCCATGTTATTTGAAGTAAGGCTTTAAAACAGTGATTGACTGTAACAAAGGGTTAAGTAAATTTGTTGGGTTTTTTTGTTTTGTTTTGTTTTGTTTTGTTTTTTAATTTGGCATACATTTCTTCTGAGGGATTGTTTGGTTACTGTGGAAATCCCAAGGAAACCCCAGATACTCATCTGTTGGTGTGTCACACTTATGCTGAGCTGGAAAAGAATGTGACATAATAGATCAGGGACAGCTTTAATTATTTCTACTTGCTGCATTATAAAAAATAATGATGATAAGGAGGAAGCAATGCCCAGTTTATGGAATTGCACATTTTTTTGTTGCAATAAGCAGTGCTGCCTTTGAAGTCCGCAATAGAGCACAAACCTTCATCAGTCCGACCCTACACTTGTATTTTGTGTGACATGTCAGTGATAGATTATTAAGCTGCCTGTCACCTGAGTTATGCCCTGCCTGTTCTTCAGTCTCAGCTTCACTGAGCTGTCCCAGTATCCCTGCTTTTCCTTGCCCCCCAACAGGATACAGCAAATCAAGTTCCATGCCATCCTTTGGGTTTGGGAGGGATAAAGTTATTGTTTTTCCATATTCATGACGGCGTCACTGCGCACTGCAGTGGATTGGCACGGCCTGCACACAGAGACCATCAGACCTCTCTGTTTTCTGCTCCTTTTCAACCTAAAGCAGTGGTGTTCACTCATCCCCTGCTTCAAAACCGAGCAGCATCTACAGGGGAGTGAGCTGAGTTGTTACACAGCAGGCATGCAGATGAGACTCAACCCTTCCAGCGCCAGGCTGGGAAAGGGCTCTGTGGCTGCGTTTCCTGGGGATTTCTGCACTGCTCAGCTCCCTGTTCACCAACAGATGTCAACGCTTTTCTAAAATTACAGACTGTAGGACTTAAAATTAGACGAGATCTCATTTTTTAAAAATTGTTCTCTAGTAAGGTTATGATTTCTTCTGTACTTCTGTACCTTGATTTCTATTATTTGGTGATTTCATATGCTGTCCTTTTTAGATCCCAGGTAAAGATTTTCAAAAAGACTAAACAGCACTTGTTTGTATAGGCATCTCTTCTGATTCAGTGTATCCCTGTCTTTACCAATTATAGCTCATTAGCTAACTTTCAACACACAGAAATTTAGTAGAATTAATTATAATTAAGATGTTATTTACTTTTCCAAATGCAAAATTAATTTAAACATACCTGATCATGTTTCATCAGTTGCTTTCATTTTGTTCTTTCCTTGCCTTGAAAGCAATTAAGGTAACTGGACAAATGTATGTTTAGATATTCAGATTTTCTATTTCTTTGCATCTCATTAGCCAGTGAGTGTACCCTCACATGTGCATGGTAACACCACCAGAAAGGATGGGCAATTCATGTTTTTTTTCCTTAAATCACTGCAACATTTTACTAGGCTTGGAAATGATAATGTTTTATGATCTATTGCTCTGAAGTGCCACATGAAAATAATGCAAATAACTCATGGTAATTGCCTAATTGATTCTGCTGCACTTTTACTAAAAATATATAATTTTTAGGCTTTATCAATTTTCAGTATCTTTCCTAATAACTCTTAAGACTGGCATTGTTAAAAATAAATAAATACCTGCAGTAGCTTCCTTTGGTAATTGCTATCTTGATCTAATTTTAGAGTTCTCCTTATTTTGCAACCTAATCTACTTTTTCTTTGGCTCTCCTTCCTTTAGACATATTTAACTTTGTTTTTTCTACTTTTATTATGTAACTCTGGAAAGGTTTTCTTAATGTATTTTTTTCCTAATTTTGTGTTCCCCAAGCAAGCTTTCTTGCTTGACTTCCTCCCACTTCCCCATCCCTTTTCTCTGTGTCAGAAGAAGGTCAGATTGGATGTTTGGACTGTTACACTGTCTCACTACTGTTACCATAAAAAATTTCTTCCTTTTAGCCAAATCTATGAAATACAAATCTACCCTCTTTCAGTTTAAAACCTCGTTGCTGATGAACAGACAGTGAAAATAAGTATTTTTGTCTCTTCAGCAAATGCCAAACGTCGTTCCTCTCCTTGCTCAATTTGTTGCTAAGTTGGGAAGAAGCAAGAGTCCACCAATTCCTTACTGCTTACAGACTTTGCAGCACTGCTGATTCTTGGTTACTGTGCAGATGGCTAGATTGCAAATCTGAAAGAGAGGAAAGACTGGAAAACCCATGGGCCCACCCTAATGAGGAAGAATAGCCAAATCCCTAGAAGCGGTGTGTCTCAGGCTGCCTGTGTTGTTGACAGGTGAGACATCTCAGTGCCTGTCTTGCCTCTTTTGTCCTATACTTCACAGATACTGCACAATCCCATAATTTTTACTCATGGAAGTCCTTCCATATTTTGTGGGAACCTTGAAGACTCGCCTGAAAATCACTGACCACTTAACACACAACATCTATTCCCATATTCACCCTCAGAACTCACCCAGGTCCTCTGTCTCACAGATACTCTTCCTGAGTGGACCAGAGGGTATTCCTTCCTTTGAATCATATCTCTTTTGCCTGTGTGTGATGGCTTTTGGACAGCAGATAATGAAATCTTAAGTTTGCATTTAATGAAACCCCATTACCTTCTCATCACATTTTTGTCCCTTTTCCACAGACAGAAGAAAGACGGATAGATTTAGTCACCTGGTAGGGTTTATAAATGTTTGATCCAATACCTACTCTCACACTAGTCTCAGCTCTGCGGGGAGTAGGAACTCTCTGGAGGTGAGAGGTGGAAGGTGTGGGATGGAAAACAAGGAATTCAGAATCTTGGTCTTGAGACACTGCCATGGAGAATTTTTGCTTCCCTGTTAAGAGGGGAGGCAGCTAGGAGCCAAGGTCTTCCTTCTGTATGGGCCCAGGTCTAGTGGTTGTTTCCTCCTAACTGATGTGAGAGACAGCCAGCTCAGTCTTCTGCAGCTTCCTTCAATTCTTGTTAGACATGTTCTCTGTATGTTCTCTGTTCCTGCTGAATTTTCTCCCTTCTCTCTCTAGATAGAGGAGATCATCTCTAGTTGTGTCTGCTCAGGGTCTAGTATGTGCACTTCTCCTCTCCACTCTGAAATGCTTCATACAATTTAAATAGAAAAATTTTGATTGCATAGGAATTGGGAATTCTGTTGTATGGTCACAATTGCTTTCAGTCAAGAGAGTTAACATCCTTTCCAAAACAGCCACTCCTTGTTCTGGATAAATGCCAGGGAGCAGGAGTGTTCCTAGGCTGAGAGCTTAGGATGTTAGCTTTCCAATCCTGTGATAAGAAAGGTGGGGGCTAAGAAGTTTGCTGATCTTACATCAAACCTAGTCCTGTGGTTTGTCCCCATGTAAAGTAACTGAGGGACAATCCCAAGCACAAATACAGCCTGGGTGGAGAATTAATTGAGAGCAGCCCTGCCAAGGAGGACTTGAGGGTGTTGGTTTGACCAGAAGTCCAGCATGACCTGGCATTGGCAGCCTTGAAAACCAACCGTGCCCTGGGCTGCATCCAAAGCAGCATGAACAGCAGGGCAAGGGAGGGGATTCCTCTGCTCTTGTGAGACCCTGCCTGGGATGATGCATCCAGCTCTGGGGTTCCTAGTAGAAGGAAAACAGAGACGTCTTGGAACAAGTCCAGAGGAGGCCACCAAGGATCAGAGGGCTGGAGGACCTCTCCTATGGAGACAGGCTGAGAGAATTGGCGTTGTTCAGACTGGAGAAGGCTCCAGGAGCACCTTAGAGCCCCTTCCAGTGCCTAAAGGGGGCTACAAGAGAGCTGGAGAGGGAGACTTTTTGCAAAGGCATGTAGTGACAGGACAAGGGGGAATAGCTTGAAAGAGGGCAGGTTTAGATTAGATGTTAGGAAGAAATTCTCTGCTGAGGATGGTAAGACACTGGCACAGGTTGCCCGGAGAAGCTGTGGATGCCTCATCCCTGGAAGAGTTCAAGGCCAGGTTGAATGGGGCTTTGAGCATCTGGTCTAGTGGAAGGTGTCTCTGCCCATGGCAAAAGGTTTGAAACTATATGTTCTTTTAAGTCCCTTTCCAACCCAAACCATTCAGTAGTTGTGATTCTATAGTATAGCTTAATATGAGTTGCTGAAACTATCCACCTGCTTTTCCTCTCCCTTGCACCATGGTCAGTGTGTCAGCATAGGTACATTAGTATCAAATCCACAGAAACCACCAAAAAAAACCTTCAGTATTTTCCAAGGCTGTGTTACTGCTTTGCCGCATGATTGGTAGTAAAACACCCTAAAGCACTTAAGACCTTGTATTTGCCTTTACATGTAGGGCTTCTTCAAACCCAGCGACACAAAACTGTGGCTCAGACTAAGCCAGCAATCAAGCACTTGGTTACTGGGCATCGTAGTTTTTATCCCATGTTAATCAGCAGCTTTGACTCATGAATCATATGCAATAGAATAGTGGACTCCCCTGATAGTTTTGGTGAAAAACAGCACTTCCAGGCATGACCAGAGAGGATAAGCAGCACTGTCATTCTACATCAGGTTGCTGTTTCCAAGGACCCTGGGTCTTGTGACAAATCCAGATTGAGGATGCAGCTTCTCCAGGACTTGCAATTTTCCTGTGTTTGGATGACAAGGGTTTGCTTACAGGGTAGGCAAATGTGAAGTGTGTGTGAAGCCTGGTGTCGGCACAGGATGCTGCCAGGGAAAGGTCCACGCCCCTACAGAGCGGCTCCTTCCCTTGCCGTAGGTGTTGTGCTCAGTGTCGCTCTCCTGAATCCTGAATGACACAAGCTGGGTGGGACTGGGTCAGAGTCTCATACCTCACACCCTTCCTGTTTGCACAGCCGCAGCTGCCCCAGATCAGCAGAAGACAACTTCAGGAGAAAGCTGAGCCAGACTTTCAAACCGAGGGAGCCTTAACAGAGCAGTGTCACTCAGAGACCTCAAAGGGCTTGGCAGTTGAGGTCAGTACACTCTCCTTACTTCACAGGTGGGAAAACAGATGAAACGAAGCTATGGGAAAGAGGAATTATTTTATTGAGATTTAAAACAGTTTGGATCAGGGAACTGGGTCATTAATCTCCTGTGCCCAGACGTGCTCTCATGGGTACTGTGTGCTTTAAACTCACAGTTATTGCAGGGAAGCTGGTCATCTCCATCATTTTTCCTTACTTTCCTCTCCCTCACAGCACCTCCTAATACTAAGCACAGGCTTATAGTGCCTAAATGGAGGTAGAAAAGTACAACATGTTGCAGCAACAGCATGTAGCTCTGTACCTAACCAATTAGGAGCTAAAATGTGAACCACATGTTTTAATTATACTGTGCATTGTGTTGATAGTCTTTTCATTTTCTGGCTGTTCCTGTGTAAACCACCTCTACCATACAAGTTCCTAGTAGACTTCCTGGAGCCTCTGGCACTCTCCCTCTTCAAATAAATTGTTAATGGGACAGTGAATACCTTTATTTCCCCGTTTTCCTCCCTGGTGCATAACAGAATTTGTTGAAACAGTCATTTTGTCCCCATAATCATGGTATACTTGTCACTTCTATTTAAATGTGTAAATAGTATGATAACAAAGCTAAAACAAGCAAACAAACAGACAAAACTACAAACAAACCAAATCCCCAAAAAAGTTGTATCCACAAATCTGACTCCTCTTTGTTTGGAGTTCCTACTAGCCAACAAAAAATTTGCTCCATGGGGTTGTTACAGCTGTTCCTTATTGTTGAACTTCACGGTAATGGAGGTTGTTCTTCTCTCCACCAGATAGGAGTGTCCTGGAAATGCAACCCTGTGCCACCTATGAGCAGTTAGTGGATGGTGTCGGGCTATGGGACTTCACTGGAGGTTTTGTTCCCTGTGAGATGCTCCTTGTTGGAGAGGACGCCTATCCTGTGCTCCTGAGCGCTAAGAAGCAGGTCCTGATTGCGGTGTCGCAGTACGGGAAGGGCCGGATGGTGGTCGTTTCCCATGAAGGAATCCTGAAGAGCCCCAAGTTCTCCCAGTTCCTCAGAAATGCCGTGGGGTGGCTCAAGCCTTGCCCCGAGGCCCTGGTTGGGGTTCATCCTCGGTTGGACTCCCTGTGCCCGGTGCTGCTCCAGGCTGGCACCCGAGTGCAGGTGGGGGCAGAGCCCGGCCCGTCCCTGGGGGTGTTCTGTATGGACGCCTATGACAGCTCCCGGGCCAAAGGCATCGTGGACTTCGTCAAAGGGGGTGGAGGGCTGCTTGTTGGAGGCCAAGCCTGGTACTGGGCCAGTCAACACGGCAAGGAGAAGGTGCTGTTCGAATTCCCTGGGAACCAGGTGACCAGCATGGCTGGAGTGTACTTCACAGGAAACGTCGTGGAAAAAGGTGTCTTCAAAGTCGCCAAGAAGATTCCCAAGATCCCATTAGTTGTCCCGTGAGTACCTGAGTTGCCCTCTCTTTAAACCACCAGTTAGGTTATGTGGGTGAGTTGTTTGTAGAAGATTTGGGAGGTGGGAGGTGAGGGTGAAGATGAATGCTGGTTCTTTAATAACCAGCATGGAATTGTTGCCTTCCAATTTAAAGGGGACTTTCCCATTCTTTACAATTGGAAAGAATGCTATCTTCAAGTGCTTCCAGGGCAGCAGGACCAGGCCCAGGGAATCCATGCTCAGAGAAGGAAATGAGAGGAGCCATCTTTTAGAGCAGCCTGTCTGATCAAGTGTACTTGAGTGAAATGCAGCAAAACAGAGACAGGAGGAGGAACTCCTCGTCCTCTCCCCACACATCCCTGCATTCAGGGCAACTTTCCCACAGCTGTAAACCAGGTTGGAGATGAAGCAGAACGACAGCTCTCTGGGCCAGGCTCTGGCTGACATCTGCTAAACCTGTTTAGCCTGTTCCTTGCAGGAATTTGCTTCTGCAGGTAAGGCCCTGGAGCTGGCCAGAGCTGAGGCTGCGTGCCGCCTCCCTTCTCAGCTTCTGAAACAGGCTGTGGGCAAGAAATCTCAGTTTGCTTGGGATTCCAGCCTGGCTCTTTGGGTTCTGGATTGTCAGGTGTAAAACTCAGGGCTGTTATGACTCATATTGCACAACTGACCAGGCACTGGAGACCTGGATGGTGACCTGCTCTCTTCCTCCCCTTGCCAGTGGCTATGCCAGGCTCTTTCTCCTGCCATTTTCTGCTAAGTTACATAAGGCACAGCAGGTTTTCCAAGAAGCATTGGTGCTGCTGCACTTCCTCTGTGTGGCAGCTTCATTTCACTGCAGCGACAGCCACAGCAATTACAGTAAAACTCCCAGCAAGTCTTTTCTTCACAGCCCTTTCCTTGTGGATGTGGAGTGCTAAATTTCTAATATTTTCAAACAATTAATGGAATTTGATAGTTTCTGTTGTTTTCTGGTAAAGGTAGTAGAGAGCTCTGCTGTTTAATTCAGTGAAATGCTTAGGGCACAGCTAACAAATCAGGTTGCTTAATTAAAATTTGCTGGTTGCTTCTTGTTACCACCTGCACTGCACAAGCATGTTCCCACTGCTTCATGCACAGGGCATGGAAGAGGGAAACGGGTGGGGAATTCAGAAGAGAAAAAATACATTGCAATTAGCGAGACTTCAGATGGTAACTAAGGGTGTATTACATCTTGTTTAGGTTGTTTTTGTGGGGGTTTTGTTTGAATCCAGAGCCACAGAGAAATTTACATCTCCAATTTCTGTGTACATCTGAGTCTTCTTGCCAGATTTCTGTGCAGAGAATCAGGCTTCAGTCTGAGACAGGAGCTGTGCCATATGCCTGGACACATGCTCTGTGTGACAAAGGGTCTCAGTAAAGTAATAACCAAAGAAGAGCTGCAGATTTAATTCCTGTCCTACAGGCATGAAGAAAGGCAGCATAATTTATTCTCACTGAGTTGGAAGCAATGGCCACATAACAACAGATCCTTCGCAGGTGTTGGGGGAAAACTGTTTGGCAGAACCAGGGGAAAGTGTACACAAAGCAAACAAGAGTAATTCAGCATGTCTTTCTCCACAGTGACACACAGGAGTTATATGAAAATAGCAGAGATAAGAGAGCCTTGCACAGACTAATCTCTTTTTATTGTGGAGACCGGCAATGTGAGGTAATGTGAGGTGTATGTGTTAAGGCTCTAATTCAACTTCCAGTCACTCATGATTTGTCTAGCTGTGTGTCTGCCTGTCTGTGTAGCCCATCTGTCCTAGCACTCCTTTCTTCAGTTCTCAACAGTGGCAGAGCTTGGGAAAAGGCACAGAAATCTTTTGGGCTTGCCTAGTTCATAAAGGCTAGGGTGGGGCAAATAGCGAAAGTTTTTCTTAAAGCAGATATGCCAATTCCCACATTATGTGCAGTTTAAATCTGCAGTTTTAGAAACTATGAAGGGTCTGATTTTTTAGCTTCTGCAGTGTATTTAGATTTTCAAGTGGCTCTTCAAAGACGGAGGTCTAGAAGCTTCCTTTTGACCTATTTATTCCAATTTTTAAATGAGGACTGAGATTCCTACAGATTTGCTTGGCTTTAAACTGAGGCTTTAAAAGAAAAATGAGCCATTGATGGATTTTTTTTTTTTAAGCGGAAGAACTGACAGCATGATGTCCTGGGATGAAGGAACAAGAAGAGGCAAAGATGGCCACTGAGAATAGCTCAGTTGGTTAGAACATGGTGCTACTAATAGAGTTAAGGAGGTGGGTTTGTTCCCTATATGGACCACTCACTTAAGAGTTGGACTCAGTGATCCTTCCAACTCAGAATATTCTGTGAAATCGAGAACTCCTTAAGTTTCAGCTATGGCACCAGTCATTTTGTGCCAAGGATTTTGGGCTGGGGGCTAACCTGGACTCTCTTGGTTGTGCAGGCACCAGGCCAACCTGAGCCTCGACGCCGAGTTCCTCCTGCGCGGTGTGTCGGAGCTGGATTTGGTGACGGGGGGCATACCCTCCACCTTGCTGGTGCACGGAGCCCTCTCCTTCCCGCTGTGCCTGGACAGCTCCCAGCGCTGCCTCTTGGCTGCCGCACGCTACGGCCGCGGCCGCGTGGTGGTGGCCACCCATGAGAGCCAACTGTCCTCCCCAAAGCTGGCCACATTCCTGCTCAATGCTGTCTCCTGGCTGGATGCTGGGAGGAAGGGGCTGGTGGGGGTGGATCCCAGCCTGAAGAAGCTGTGTAGCCTGCTGTCTCAGGCAGAGGTGAAGTCGCAGGTGTCGCAGGTGTCGCAGCTGGCAGGTGACATCAGTGTGTACTGCTGCACTTCTTACAGCGCCGGAGAAGCCGAGAGGATCCATGCTTTTGTGGCAGAGGGAGGTGGCCTGCTGGTGGGGGGCCAGGCCTGGTACTGGGCTTCCCAGAACTCTGGCAAAGCCGCCGTGGCAAATTATCCTGGCAACAGGATCCTGAACCGCTTTGGGCTGAGCATCCTGGGGCAGAGCGGCCAGGCAGCCAAGTACCCGCCCGTGGGGCCTGGGGAGCACTACCACTTCCGCAGGGCGCTCCTGCTCTTCAGCACGCAGCTGCAGGGGCATCAGGAGCTCACGGAGCCCCTGAAGGGCTGGCTGCACCCCCTGGCACGGGACTGCGCTGCCTTCCTGCACATCCCAGCCCACGACTGCCCGGCGTACGCCTCGCTCCACCGCATCCTGACCAAAGTGCTCAAGAGGACCGGGATCCCGCAGGTCAGCAGGCACTGCCCCGTCAAGAGCAACTCCAAAGAGGTAGTGCTGCTCTGCATGGCCACCGAGCTGTCCCTCACCATGACAGACAGCTCAGCCCTGGTGCAGAAATCTGCTGCTGGGGGCTGTGCCTTCCCTGTCACTGTGGAAATCGATGGCACAAACCCAGGTGAGTTATCTCTCTTCCTCTCAAGGTGTCCTGTTGCTGGTATCACTGGGATGCCTGCCCTCAGTGTGCCTGTGTCTGTGTGTGCCTGAACATGGGCACAGATGTGCAATTTCACCTCGGGCTTCGGAGGAGACTGAGCTCAGTGCAGTGGCAGACAGGCTCCTTTTGTGGCCAGTCCTGATTTTAGCACCTGAAACCCCCATGGAAATCTTGCTTCCTCCCTGTTGGTGCACAGGCACTGGTAGAAGAACCCCCAAAAAGTGGTACCACAGGGCACTTGCATGGCACAATGGTTTTGGCAAGAAAGTTTCTCTGAGAAACCCTGGACTCCACACTGCACGTTGCTGTTCCCATAGTTGTGCTGATACAGCCATCTATGGAGCCATCCTACAAACAGGCGGGAGTTAGAAACAAAAAGTTTGTTATCTAGATAGGTAATTTCATCCTGAGTTATAGCACAGTCCCACAGCTTGGTGTATCAGCACAATGGAGGGAAGATCTGGTTTTGGGGGTGAAAGAGGCTGGAAATACGGTTGGAACTTCTTGGGCTGACACCACCACTGAAGCCAAAGTATTGAGTAAATACACCATAAGTTATTTGTCTAAGCTTAGGTCTTGCATCTGTACCACCTTGCTGAGAATCCTGCTCACAACTGATATGTTTAAATTCTGGGTTAAATTCCACTAGTGACTTTTGTTCCCTGGACAGATTTTTTTTGGTACTAGAATATGATTTAGAGGAGTTATTTTCAAATTGTTACAATGAGATAAAGGAGGCTGTTCTGGAGTGCCAATGTCTGAGTGCAGTGGCTGTACAGAGAGAAAAGTTGTAGAAAAACTTCTCACTGGTTTTAACATTAATGAGTTAGGACAAAAGCAGAAAATACTCAGAATTTGTATCATTTCACATAAACGAAAAAGAAAGAAAAGCTCGCAAACCCTGAGCATCATTTCAAAATTGCCTTTGGTACAAATCCAGTAAAACTGAGGTGAACTCAGTAACACAATGTCATATAGTCTAATTTGCATTGTTCATTGGATTAGGTTTTGCTTGACAAAACTGGTTCTGCTGTCTAGGATGACAGGAAAGGTTGTAAGTTGGGTGCTTAATGACAGTTCAGCTCTTTTTAGGTCTTCTGGTGTTTGGATTGACATATGCCTTAAGTAAACTTTGTGTCAGAACTAGGGAGTGGAATCTGCCAGTACAGTAGAGATGGATCAGTTTTGCCCTGTAAATTCTGTAAATTGCAAGTGTTTAAAGAGATTTTTGCTGAGGAGACTTGCATTTCCATGGGAAGACTGTCTAGAAACCTGCTGAATTGTAGTGGTACCCTTCTTACAGGTACACCTAGCACAGAATGGTCTCTTGAGGTTTTCTCATCACTTCAGTCAGCTAGAAATTAAAATTCCTGTGGGCTCCAGTTTTCTCCAGTCACTAAGGAAAAATGCAATGCCACCATCAATCTGTTATTTGGGAAATGTTTTATGACCATTGCAACTTCAATTGTGTAATCCCACCATAGCTGGCACCTCTTACAAGGTCTTTAGGATAAGAGGGTCTAAGTGTAGGAAGTGTTGAGGTTTTGGCTTCTTTTCTTTTTCTTTTTTTTTCCCTTTGAATTTTTAGAAGATATTACTAAGCACATTTAAGCTTGTGGTTTCCAGAAATGTAAATCTGGATGGGCTTGCTTGCTAATGGTGTGATGATTTTGTTCATTTCTTTGAAACTGTATTTCTGACAAGTTGGGTAAATGCGAGATGGTTCTGTGAGTGTAGAGCAAGGGAAAAGGAAAGGACGGAAGATGATTCTCCTGTTGCAGCTTGAAATCTCCAGGATCTGTAATGCTCGGGAGAAAGAAGTGCTTGACTATTCAGGGACTGTGTTCTGTTACATTTTAGGAAAGACAGCCTGGAGAAGCACAGGGCTCTACCTCCCCGAAGGTCACACAGCAGTGATAACGTGCCCTTGCTTGGTGGTCGGTGCTGGTCTGAAGGTAAACTCTCTCTCCTTGGCCTTGGTTTACACTGGTATATTTGTCGGGTGAGCGCTCAAAAATAGCACTGGGAAGGGTTTTCTCCTTTATGGCTTTTTCTGCCTTTCCCGCCCTTTCCTACTGCTGCCACCCTGTGGCACTTTAAATGCTTTGTCATCATTTCTTCACCTTGTGTCCTCAAGCTTTTCTTCTGCATTCCTCCCTTTCTGTGTGCTGGTGGGGTAATTGAGTGTGGCTGCTGCTTGAGGGCTGCTGGTTTTTGTTCTGTTATGGTGCAGGAAAACCTGATCAAGATGATTTTCAGGTCCAGGATAAGTACTTGGGCCCTTCTATGAACCAAACTTGATTCCATCTCTCCAGATCTCTCATAAATTCCTTTGACAGTGCTGTCACTGCTGCTCATGTAGATGTATCCAGACGAGATAGGCACTGTTACTTGGGATCCTGTTCTCTGCAAAATACAATAGAAGCAAATCCTTACCTGCTTGGATATTTTTTGCAGTGACCTCCCTGAAGCTGAAATGCAAAGTTAACTCAGGTGCTTCTGTCTGATCCTGCAGCCACATGCTGTCTGTTTTATTATAAGAGCTCTAAGGAGGAGGCACAATAAAAGAAGCCGGTCATGACCACATCTCTCCAAATCATGTTATAGGAAGTGACTCTGATGCTGGGGAAGGGTGGAGGAATGATCAGTACAAGTGCAGTGCAGTGGAAGAAGTCACTGCAGGACTCTGACCTGCTGGTGAAGGATGCGCTTGAGCCAGGACTAGTGGGAGGAGAGCTGTAATACTGAGATGGGACCAGGCTGGAGTCAGAAGGCTGCTTCTGTGCGCGTGCTGTGCCGGGACAGCGCTGCAGTGGAGAGCTCAGCGGGTGCTGAGGTCAGTCTGCCAGGTCACACTGGCACACCTTTGACCAGCTGTTCCTACACTTCTGCTTGCCAGGTGCAGGTTGGGTGTCACACGGATGACCTCTCTAAAGCCAAGGAGCTGAAACGGGCACCAGTGGTAATCCGCACCTGTGATGTTGCCTGCCAGAAACAATCCATTTCCTGCCTCTGGGGTGGCCTCATTTACATCGTAGTACCAGCAAAGAGTGTCCTGGGCAAAGTGCCCATCACGGTGGAAGGGGCAGTCAGAGCTCCTTTCTTCAAGCTTGGTAGGTTTGTTTACCTTGGTGTTTTTTGCCTGAGGGCTGCTCACAGATGTCATTGTCCTAGTGACTGAAAGGAAGGATGGTCCTGTGCTTAGGAAGGTCTTAGAAATGGCTTGATTTAGGTATATCCAGATTTATTTTCCTTACTATGTTGTCCTCTGGGATTCCCATCTTTCTACTAATTTTTAAGAAGGATGGAAGGGAGGTCCCCAAGAATCACCAACCTGTCAGCCTCAGCTCTGTGCCTGGAAAGATCATGGAACAAGCCCTCCCTAGATGCTATGCTAAGGCACGTGGAGGACAGGGAGGTGATTTGGAACAGCCAGCACAGCTTCACCAAGAGCAAGTCCAAGAAAGATGGGGACAGACCCTTTAGAAGGACCTGTTGCAGTAGGACAAGGAGCAATGGTTTTAAACTAAAAGAGGATTGATTCAGGCTATGTGTAAGGAAGTTTTTTACAATGAGGATGGTGGAACACTAAAATGACTTTGCTCAAAGAAGTGTTGATGGATGCTTCATTCCTGGAAACATTCAGTGTCAAATGGGCAAAGCTCTGAGCAACCTGATCTAGTTGAAGATGTCCCCCCTGCTCATAGCAAGAGGGTTGAAACAGGTGATCTTTAAGATCCCTTCAATCCAAACTATTCTACAATTTATGAATCTCTGCTTCTGAGTAAGTCACTCTGAACCTGCTGCGTGGCAGGGAGTAGGTGAAAGAACTTTCACAAAATGGGCAGGCTTTGTCCACAGCAACATTTCTTGGAGCTGGAGTTGTTATCTCTGATGGAAACCATTGTGCTAGGGAGAGGGAGACTGATCTCTGCGCAGCAAAGGATGCTTTGTGCTCTGCCTGCGTTACTGTGCCCTCATATGGCCATCTCTAGATCCTACAAGACATCTCCACTGAATTCCCCATGTTCCCAGCAGTCCTCTTCTCTTCTCTTCTCTTCTCTTCTCTTCTCTTCTCTTCCTCTTCCTCTTCCTCTTCCCTCCCCTCCCCTCCTCTCCTCTCTCCCTGTCAAACTGAATGGAACCAGCATTGTTATGTGAAACAGCAACTCTGCTGGACAAAAAGAAACGAGACACTGGAGAAACTTGATGCTTCTTGCTCTCTGACACAAAACAGGGATCTGTTCTTGCTATGCTGCTCTGTTATATGCCAGTCCTTTTCTGTTCCCTACCTATTAAAGAGCCTGAGGAGGCTTCTCAAGAACAGATTGAGCACTGGCTGTTTAACAGCCACCACCCGCAGTCATGCAACTACCGCATACTGTTTTCCAAGAAATTTTCATGACCTGCTCTCTTTCTCTGAGACCTCTGTGAGAATGCTCAAAAGTCAGAATTGTGCTTAACTGGTGTTCTGTGTTGCTGCTGTAGGGGAGACCTGTGAAAGGCAGTGGGAGGCCTGCATCCGGCACTACCCTGCTCCCTGGGCGGAGCTGGCTGTTGAGAACCTCATCCTGACGGTGCCTTCTGACAGCATCCGCCACATGGAGGACCCGCGGCCGCTGCTGACCCTGTGGGACGAGATCATGGTGGCGATAAGCAGGCTGGCAGCCGTGCCAGCAAAATTCCCAAGGCCGGAGAGGATTGTAACAGATGTCCAGATTTCATGTGGTAGGTACAATGCCATATGGCCTTCTCTGGGGCTAAGAGGCAAGTGGCCTCTAGCAGCAATGTCTGTTCCTTCAAGGTTATTTTGCTAAAACCAGACTGGGAACATATGTGAGGTGTTAAATGACTGTGACCCTTGCATAATTGTGAGCTACTCCATCAGGGTGGAAATGTGGTAAGGCAGGGCTTGAAAAACATACTGACCTTTCCAGATGCCTCCCTGCTCTCGAAACTGGTGGTGTCTCCTCAGCTGTTGGGGTGTGTTACGATGCAGAGCTGCTGACTGCAGTGGCTTTAGCTCACATGCAGTTATCCGTCCTCCCTCCTGAATGCACTGCAGAGCCAGTACAGCTGGGAAGCAGTGACCTGATTTCTATTTTCTCTCTGGCTCAGCCACAGGACTGTTCTCATGTGTTCAGTGACAATTTTTAAACCTCCATGTGCCTACTTGCTGGAGGTGCGCTCCACAAAGGTTATTGTGGGCAAAGCTTAGCCCAAAAAGATGTGTGCCTGAGATGATGGCACACATCTGGAAGCAGATCCAGTATTGCTGTCAAAGACCAGCAGTGTGTATTTTTGCAGCTGATGTTCCCCCACTCCAGCTTTTCCAGTTATGAACTGAGTGATCAAGAATCAATTATATAGTAAACATGGAACTTTGCAATAAACATTTTGCTCAGTTTTAAAAAAAATAACTTAAATTCATCATGGTTAAATTCATCGTCCCACAATGAGACAAGGGCTTGGCATGAATCCTGATGCCCTAAACTTTTGCTAAGCTACAATGGAAAGAATTTGTGGCACATCTTGGGAGTGTTAGGTTCTGCTATGCCGAGCAAATGCCTGTTAAAAATACCATAGTCTACAGACATAATTTTTTTTTGTGCTTGAATGGACTAAATGGTTTCACTCACATTTCTGGATCTGAACTTTTTGGGTGCTAGTGGTTGCTAATTGCATATATCCCTCTTATTAAAAAGGAGGAATCTCAAGATCTTCACTAGTTCCTGCAGAAACTAGTTCCAGGCCATTCATGTTCTATGTTCACTAACTCCTGCAGGAAGGGGATTGCGATTCCTGTTCATTCACCAGGCTCCCTCTGTGTAAAGGGCTGCTTATGCCCTGCTAAAACAGGTATTTGAATTTGGGGACATTGCTCTTGCATGAAGTTTTGGGAATCTTCCAGGAGGAGCAATTAGGGAAGAAGACACCAAAAAGGCATAAGTAAAATCCCTTGCAGTGCATGTTTCTTGCCTAGTGACCTGCTGGGAAGTTGTTTATGGAATAGCTGTCCTTCAGGGTTAAGAACAGGCTTAAGTATGACAGGCTTTGTAGTCCTTAAGCATGACAAACTGTTTTCCATCTGTCTCATCCACACCAGTGACCACTGGAGTGCAGGCCTGCAGTATCCACACTCTCCATAGGAGCACTCAAGGAGTGCCATGGTGCTCAATCACATCATTGCATGGTTGGTGTCAACTGTGCTCAGCCTGGGGGAGTTCAGGTGTGTTCTGAGTGGTCAGGCTTTTCTCCTCATTCTAAAACCTCAGTCTCAGTCCAACCATGAGTGTACATTTGTATATAAAAAGGGAAAGCAGGCGAAACTGCACTTGACTGATGGTTCAATCCTGCCTTTACTTGTTTGACTGTTTAAGGGTGACTGTCTGTTAGGGTGAAACGTGATGTATTTCCTTCTGTCACACTGGGAAAAGTTGGTCATTCGTGGAAATAAAAAAGTGTTATTTGTGAGATGGAGGAAAGGCACTAGAGAAATGAAAAAAAAACCCAATAATAATTTACATCTAAGAAGCACTGAGGTGAGCACTTAATGATGTGTGTTGCTACCTGTCTGTCCTGCAGGCTGGATGCATGCTGGCTACCCCATCATGGGCCACCTGGATTCAGTGAAGGAGATGTTAGACGTGCAGCACATGCAAACTACTGGTCTTTGGGGTCCCATCCATGAGCTGGGACACAATCAACAGCAGCAGGCGTGGGAATTTCCCCCTCACACCACAGAGGCCACGTGCAACCTCTGGTCTGTCTATGTGCATGAGGAGGTGCTGGGCATTCCCAGGCATGAGGCCCATCAGGCACTCAGGCCACAGTGCCGGAAGGAAAGGATGAAAGACTATCTGAAGAAAGGTGCTCAGCTAAAGGACTGGAACATGTGGACTGCTCTGGAGACATACCTGCAGGTAACAGGGGAAACGTGTGTGTGTTCCTAGTGCAGTCACTGAAGCCTGTGTCAGAGGGATGTCTGCAGCCTGCTGACTGTAGTTGTGAAGCCTTGTAAGTGTTTGATTACTGTCAGAGGGTTTATCTTGGGCCCAGAACACACCTGAGAGGTAAAGAGGCAGAGTGCCCAAAGTTCACATCTCCTGAAAACCTTCCTTTGTCAGATTTGGGCTTAGCCACCCAGGGAGATAGCTCAGTGCAATGTACTAATCTTTCTCCCTGGAAGAGAAACAGGAACTGCTGCTTGTTATACAACATGGGAAAAGGAGGATCAAAATTGGGCACAGCTCTTTAATCCACAGCAGATTTCCTGTGGGATGGTGGGCTAGTTGTCAAAAAACCTTGGCACTGTGAAGTGTCTAGGAAAGCCAGACTTTGAACAGTCTCCTGGTGAATTACATGGCCTTTTAAGAAGCTTACAGAGAGGAGGGTGTTCATATCATCCAGTGCACTGAGTGGAGCCAGTGTAGTCCATCGAGTAGCAAGAGGATGGGCTCAGCCTATCCTCCTGCACACAGAACTGAATCCCTCACTGTGGTTGAGACTCTGAAAAGTGAACCCTATCCTAGATTGAAATGCATTCTCTTGGGAAGCATGCAAGACAGATTCTCCTTTTCCCTTAATCCTCCTAGAAACTATTAGCCTAATGGAGAGAGCACTCAGCCTGATTTTAACTGGGGAGTTCAAAGCAGATGTCCATTATGATGGCTTAAGCTACTGACTGCTGTGAGATGAGTGTCCCTCAGCTACCTTGTCTGAGAGCTCTCACGCTTCATATGAGGAAAAGAATATTTACTGGAGGAGTATTAATCCTGACTTCTCCACATCCCAGAAAAGCATCTGCATTCTCAAGCTGAAGAGTCATCCTCTGGGGATTTTTGGTGCAACCAATAACAAAATATTTATACAGAAGGAACAGTTTTAAGGGGAGAAATTTTCCCACAATACCTTACCAGTTTGGCCACTGCCTCACCCATGCTTGTAGGCTGGGATGTCTCATCTCCTGCTTGATTACTAACAGGACTGCTGGAATAAATGTGGCACGGAAGAACAGTTCTAATTCTGCAGCAGCAGTTCTTTTGTATGAATTCCTTTTGTTCTTATTCTTAGGCAAAGCATACCCTGTTCATAATCTCTCCCTCTTGTTTTCTCAATGCTCCTTGTTCTCCTGTGCCCCTTCTTTCCAGCTATTCTGCCAGTGTCCCCTCTGATACTGCTTTCACTGTCTCCAAAGCAGCAGCTTGTATAATAGGTTGCTGACACTTCTGGCTACTCCCAATGTATCTTTGATCTCTGTTTGTTTTGGGAGATCAGTGTAATGGGGAAGTATTTTTCTGTACATTAGTGCTGTTAGTTATGCTCTGAAGCCTGAAAAGCCTAGATGATTTCATCTAAATATACATTCATTCTAAAAGACACTGCAGAAACCCGTGGAGTTTTCTACTGTGTGTAACACAGGAATAATGCCAGTGAAATGATAACTTAACTATTTGTATGCTGTATTCTTTTTCATCAGCTGCAGGAAGGGTTTGGTTGGGACCCCTTCACCCACCTCTTCTCTGACTACCAGAAAATGTGCACGATCCCAAAAGACAACACTTCTAAGATGAACTTGTGGGCACAGAAGTTTTCTCAGCAGGTGAATAAGAATTTGGCTCCATTCTTTACAGCCTGGGGATGGCCTATCAAGAAAGAGCTGTCTGTGGAACTGTCCTCTCTGCCCAGCTGGGAACAGGATCCAATGAGATCCTATAGACCATAAAGGAAAACTACCTAAATCCTGGTTCTTATACTAGCTATGGCCTATCTTATTCTCCTTGTATGCTACATGATAGCTCACTATGTGCTTGAATTTATGCTGGATTCTTCAGGTTCTTGCTGCCAGTGGAGGCCAGCCCCAACAGAATTTCAACAGGGATCAGCAGATCAGCAACCACCTAAGCTGTCTTTTGAAGGGTTAAATAATCAGTGAGCTTTGTTCCAGGTGCTTCACCTCAGGAAGAATGTAATTCTAAGTCGATTTAGTTGCTACAGAACCTTTCTGTGATGAAATGGAAGTTTTCTAGGTGGAGCAGTCGCTGGACCAGTTTCAAGGACTTTACCATGGGAATAGAGATCTTTAAAGCAAATAGTAACCTCCACAACACTCTATTTTTACATTATAATCGCAGTAACATGAGATTTTCATAATTATTTTTGTTACCCTAAAATTCCTAATTTTTAATTCCTCTTATTGCGCAGAACTTCACAGCACCTTTTGTGAAAGTGGCCTTACAATGCTTATATACAGGCTATATAATGCATAGTTGATACTGAAATGCTGTAGATTTCTTTCTACATTCTCTGACTGTGTGACCCAGCGTCCATCTTTATGTGAGTAAGTCAATTATAAGTTTCAGCTGTCTTCAGCCATAGCCTGACAGCAAGATACATGCCAATGAAGATGAGAGAGTGGAAACAGGGAGGTGAATTGATTGTAGTCAGTAATGGTTTAGCTTGTGGACTCATCAAAGGTTAAAATACAGGCATTGAGCTGGCAGCCTGAGGGAGCAGAGAGAAGGAAGACAACAGTTCATCAAGACAGAGGGCCAGCCTTTTCCAGATACAATAAAAGTTCATGTTACTCCCAGCTCTTTCATAATTGCTCAGCTGTTAAGGGTTTTGGCAAGCATGTTAATGCTTAGCCTAAGAGCGCACTAGTCCCAGCCTATTCCTTATGTATCTGTAATAAATAAATAAAAAAAAAAAAATCACTGTAGACTCACAGGTTTTGTGGTCCTGTTTTCATGTCTCCATGCCCTAATGACCTCAATAGAAGTTGCCTTGGTGGTAAAGTTGTTCAAAGTTGAAAAAAAACACCATGAAAGTCTCTAGTCTGTGGTGTGGCCTCATATATAGTGCCAAAGGAGGGCACATTAGGCCAAATATCAGTCACAGTTAAAGAGGCTGTGCAGCTTCCATTCTTCAGGCTTGGTAAGTGGTGCCAAAACCTAGCTGTAGTAAAGAGGCATTTCTGCATTTATGGCTTACCCATATTTTCCTGCTTTTCTGGTTTTTGATTTTTTTTGTGGTCATGTGTGTAGAAAATGTTAAAATATGTAATGTCCCAAGAAAACCTTTGCATTAAGCTTTGCATTTCTTAGCCCAGAAAGTATATTGATAAGACCTTCAATTAGGGATTAATCTCTTTCCATGTTCCCAGTGTAAGTATGTCTGAGACACCTTTAACATGGCTTGATATTAAAAACTGAATATCATCAGCTCTCAGCAGCAGCAGACATGAGGTCACCAAAGATGATTGAAGCCCTTGCCAGCATCCCAGGATCTCCCTGTGATTCAGTAAAACACAGTTACATCCAGATTATTGTCTACATCCAATTTATTGTTTCTAAGGCCATGCAAAGGGGTTTACCTGTGGTGATCGTCCTCTTTCTTCACATTTAAAAGTTATTTTCAAATTGGCTGCCTTTTTTCACCTGAATGCTGGATTAGGGGGAACTGACATCTCTGCCTGGTTCTGAACCATCTGTCAGTAGCGGCTCCCTGGGCTGAACTGGCCACTAGAACATCCTCCTGACAGTACCAGCTGCTGATGTACACCACATGGGCAGCCCAGAGAGTCTGCTTCCCATCTGCATCAAGATGATGGATGCAATTGCCAGGCCAGCAGCCATCCCAGCAACATTTTCCAAGGCCAGAAAGGGTGGTGGCAGATGTCCAGATATCTCATGGCAAGTATAATAATTAGGACATTTTGTCTGTATCTGTGATGGATATTTGTAAGGGAAATACGCAAGATCCTCAAATCAGCAGATCAATTCCACCATATCCAAGAAGACTGCTGGAGGGAGTAAGAATCTTCTGTGAATGTCAAGAGCTTGTATGCAAAAGTAGCATATTCTGCTGCTGAATGTGACACTGTAAAACCCAGTGAAGGGAGGCTGGCCACCAAATGATGTGTACCATGTAATCATGTACCATCTTGTTGCTGTGGGAGTGAATTTATTCTAATTGCAGCAGAAAGAAGGGAAACACAGGTAGCTGGTTTAGGCAGGACAAAGGAGATTTCGAAACTTGAATTAAGGCATGCAACAGACACATAGGCAGCCTACTGTGTAATAAGACCCTGGTGTTAGCAGGCATAGGATTGCTTCCATTAGTGGGGAAGTGAGGGCAGTGGTAGGGGGCAGAGTTGGTTGTAAGCAGCATTTGGCTGTCTGTCATTGCAGAAATCTGCTGTTGAAAGACAATTCACTAGGCTAGTGGAACTGAAGTTTGTTATGGCTGATGAGGAGGCTCCTAAAGGCCAAATCTCAGCATTATTTTCAGTTAATCTTTGTTCAAGTGCTGCACTTTTCTCAGTAGGACTTGACTATAGCACTAGAAGTGTTTTCTACCACTTGAACTGATAAATTCATCAGCTGGCCAGGGCAACACTCAATAATTCACAGCAGCTTGATTCACGTCAGTCAAGTAGAACTGATTCAAGAGAGGCTGGCCCAAGTATAAACACTGGCACATGTTGCCCAGAGCCAGAGCTGGTTGATGCCCCATCCCTGACAACATTCAAGATCAGGTTGGATGGGACTTGGAGCAACCTGATCTGATGATCTTCCTGCTCAATGCAGTTAGATGACACTGAAGGTCCCTTTCAACCCAAACCATTCCATGATTCCATGAAAAGTGGGTCTTGTGTTTCCATACTGCATTTGCTTCTCTAAACATGTCTTTCTGTCAGGAGGATTTTATTAATCAATCATCATATCTGGCCTCATACAGCTCTGAATCCAACAGTAAAGTTGTAATCTCTCAGTGGCTCTTCAACAATTGTGTTGAGATTACCTATCAGTTGCTTCTGGATTGATTTACGTGGCTCCTTCTCATAAGATAACCTATATAGCCTATAAGATAACCTATAATCTCATAAGATAAAAAGATTTGCACAGACACTGCAGATCCTCTGCGCAGATCCAGGCAGCACTGTGTGACCCAACATATAAAACTCTTCCTGCTTCTCTCAGACTTGCTAAAACAAGTGGAGTGTAGCACCACTTCAAATATGTGAATGGCTCTGTATCCCTCCTGCACTACTTTGGAGCTATGAGGAACCAGTTTAGCCTGTTGAATTGTCCCTGAAGGAAAAAGAACCAAAGATAAACTAAATTATATGAAAAGCTACTGGAACATGACTTTTAAAGCTGGTTATGGTTGTCAGCAATACCGAGGAGCTCATGGAAGATGTTAAGGAGTACAGTAACTTCATCTTTACTGAAAAAAGAGGATTTTCACAAACAGCATGAAAAACAGCAAAATTGGAACCAAAGTGATGATAAATACAGTGAAGAAGTAATGGTGGCCATCAGCAGCAAATGCTACCCAAAGCTCAAGTGAGCTGTGGAATAATATTCCATATTTCCATAATATTCAATAGTAAAGAGCTACTTTACTAAAACAAACTGACAAGAATCTGCCTTCCCTAAAAAAACCAACAAAATAAAATGAATCCCAGTTCCTGATTTGCTTTGTGGTACAACAGACACTGTGAGGGCACAGTGGAGGCGGCTGCTCCCCGAGGGCCGGTGGCCAGGAGTCAGCTGCAGTCACACAGCCAGCAGGACAGCTGGGGACCAGCCACAGCACCTGAGTGGGGCAAGCAGGGCACACCTGGCACAGCATCCAGGGGCTAGATAGCTGGGCAAGTCTCCAGGGATGAGGAAGGTCTGAGGTCAAGCATGGAAATCAGTCCTCAGGTCAGTGTTGGGTCCTGTGGTGGTGACCAAGGTCAGACATATTCCACTGGTTGCCAGGCAGGCCCCTTGTGATGAGGCACATCTGAAATCAAGTGAGGAAGACCATGGATCTGCAGGTAAATTAAGCTTACAACACATTTACAGATTTATTATTTTAATCCAGGGAAGCTTCTTTCCTTTCCTCACTTCCTGCAACCATTTGATCCCTACCCCAGATCATCTTGTCTGTTGACTCTTAGTCTCCAGCCCTGTGTACATGTGCCAGCTCACAGGATTCCACAAATCAACATGAGTCAGTCCTGATCTGTCTCCAAGTAGCACACTTAGGCAGGAGAACCAGAGCTTCAGGGAAAAGTTTTTGAAGCAGTCCTCAGAAAATGTGCTTGTTTTGAGTCATTTGTGATCACAGCACAGTGCAAGGCTCATTGCTCTGTGGAATGCATTGGTTTGAGATGTAATAGTGAACCACAGCCTTTGGGCAGTACCAAGGGTGACTTCTGATCACTGAAAATAGTTATTTTTCTTTTTCTTTCTCTTTTTTCCCCTAATACTACATTCAAGCCAGTCTTTCAGTGTTGTGGTGCAATTCCACTCAGTAGCAGCCAGGGTTAACTGATACATCAACTGTGCAGTCTCTAGGCAGGGACCCTCTATTTTGTGCTGTGAGGAGAGTCTTACATATTTTAAGTATGAAGAGATATTTTAAATATGCATACTTATAAGCATGGAGAGGTGGGTTGATATTTTTTATCAGTTTTGTTTTGAACACTTGTAACAGTTGGGGGGAAAAAAAGTAGGGATCAAGCCTGTGAGCACAGTCCTGCCCTTCAGGATGAAGAGCACTTATATAAGTACTTGATTTTTGGTTTTGTGTGAATAGTAGACAGATGAGTTTGTTGAATCATCTGATGTTGTTAAAGGGCTGCTTTGGTTCTTCAGTAGGCACTTAAAAATTTGGGGGTAGCTACACTTAAAAAAAAGAAAAACACCCCATGAAAAGATCAAGAATTGAATTTAATACAAGATTTTGTTAAGAATGCAGGAAGAATAATTGTAAACTTCCATGCATGTATTTTGTACTGTGTCACTTGTGATTCATAGTTGCAAGAGGCCTTTGCATAGGAAGCCTTCACCAAGATATTTTCTGAACACCAAAATATGACTGAGCTCCCAGATGATGATGACTCAAAAATGAATCTGCAGGCAGAAACATTTTCATATCTGGTCAGGAGGAATTTGACTCGTTTCTTTAAGGCCTGGGGATATCCAGTCTGGGCAAACCCTTCGCAGCAGCTGGCTGTTTCTTTCCCCATCTGATCAGATGATCCCACAAAGCAATATATCTCCTAAGCAGGTTTTGACTCATGAAAATGTGATTGTCTGTCCTAAAGCCATTCTCTGCAGTAGTTTTAAATGGTGTCTGAATGGTGTGCTGTTCTCATGAATCTGAGAAGCGTCTCTGCATTGTACATGTGATACAAGAGTTCGTTCTTGGCTTCCTCCCAAATCTGCCTTTTTCTGTGTAGGTCCCACTACTTCCTTTCCCAACAGGAGCAATTTTAACCACAGAAGGGGAAACATTGGCTCTCTTATTACGAATGAAACCAATCAGCCCCTTTCAATTTTTTACTTTCTCTGTTTCCTTATCTCCAAAATGTTCTCTGTTCCAGACTTACTCTGATTTCAGGTATGCAAAGTTTGTTAATTATAATCATTACGAGAAGAGTTGGAACAGGGGGAAATGTCACTTTAAAAACAGACACATTAGGAGATAATAAAGCTAGACATAAATGGAAGAACTCTGGTGAAATTATGGCTATAACCATGAGAAATGAGGATGACAATTTAAAGGAAAACCTTGATGGACCACACAGGAGAGGCCTTGATATGTGTTTAATTGTTCTGAAAGAGGTTGCCTTCATCCTCTGCTTTCAGAGTTGGCAACTGTGTTGTGAGAATCAGCGGCTTCAGCTCATGTCAGAAGCAAAAGAGTGTTCAGGCAGTGAACTTACCTCCTTGATCCTTAGCTAGAGTAAATTTGCAGACACCTAAAATTCTGCATGTATTATTGTGGCAAATCAGTCTGCATGAGGATCTAAGACAGCAGGTGCCTCACCTAGCAGGATTGAATGTCATGGGAGGAGCAGAGCACTGGAGTGTGTTTACAGTGGTCTGTTTTGATTTCGAATCTAAACAACCAGATCCAAGTCCAGTTCTTAAATGCTACGCTGAATTTCCCCTATGTTAAAACATGGACTATAGCACAAGCCAATTTTTATGGTGCATTTTGAGATCCTGAGCTAAGTAATTCCATGTCTTATGGCTGTGTTTTCTTTTTCTAGTGAGTGTTACAGAATTCTTACCTTGATGTAGAGCCATTGATGCACCACAAGGGACTGCAGTGACAGAGTCAGAGGCACTCTGCATCTCCTCCTGATCTCATGAAGATAGATCACAGTGACACTGAGAGAGTGCAGGTGACTTGCTGTGAGCAGGAGATGGTGCTGAAGTGCTCATGATCAGCTGAGGCATTTCCAGGAAACAGCAGATTGTCCAAAAGCCTGTCAAGATAAATTATTTATAATTAAGCAGCAGGATGTGAAAAAGCTTGCTCAGGTATGTAAACTGATTCCATATAAAATAAAAAAGTGGTTTTATTCCCTTGTAACCAGGTACAGACATAAAGGTTGTCTTAGACAACTTGAGATAAACAATGGATAACCAGCATGAACTGGACAAGTGAGCAACTCTGGGTTGTGGATCTCTTCGAAAACAATAACCTTGCAAGGAAAACAATGCCTGGGTTAGTACTAATACCTTACACAAGACTGCTAAGGAAATAATTTCAGAACACAAAATTTTAAAAGACAGAACAGACGTGTGTCCAGTGCCAGAACTTCTTTAAATGCCATTTCTCTCTTTTATTTCTCCCACACAACATTGTATGCTCTTCATCTGTGGTCTAGCAAGAAAAGGTAAAAGGAAACAAAATTTAAAAGGAAAAAAAAATAAGTAAAGGGGGAAACAGTATGAAAGACAGCAGGAGTGCAAAGAAAATAAAGAAGTGGAGAAATAAATGTTGTAAGGGAACCAGAGAGAATCTGAGGTGGGATAAAAGAGAAAAAGAGAAGGAGTAGAGGTGTAATTCTCTGCTTTGTCTAAAAAAAGAACAGACACCCTTGGAGGAAAATTTATAAAAGATAGTGTCTGCCAAGAAAAACACATACATTTCACTTTATTTCATCACTTGGCTTGGCAAGGATCATGATTTATTAGAGAAAGTCAGGCACATCCTATAAAGGAAGACTTAGCTGTCAGAGCTAAACATAAGGAGAGGAGTATGCTCAGTGTACAGATGTAATTAATAAGTCTGACCATAAGAATCAACACTGGATGTCCTTCCAACATGGCTCTAATTATGTTTTTCCAGCTGAAGACAGCATCTCAAAGACTGGGCACCGTGACCTTTCTGGAGGAAAACCAGAAGCTAGCTCAGGTTTGAACCACAAGAGAATTTTGCTGCAACAGTCAGAGTACCTGCACTCAGTGGTGTGTGTATTCTCAGAAGTGAATGTCACTGTGGCTCCTTTCCTCAGACCTGAGTTCCATTCCAAAAGCAAAAGTTAATGTGCCAAGGAGTGGTAAGCATGCAGGTCTTGTTGTGAGAGGCAGCTGGGATGTGTAGTCATGATATTATGAAAAATCCTTTGCTAGGATTTTTCCCTCCTGAGAAGCTGAGGAGCCTCAGGAGAGAAATGTAAACAATAACTATCTGCTGCTGTGGAATGCAACAGGTGCATCTGTGATTGGTCTGTGTGGATTGTTTTTAATTGATGACCAATCACAGCCACCTGTGCCAAGGCTGTGAGCAATCACAGGATTTTGTTATGTATTCTATTCTTGTTTTTTGTAGCTTTCTGATTTCTTTGTTCTCTGTGTTCTTTTAGTATAGTTTTAATGTAGTATTTTAGTATAAGATTTAACATAATAAATCAGCTTTCTGAGAAACATGGAGTCAAACCTCCACACACACAGAGAGTTCATCGCAACAGGGATGTGGCCAATATGTCCACCTGAAAGCAAGGACTGCAGGTGTCATCATGCAGAATGCTATTCTGATAAACTGATAGGCTTTTTGTCTGATAGACAAAAACGTTTTGTCCTTCCCACCCAAGCCCTGGGCTCAGTATGCAGGAATGTCCTTCTAAAGCTTTCTGAAAGTGCTGTACCTAGCTGTCTATTGTCACCTCTTGCTGTGGCATCTGCTGCCTCCTGAATCAAGACAGACTTGAGGGGTAAAGACTGATTCTTATCTGTTGGAGAGAGGCACCTCCATCAGCCAAATCCATATTGAAGAGGGGATCAGGAACATCCCTTCAGCAATGCTGTAGGCAAACCCAGCATCATCTCCCAAGATCACTCTTTTGTCATGGCTCTCTTTTGTCATGACCTCTCAAGAAAAACTTTGTTTTCTAAATTTGGGGCAGGGAGACTGTTTCTAGCAAGTTACGTGCATTTTCTTGCAAACCAATCTCCTGGTGTGGGTTTTGCTCTGCCCCATCAACCTTCCAGGAACCAGAACTGCAGCACCCCTAAAACCACTTGTAAAATATTGGTCACTCTCTGCGTGTCTTTTCTGCCTCTTTTTCTTCCTCAGAACCCTGTTGCTGTAAGTTGCAGAACTGAGCTGGGAGAAATGGAGAAGTCCATTGCAATGTTTGGGTGTGTGGTCACGTTGGACAAAAAATAATTTTCTCCATTGTGAAAGTATCCAGCAACTTTAGAAACTAGGAGGCAAACACTTTGCAACAGCCAAGCTTTTGGTCCAGTGGCTAAACGAGAAACCTGGAAAATACACTTCTTCAGGCAGAAATGACAAAAATTTGTATTAGTATTCACATTTCTGATGGAGAAAAAAAAATCACCCAGAACTGATTTTTCAGGTTGTATTTTTAGTCCCAAACTGGAAACTCCCAGCTCCTCAAAGAATATGTGTATCATTGATGAAAGGGAGGAACATACAGACTGGAGTTTGGGAAATTTTAGGGAAGTAGAACATTGCTCAAGACTTCTGTGTATCTGATTTGCAGTGATGCCTCTGATAGGGGTCTTCCACCCTTCTCTCTCATTAAAAATTTCTCCTTAGGGGACTCTGGCTTTTTTCCTTCTTGTTACATTTAATTGCTTTCTCTCCCCTTCATTGCCATGCCTCATTCTGCCACATCTCAGCAGAATCTCCAGCATCCATCATTTTTTCTGCTACATCCTGGGCAAACTGCCTGGCACTGAATACTACACAGCCTGCTCTGTTTCTGGCTTCACAAATGATTCTTCAAAGTGTTCAGGTCCTTCCTCACACGCTCTACAGATGAACATTACATTGTTCCTGCTCCCAGCTGGTCCAGCACACTCAGCAATATTCTCATCTACAGGTGCTGAGGACACTGAAAAGTTAAAACCTCTGTGTTGGAAGGCTGGACTGTGGGAATCTGGGACACGTCACTCAGAAGACATCCTCATGCAAAGAGCAGAATTAACATTTATTAAATTTTTTTTTTAAAAACTAATCAACACACAATGTGCTGAAGGAGAAGGAAACACTACAGCCATTAATAATTTTTCCCTTAAGAGGAGGGACAGGGACACTCCACTGAATGCTCTTCTTTCAAATTCTGCTCCAGTGATTTGATGGACAGGTATCCTTTCATGAAACAGTAATGGCCTTTTCTACATCATTGAGATATTATCTGGACCAGGAGTCAAGGAAAGTGATGGAGAACCCTTAGGACCCTTGTTTTTGAAGGAGGAGAGCAGAAAGGTTCACAGTAAGTCCTTGACATCGGCCTGAGCTATTTCATCCAGGACTGATCTCCAGCTTGTAAAGGGATGAAAGGGCACAGGCTGGAAACTGAGGTACTTTGATGATTGGATTTTATGTCCTTTCTCAGAGAAGTTTGACTGCCTGTTCACAAATTCGATAGCAACTTGTGATGCAAAGGACATTATTCCAGTTACTGTAAGTGTTGGGGTCTGTGTTTCCCTTGACATGAATTGCAGCACATTTTTCTGCAAAGAGTAAATTTGGCTCCCCAGGCTTCCAGAACCTGTAAAAGAAAGTTCCTTTATTGGAAATGCACTAGCATGACAGTGGACGTGAAGTCACCTCAAACAGTTGTGGAAGAGAAAAGGAAAGTCACTGTGACAGAAATCAGGAGCCATAGTTGTGAATAGAAAATTATGTAAGTTTTCTGACTTGCAGAGAAGCTGAAGACAGAAATCCCACTCTGACAAATACCTGCCTTACACAATGTATTGGTCACTTAGACTGAGGGCATGAGTTTTAGGGCTCTCCTCACTCCACCAGGATACTCACATGGCTGTATTCTCATATGGAGTCTGATCCACCCATTGCCACTTCCCATTTTTGTAAGCAGCTAAGCCTATGTAGAATTTTGTTTCAAAGATTCTAGTAGCTTTTTCTTTTGCCAAGTTGAAAAGGAACTCCTGGAAAAAAAGCACAATGTCCATGAGATGCAGGACTGAGCACAGAGAGTCATCAGGAATCCCTGTGGGGTGGGGCAGGTGCTGCAGAGGTGCAGACAGGACCTTCCCCCTCTCCTGCAGGACAAGGAGGGGCTCTGAGACCCCTCCAGGGCCCAGCACTGTGCCTCTGCCTGCTGGGTCCCTCTCTGAGGCCTGGGCACTTACCTGCTCTGCCTTGCTGTTGATCACCACCAGCTGGGAGCCCATCCCACTGCAGTTCTGTGCACTCTCAGGCCATGACATCGTGTCAGGGGACAGGAAATAGCAGCTTCCTTGAAACCTTCTCCAGCCCTTAGGGCAGCACATCCAGCCATCCACTGTGGGGAAAAAAAATCCTGCTTTTGAACAAGATGTGCTGTCCTTCATGGCTGTGAGTTCAATATAGGGTCCCAGGTGTTAGGAGTGGGGTTTGAACCTAAAGCCTGGACAGAGATAAATGCTCTCTTCTGCTCTCCACAAGTAAAACTGTCAGCAGCGTAACAGGCTCCTGTCACAAGGCTCCTGCCTGAAGGGAAGCTCCCTTCCCTTTCTCTCTCTGTCCTGCCATGTCCATGCAACCTCTCTTTGGTGAGAGACATGGTTTTTGCCTTAGCCTTCTTGAGGAAGCAAGATGAGAAGTAGTTGGCTTGTGCTTTTCTAGAAACACCTCTCTGACAGCCTTGCTGCCACCACAGGCAGTTCCTTACACAGCCAGCTTATCCAAGAGATTTGCCTTGTGCCCACAGGTTCAAATGGTGGATTAAAAGCTACAGATATGTTCTCACAAAGGTCAAGGCTACATGAGAAGGGATCTCTGACCCTAGTTTGAGAACTTGCACTACCAGCATTCCAGCACTCCATATTACCATCATTTCGTGTGTGACTGCAGCTCAGCTCCCCAGCTATTCTGAACTCATCATCCTCCCTCCTCTGTCCCTCACACTGACCATCATGCTTGAGTGAACAGGCAGTGAGCCAGCACAGGAGATGGAGCTGGATTGAACCAGCCAGCATAAAAGCACTTTCATCTAGATCAGTAGACCATACTTGCATTAGAGGGGTTGTGTGAGGGGAAGAGTAGGAAGGTTGGTGAAATGCAGGTATGGAATGACCCACCCTCTTTCACTGACCTGGAGCATGTTTTCACAGCATTCTTAGTAAAGATGTACAATAGAGTGTCTTCTTACCTCAATTCCCCAGATTCCTTCCTTCAAACAATCCACTTGTGACTGACAGTAATATTCCCCACCTCAGAGGTTGAGGGGAAACCAAACAAAATTTTGGTGAAGCCCTTTTGTTACTTATGAAGCTCTCAGCATCACTCACCTTTCTCTGCAGAACTGCTGGGGACACAATACCACTCTGTAGAGTTCTGGAGGAGAATCTTGTAATGGCCAGAGCTTCCATCAAGTAAAGCCACTGAGAAGAGAGGAAAGCAAAGCAAAGTGCTATTGTCGTCTGTTACTGTTAGGTCGGACGTGACATACACACACCTGATCAGGGTCCAAGAAGAAAAAAGTTTTTATTCTGCATGTTACCATCTTATATACCCTTCACAAAGTGTGATCTTAAGTCATTAACTACATCACAATAACTTACTATATTCATTGGTGCAAAGCAATTAACGTCAATATAACTGGCAAAAGTTTTAGAGAAATTTAATAAGGCATGTATACACATCTACTTTATGCATATAGCCTAGCTTACAAAAATGTTCATGTAACTTTTCTAATCTGTTTCCATGCTGATGGCCTTGTCTTCTTCCATGCTATGGATACACTCGAAAATCATCAATTATTATTTCTTCAATTAACTCTGCTTTGCTTGCAAACCAGCTATCAAGCCCCTCCATAGTCATCCTTCTCATATTGTGCATGAACAACCTGTGCTATCCTCCAACTTCTGCTTTGGAGCCCTAACAGAGACTCTGTTATAGTAACAAGCTATGAAATCTGGATTGAGCAATGAGGTGAGAAGAGCAGGCCACTTCTCCCACTACCAGTCATTCCTTCCTTCAGAAGAGCTCCTCTCATCTCAGTTGTCTGAGAGACTCACTTGCCGAGGTGACAAACCCGGATTAGAAATCCTCTGAGGAAGGGGCAAGGAAAGGGAAAAAGAAGACATGGAATAAGCTAATAAGAGTGGAGACGCCTGTTTTGGTGAAGGGCATTTGCCTGCCTGGAAGAGGGACTAGGATATGGGTTTTCACCTGAGAAAAAGCAGTCACTTGAGCCCTTAATCTTGAGGGAATTAAGACACCGTGGAACTCACCAAGGCAGATGGTCACAACAGCAGCTTTGATTGCAAGGGCAAAAATAAGGAAGACCCAGATGTTCAGCCAGGTGCAGCTTCTCTCTTCTGCAGGGACTGAAAAACACAAAGCAAGAGTGAGCATGTCCCAGCCCAGAGTTAGCAGCAGGATAACCGAGAGTGCTCCGAACCCAAACAACCCACTTCCAAGGACTGGGGAGCCCCACAGGTGCTGGAAGCAGGTCCTGCTGCCTGTCCCTAGCAGTGGCTAGGAGCCACAGAGTACAATACACAGGACCTGCCCAAAGGTTGTTTTTTTATTTCCCTGTTTATCACAAGATGTGCCTGTATTCTGCCCAAACCTCACTCTCCCTTTGTCCTGTCAGACCTCCTTCCTCCTCAAAACATCTTCCTGCCTACCTTCCATTATCCTGTCTGTCACTGAATGCCCTTTCTGGATCTCCCTCCTCTTCCTCTCTCTTTAGGGTTTCTTTCTCTCCCTACCTGCATTTTGCCTCTGTACCGTGAGCCCCTTTCTGCAGTGGCCCGGTCCCCCAAAGGAGTGACTGCCCTGCTCAGGGTGTGCACAGCCAGACCCACAGAAGGGATTGTTTCCACAGGGGTAAAGGCACTTGGGAGCTCTTGGGAGAGCCCTGGCTGGGTTGTCCTTGGAGAGAGCAGAGATGGGAGCAGGGACTTGTGCTCAGTGTGATGCAGAGAGCTTTAGCAGGGCAATGACACAAGGAGAGCACCCTTCAGCCCCATTGTTTACAGACACAGCACTGAAGGGAACAGCAGGGCACATTCTTCCCCCTGGCTCTAGGAAGAGGTCATTCTGCCAGCCTGGCACTGCACACTTCCCTCATCTGCTGCTTTGCTCTTGTCCCAAGCCCCATCTCCTGGCAGGAGATCCGGCCACCGCACCATGCCCGGGATCCATCCCAGCCCTGTCTTTCCCCCAACCCCTTTGACAGGAGGACAGACAGGAAGGAAGGTTTGGGGGTTACCTGCACTTCCAGGACTGACTCTCCCTTGGCCATTCATCATCTCTGCAAGAGGATCACTCTTCTCCAACTGTCCTTGTTACCACTGTGGCCACCAACAGCCTTCCTCCTGCACAGGGCACCTCCCACACTGGTGCACCCCACAGCACATGGAGATTAGGGAATTTTCATCATTTCCCTGCCAGGACATTTCACAAGATGCTCATTGCAACACACAAAGTCACCAAGACAAAGGAAAACAGATGAAGAGGAGCATCACTGCAGCTCACACAATCTCCCTTTGTACTCAGGCACAGGTCATACATACATGGCCTTCCCTCTCTGCTGCCTGCTCTCTCCTGCTGAGGGTCCATGTGTGTGAAAATACAGACACAGGCAGGTATATTAGGCATTTGCTAGAAATGGGTTAAACTCACTGAGCACAGTGTGCAAAAGGGAGCCAAAATTGAGAGGAAAGCCTATCTGTGACAGAGTCTGGGCAGTGCCCATGTGCATCCTGAGTCCAACAGAGAACTTGCCAACACTGTTTTGATCTAATTGCATTGGAAAGGTGGCTTGGACTTAGAGCAAAGGGGTTCAATATGAGCTGGCATGGTGGGGCTGAAGGATTGCTTGCAGTGCCAGAGTCCGTGTGCATGACAGATCATGAAGCCTCACTTCTCACTTGTGACTGCAAATGCTGCAGACATACATGGAACAGGCTGAGATGTTCCATCATATGCTCTCTCCCTGTGGAGAGAAATGCATGGCTGCAGAGACTCAGGAATAGGAGAGCTCATAGCAACAGCACAGGCATTTCAGCTGAAGCATCAGAAGATCAGGGCACAGAACTGCTTACAAGGGAGGACAAGCCTGAGCTCTCTGTAGAAAACATCCTCTGATTCTGTGACTTGGTGCACAACAGGCTGCAGGCAGGGTCAGAGCCTACATTTCTCCACATCTTTATGTAACTGATATTAACAAGTTCCCATCCCACATAAAAACACATTCAAAACAAGACTTGTGGAACCTCCAGCCTCCTCCAGCCATGCAGGAAATGCAGCTGCACGAACACATCCCCTTTGTAGAAGCAAGGCTTCCCCTGGTCCCACACACTTCCCGCTGCAGATGTAGGGCTTGTGAGTATCCACAGCTCTTCCAGCAGCCTGTGAACCACAGGTGAAAGCACAGGGTCACGTTGTCACACTGCAGCACTGTGGGTCTGTGCCTGCGGCACCTCTCAGTGCCACCAGCGAGGTCACCCACTGACACTGTTGTATTAAGGACAGATGAATGGTGCGACGTACACTCCTATGTTCTTAGAATGGAAATGTGAATTTTATTATATATCCCATTCTTTTTATAGACAGTTCCGAGAAGGCCGTACCTGATTGGTCCTCAATCAACACCCGTCACACCAGTGGCTAATAAGGAACAACACCCTTCTTGCATCCCTTACAATTAAATAACACATTCAAAACACCAGCTGCAAAGATTAAGGACGGTTTTAATTCTTCCTCTGAGTTTTCTCAAAACTCCCTAGGACAATGCCTGGGGTAAGTTTATCTGACTCTCTCTTACCAGACAGGCAGCATCTGCAAGACACAGCACTGAGCTGCCAGGGAGCTTCTTACAGACAGAGGGGCCAAGCTGCAGAGCACCCTGGGCTCGATGGCCACTTCCTTCCCACTCCTCTCTCTCTTACAATGGTCTTGCTTCATCTAAACTTTCTTTCCAGACTGTTTCTTTGGTGCCTCAGAAGCCTTTCCCTCATGCCCTGGTTACTGTTAAGCTGGTGGTCATGTTCTTCTTTAACAGCAGCAGTTTGGGGCAAATGCCCCCTCACCAAGTTGCAGCTATTGAATTCACACAGCTCTTTGCATTCACACTCCTGTCTTTATCACTTGCTGCTGACCAGACCATCTGAGCAACATGAAATGGGATGGGTAAGGCTGGAGAGGCTTCCAAGTAGAAAAAACAGCAAATGCGCTCTTGTTCAGAAATGAACTTGGTGGAGGATGTTCTCTCTTTCTCAGTGGTTGGTGGCCGTTTCTCCATCAACCTGAATCCCCTGAGCAGTCCTGCTATCCAGTTTTCTTGAATTCCAAATGATTTGAAGGGAGAGACTTATCTGCAACAATGCCATAAGGGTAAGTATCCTGGAAGGAAATATCAACAAAGAGAAAGGCAGAAAGCACACCAGCAGTGCTAGCAGCAGGGACAGTACAGGAGGAGAGAATTAATCCCAGAGAAAGTTGCTCCCACTGTGCCTGGTTTCTTTGCCCTCTCACAGCCTGAAATCCAGCCCCACAGCCCTGAGCCCCAGCACTGTGTGAGGGCAGCTCACAGAGGCAGCTGTGAGGCTCTGCAACTTGTGCTGTGGTTTCTGAGTTGGTTTTCAGCAGTAAAGTACAATCAATCCAGGAGGACACTGGAGGTTCCTTTTCAGGGAGCTTTCTAAAAAGGGTATGGAGGAACCAAAGATGAGAGGGACTCTGTTGGATCTCACTCTCGCCAATGACGCTGATCTGTTGGACATGTAGAGGCTGAGGTCCACGTTGTCTGCAGTGATTCTGACATTTTGGGATTCAGATTGTTGTCAATCTTTGCAGGGAAGGATGAGCTCCAGGGCCTGGGGCCTCAGGGCTCAGAGGGACAGACTCTTCCGGTTCCTGATTCATCCCAAACTCCCATTCCAATCTCCCTTGTTCTCCTCCTGCCCTGTTCCTAGGCACAGCAATCCTGCATGGAATCCTGCCTTCTTCCTCCAGCCAGGAGGAGGGGGCTGTGTCCAGACCCAGCAGGGGCTGCTGCTCACCGCAGGCTGACCCCAGGAGTGGACAGCCAGCAGAGGAACCTGCTGGTCAGCTCTGTCCTGCAGGGACTGTGCACCTTCAGCTGGCTGCAGCACAGCAGGCCGCAGCCTCCTGTGCTGGGCTGCCTCTTGCGTGGAGGAGGAGGGAAGGCAGGAAATGTGCTCCTTGTCCTGCTTGTGTGCTAAGAGTGATGGCAGAGGGGAGGCCTAACGGGGATCCTGCATGGTAAAAGCCAGAAACGTGTGGCAATGGCGCTCAAGATCCCAGACAAAGCATGCCTTTCCAGCCATTGGCAGGCCCAGCAGCCCAGGCTGCTGCTGGGAGAAGCTGTGGCACTGCAGGGTGAGGTTTCTAGGTGCAGATGGAGAGGCCCTCACTCGCAGGGCCACATTGTACAGGTGTAAACAGACATTTTCTCTCCAGAAGGATTTCATCCTGCTGCAGCCAGGGAGGGGAACAGGAACAGGCAGCTCTGTGAGTTGGGATCTGCGCTTACTGCTGTGCTGATGTGTGTGGTTTTTTGAATGTATATATCCTCTTTCTTCCATTTGTCCCTAGATATGTAGGACCTACTGTCCCTACACACTGTGTGTCCCTGCTGCCTTGAGCTGTGCATGTGGACCTGCAGCCACCTGCAGCACCTGCACTGCTGTTCATACACCTGCTCCCCCTGGATTATGAAGCCAAATCTCCTGGGCACCTTGTCTCCAGAAAGAATTCCTCTCTCTCTCTGGCACACAGAGGGAGGATTCACTTCCATAGGTAGGACAGAGGCTCACAGACAGGAGCTGTACACCAATTGCATTCCCTGTGGGGAGCTGACACTGTTCCCTCAGGGTGGCTTGGGCACTTGGTGTTTCCTGAGGAAAGAGAAGCGAGGACACAGGAGGCAGGAAGTGGGAAGAGATGGAGCAGAGGAAGATCCATGGTGTCCCATGCTCTACAGCAGGACATGAAGGCAATGCAATAGGCACTGATGTTCTGGATGAGATGGCATGTGCAGCAGGAGCCCTGTCTCGTCAGCCTCCTCTGCAGCGTGGTCCGGCCTGGGCAGGCAATGCCATTCCAGGCACCACTGAGGATGTGGCTTTCCAGGACTGCTGCTGCTGCCTCAGGCCTGCTGCCTGGGATCCGCTCTGAGTCAGGAAGAGGACTTTTTCCTCCAGGTGGATCTGAAGGCCCAGTGTGGATTGTTTCTCCCGTGGCAGCAAGTCCAAAGGGAGGGCCACAAAGATGAAGGCAATGAGGATAGAGACAGAGGGCTGGAGCACAGCTAAAAGAATTGGGATTGTTCAGCATGGGAAAGAACAGATTCCAAGTTGGTCTTTTAGCAGCCTTCCAAGAAGATTCCAAGAGGGCTGGAGTGGAACTTTTTACAAGAGCATTTAGTGCATAAGCCCAAGGGGAATGTTTTTAAACTGAAAGAGGGCAGGTGTAAAGCAGGAAGAAATTCTTTTCTGTAAGGGTGGTGAGGCACTGGCACAGGTTACCCAGAGAGGCTGTGCATCGCCCATCCCTGGAAGCGGTCAAGGCCAGGCAGCATGGGGCTTTGAGCAACCTGGTCCAGTGGAAGCGATCCCTGCTCAAGACCTAGAGGTTGGAAACTTGATCCTTACAGTTTCCATACAACCCAAACCATTCTGTGATTCTAGGTCTTTAGCTTTCCAGCTTAGATATGGGGGAAAAAAGAGATACAGAAACAGGGTACAGAGAATTTCTTGATTGGTGTGATATTCTATTTTATCTGGTCTAAGTTTTCAGAATTTTTTCAGCACAACCAGTACAGCTAGAGGACATTTGGTGTGTCATTCAACAAGAAGCAAACAGCTCTGCTCAAGGAGACAAAGGACATTGAATCTCTGGATATCTGCCTTCCATTCCAGTGTCTTCCTCCTGGAAAAGTCCATCTCTTTTCAGTCAGAGGCTCCTGGACTCACTCCGAGAGAAGAGGACACAAGAACACAGGAGCTGCTTCAAAGAGCCTGAGCCTCCCTGTGTTCCCTGAGCCACCACACGCACTGGGGATGCTGGACAAAGTTAATTTCACTTCGACAAACACATGGTCCCACCCCACACAGTGAAGATGTGTCAGAGCTCCTGACCCCTCCCAGCAATGCTCCCAGCTTTACTCAGGACAGGGGTATTTCCATCACACAAATACTGCTGCAGCTTCACAAATTCGATGATGAAGCATAGTTGCTTTGACGTCATTCCAGTTGTGGAAAGTTGGTTCAGGCACATAGATTACAGTGCAGTTCTCATCATAGTCTGGACTTGGTTCTCCTTCTCGCCAGAACCTGGGACACAGACAGGCTTGTTACTCCTCAGGGACCACTGTAAAGCACTGCTGGAAAAGGCCACTGTGGGATTCAAGACTTGAAGGGAAGAGACAGAAATTCCCAATGCTGATTCATGGACTGAAGCAGTGCCCTTCCTCTCACTCCATATCCCACTGCCACCAGTGTCACATGGAAACCTGCCTCCTTCCCAAAGCCTTCCAGCGCAACAGGGCCCTGCTCCATCCTGCTGGGAGGAACTGATCACCACCACTCACCCCAGGCACCTCACTCCCTGCAGAGGCCAGAGCTGGCCTCCAGGGCAAGTTTGTTCTCCAGAAGAAGGCACAGCATGAACAGTCCTGGTGCTCTCTCCCTGTGCCCCATCTCTTTCCCTGCATTCCAGCAGAGGCCATTTTGTGCATATAAGTGCAGAGCAGGCCAGGCAATGCCAGGCATGTATTAAGGGCTCTTGCTGATAGCAAGATGCAGCTTTTTCTACACCTACTGCAATGATTTCACATGTCACAGGTAGATATTTCATAACAAATATCCAGCACAGATGGGGCCAGGTGAACCTGGTGTCCTACACAGCCCTCTCCTGCTGTATCTTTGATCTCCCACAAGGAAGCAGAGTGACAACCCTCTCTCATGCACCTGCATCTTCCATACTTTGTTTCCCTACCAGGAGTCACACCAAACATTCTTCATCCAGAGATACTCACGCTGCTGTCACATTGTATGGAGTCTTGTCCACCCACTGCCACTGGCCCACCTTGTTCTCAAACAGACCAATGTAGACATTCATTCTTTTTGGAGTTTGTTTTGTTTGCTCAGAGAGAAATTCCTGGCAATCAGAGAGAAAGTGTAATGTCCATGAGGGGCAGGACTGAGCACACAGAGGCATCAGGAGTCCCCGTGGGGTGGGGCAGGTGGCAGAGGGGGCTGGTGCTGCAGAGGTGCAGACAGGACCGTCCCCCTCCCTGCAGGACAAGGAGGGGCTCTGAGACCCCTCCAGGGCCCAGCACTGTGCCTCTGCCTGCTGGGTCCCTCTCTGAGGCCTGGGCACTTACCTGCTCTGCCTTGCTGTTGATCACCACCAGTTGGGACCCCATCCCAGTGCAGTTCTGTGCACTCTTATCACAACTCAACTTATCAGTGGACAGGAAGTAGCAGCTTCCTTGAAACCTTCTCCAGCCCTTAGGGCAGCATGTCCAGCCTCGGTCTGTGCAGGGAGAGGACAGAGAGATGAAGGCTACTAACAAGAGATGGTGATTGCAGAGATCCTGGTTTCCCAGGGACAATGCTCATGTCCTGCTCAGTGACTTTTCCTGACAGAAAGGGATTGAATAAACAGGGATAGTACAGACATTTCTTCCCATTGCTTTGGGGTATGGCCAGTGAGCTTTGTGTACCCAAAGCTGTGGTAATCCTTGTAAGGGAATCTCAGGTCTCTCCAAAGCTCTCTTGGGGATGTGGTTTGACTTGCCCTGCTACAGCCTCCTTGAGGCCCTTAGCCCCAAGGAAGAGGGGCCATTGGGAGCACTGACCTGTGCCTTGTGGCACCGCTGAGTCGCACTCCCACTCCGAGAACTGCTGCTGCAGGGCTGAGGGCTGGCCACTGCTGTGGCACAAGGGAAGCACTGCAAAGGGAGAGCAAAGGCAGCAGGATTAGCCCTTGCTCCCAGCTCCTCACACAGCATCTCTGGCCCCTTGACTCTCCTGCCACCATCTCCCCAGCAAGCATTGTCCCAGCTGTCGCCTCTCCTGGCCCACACCAGTGGCACAGCTGCCTTCCCGGCCAGAAAGAGACCGTCTGCCAGGTCAGACAGCAGAGGGACCCCTGGAAGCACATCCCACTGGGCACATGCCACACACACGGCAGGAGTGAGCCCTCCCAGCCACAGCCACTCTGCCGTGCACAAACCCACAGCCCAGCTGCCAGTCTACAAAGCAGCCTCTCATTGTCACCCTTTGTCCTTTCCTCAGCTGCACAGCAACAGGCATTTGGAGGAGTCACCCTCAGCTGGGCCTGTTCCATCAGCAACACACAGTCCAGGTGAAGGGAATCACTTACAGCTGGAGCTGCTGAAACCAGGGTGCAGCATAAAGCCCTAGGACTTACTGGCTCCAGTTTGTGGGGAAGAATGCACTCTTGCTGACAGGCCACAGCCACAATCCCAAGCACTTCCTAGTAACTCAGACACTCAGGATTATGAATTGCAGGCTGATCAGGGTGTGCTTAACTATCCAGATGCCTATTTTCATCAATCATTTAATTTAGAACTATTTTCACTTATGAGCAAAGCAAATCCTAGTGGTTCCAGTGCCTGATTAGTGAGTGGCTGTAATGGAAGAAGGCTCAGAGGAGATGGGCAAGGGCAATGCCTGGCTGACCACCCATGTTGCCAATAAATGTATCTCTATCTCTACACAAAGATAAAAATTAGAAAAAATTTGGCTTTTAGTTTTGTTCAGCTGAGGGAAGTGAGCAGGTGTGGAAGTGTTCATTCCCTCAGAGATCAAAAAGGGCATCGTCTTCCTAGTTAGCCAAACCAGCACAGCACAAGTCAGTACCTTAACAAAAAATGGCATGAGAATCTGAATGACTAACAAAAACTTACCTGAAGAAAGCAATGGGCCTGATCTGGCTTTAACTCCCCTATTTTTTCTTGGTATTTGGGGACATTCAATATCTTGATGTGGAGCATACTGCAGAACTATGTTTGGCCCCTCATAATGAGGATATTGAAGTGTTGGAGCATGTCCAGAGAAGGGCATGGGCCCTGGGAATGGGTCTGGATCACAAGTCCTCTGAGGAGCAGCTGAAGGAGCTGGTGGTGTTTATCCTGAAGAAAAGGATGCTCATGGGTGACCTTATCGCTCTCTACAACTCCCTGAAAGGAGGTTGTAGCCAGGTGGGGGTCAGACCCTTCTCCCAGGTAACAACAAACAGGACAAGAGGAAATGGTCTGAAGTTGTGCCAGGAAAGATTTACATTGGATATTAGTAAAAGCTTCTTCTCACTAAAAGGTGGCCAAGCATTGGAACAGGCTGCCCAGGGAAGCGTTGGAGTCACCATTCCCGGTAGTGCTCAAAAGACAAGTAGATGTGGCACCTGGATGTTTTAGTGGTGGACTTGGCAGTGGTTGGTTAGCAGTTTAACTACTGTTAAACTGCTTACCAGTTAAAAGACAGACTGAGCTGTCTTTTCCAAGATTAATGATTCTATCATTCCGTGCTTGTATGATCAGCAATTTTAAAAATCATGTTCGTATTGTGATCCACCTGTGCATTGCAGTGGCCACTCTCAGCTGCATGCAATTTGTATTGGTGTTTCCTTTAAATGCTGTATTGCTATGCTAAACCAAAATCCTGTGTAGTGTCAATTAACTTGGATAAGTAAAATTTCACTAAAAATTAAACCTTCCATGTGTATCAGAAGGTATCAGATGCTAACATCCCAGCCTACAACTCCCCAACCATTCGCCTGAGTACCATGAAAGGTTATACATTTAGGAACAAAGCAGTACAAATGTCAGGGAATCAGATGCTAATGGCAGCAAAAGGAAAGACAGTGATTTTTTGTAATAAGATGCCCCTTCCAGAATCCATTGTGGTTATTGGCAATTTGTGCAAACATGCCGTGAATTATCTTTAATAGAAATGAGAATGACATAGTGATCACAACCTTTACAAACAGAATGCACAGGAATAACCTCTAATGAACTATTCTGCAATCAACCCTAAAAAGTTGTGAGAGTTAATTAACTGCACAATGCAGCTAATCCTGGAAATGCCAGGACTATGAGAAGCCATTTTTTCCACTAGGACACAAAGCATATCCAAGTACCTTAGAGAGCCTAAGTGCAGATTCAGCTGCTTGTATAGACACTTGTGCCTCTGTCTCCACTTTTTCCCATGTGTCAAATGTAACTGAGTTCTTTTTGTGGGGAATGAGGGTAGAGAATTGTTCTACACTTTCAAAAAGACCATGCAAGATTGGAATGTGCAATCTGGGCATACTGACGAGGCCTCGGGGTAAACAGTGGAAAATTTGGGGGATGCATGCAGACATATACAAAGTCAGGGCAGGAAAACCTGAGACCTTACACAAAGCCCAGACAACCATGAAGCATGGCTTCTCTTCTTTTCTCCCCCCAGACCTCTCCCTTGTAATCTCCTTGCACATACTCACCAAGAAGGACGACAACAAGGGCAATGCACACCAAGAGAAGCAGCAGTGAGATCAACCATGGCAGCCAGAGTGGGTACTTCTGGGGATGTTGCTCAGGCTTCTTTGTCTCAGGGGGTCCTAAAAGTGACAGAAACACAACAAACAAAACACTACAGTCAACTATGGGTCTGTCACTCCACAGTCCACATACCAAGGATACTCAAGGGAGAGCTCCTCAAAAGAAAAAAAAAAAAGAATTTCATTTCTGACGTGGAAGTTACAAGGTTTGGGAGAAGGACAGACTGGGACAGAGCAGGGAATGTCTGTGGTTTCTGGAGAAAAGTCAAATTCAGTGAGTGTGTTCCCAGCCCAGCCAGTGAGCCAACAATGATAACTGTTGGTGTTTGGAGGTGAACCCTTCACAGGGCCTCAAAAACTATAGTGAAACGATGTCTTTCTAGATTAAGCCCAAAACTGCTAAATGCAACATTGCTCAAACCGTGATACTTAAGACATAAGGGAAGAATTCATGTTGACTTCTTCCCAGAAAACTTTTCCTGTCTTCTTCAGTTCCTTTAGCTTTTTAAACTTCCTGTGCAGAAGATTGGTGTAATCTGAGTGAGGATTGTGTAAGGCTATGATCACACGTCACTGAAATATATATTTTTCCTTCCATCTCTGCTTTCCAAGTCAGGATTCAAAGATTTGCTGTAATAAAACTAGGTTGTGCTAGGCTGGATACTTGGGGAGAACAGAGGGCTGTGTCCGGAAGCCTGAGTAAAATACTCAGATTAAGATTTGCCAGGACCTTGCTTTTGTCTAGAGGGATATTGCCAGTACTGAGGAGGTTTGGGAGCAGGCAGGAGAGTGGGACACAGGGAAGGAGAAGCAAACACGCATTAAGGGATTGTTCTAGCTTGTGGCAGGTACAGAAGCCAGGGCAAATAGGAGGGTAAAGAGACAGCAGCACTCACTGCAGGGCAGGAGTAAAGAAACTTTGGGAGAGACTACTATTAAAGATAAGATTTAGAGAGCCTTCATTCATTGTTCACTATGAAGCTCCCAGGTCTGTCAGCAGCCAAGTGTGCATGCCAGACACGCCTAGTAAGCAAGACTGTAAGAAACCTGCTCTTTGTGGAAGCCTTCTGACTACTTCCCAAAGGCTTGGGAGAGACTGCCACAGCAGAGGAAAAGGCATGATCTTTCATAATCTGGAGAGAAAATATGTGTGGACAGAGAAGGTCCAGGTTTCTCCAGTCAAATAATGTTTTTCTAGCCAGCTTTTGCCTTAGTGAAAACAAGGAGCCCCCTCAAGAGCTGGAGTTGAACCACCTACTTCAGAAATAGCTCTAACCAATCCAACTGATTTTTTTGATATGCAGCACATCCAGAGATTGTTCAGCCTGTGCCCAGTCAGAGCCGGGTGGCACAGAGAGCACTGCATGCTGTGCACCTCGGCAACACAACTGAAGTGCAGTAATCTCGTGCACTCTTGATGGGTTGAACTCCCTACAAAATGCTTTCCACAGCTGGTCTGTGCTCTGTAACATGTCCAGCACGATCACAACACAACAGACTTGATGTCTTTGGAATACTAATTTGGAACACAATGGGGAACTTCACCACCCGCACCTCACCACAGTGGAAATGCTAACTACATCCAGAACCAACTAATCTTGGTGCACTGAAAACAGTGAGCTTTCAAGACAGACAGGACTATGTACACTATTTATTTCCATGACTCATGCCTCAGAGCAAGAAAAGTATAACTTGGAGCTGATGCCTGCTCTGTTTGGGATTGTAAAACTGAGATAAAGCTGTAAATAGGCAAGCTACTATATATCCTTAGACAGCAGTAATTATTTATTTCATTTAAAAAAATATTATTTATTGATTTATGCACACATATATTTCCTGCCCTAGAACCTGCTGTTGTGTAGGCAGGTCAGGCAAAAGCAGCCTTACATAGAACATCTCTATGGGTTTCTACTTGTGGAATAATGACTACAGAGTACATATTAACCAGAAAATACCTTAAATTTGCACCAAGTCTGGTAAAAGAACCATTTTATCACTGTAATTTTTAATAGGAAAAAATAATTTGTTTGTTTGGTGCATTAAATGTTTTTCAGGAGTGGCAGACATCAATAACAGATTTGGATCTCCCTCCAGATCTTAAATAATTCTTCTTCTCTATATTTCAGAGTGTTTAAGTTTTGGGTCTCTCTTCTCCAAGAGCCTTTTCCCAGTCTGCCATGGACAATGGGGCTATGTTTCTGCAGCCAGTACCACTTCTCATGAAGCTGCAGAGTACAACTGACTGCTCTACTATAAGCAGGCATGTTGATTCTCCTACCCTCTCCACAAGCACCAATCTGTAGTCTCACTCAGAGGCAAGAGCAGCCAGGACTTGGGCTTATTTGCTGCTTTGGGAGCCCATCCACATTTGTGACAGATCAGATTGTTTGTAATAAACCATAGTCTCTACTGTTGTACTCAGCATGGTCCAAAAAATTACTCTTTCAAGACTACATAACATGTAGGGTACTGAGGGAGCCCAAACAGGCTCCTTAATGAATGCTCATTTGAAACCTACTGTCTGTGCTCCCGGCAGTTGTTCATGTTGCAACTCCCATTCGTCTTTCCTCTTGGAGATGTTCCTCAAGACTCTTATTTCAAAACTCCTTCAGTCTCCTGATCGTTTAGCTCCTTTTTCTTACCAATCCATCAAGATCAGGTAGAAACCAAAGTCACAGAAGGAAAAATCTTCTTCAGCCCTGCTCCCCCCAGCTCCCTTTCTCCCAAATAACCCATTCATTCCTTACCTTTGACCACTGGAGCCGGCGATTCATTTTTGAACTTCACCTCAGCATAGGTGATTTCTGATGCCATTTAATCGTAGTGTGACCCTGTCCTTAGTTTTGCCACGTAAAAGGTGGGTCTTTTAGATACTTGTTTCCAGAGGGTGACAGGAATAGGTTACTGAGCCTTTTCCATCCATTCATTCACCCTCTACCCATCAAAGAAGGCTGTGCTGAACACTGGAAGCACTGGTGATAACCCGAGAATTCCTGAGAGCTCAGAAATGCTCCAAAGAGATCTTCAGTTTCTTAGCCCAGGAAATCAGCCCTGGCATCATGGAAGATTTTGAGACATAAAAGAAAAATGAGAACCTAACAACTGAAAAGGAAGTTGCACTCCTTCCTCATATCAGATTCTCAGCTGATAGGCTTCCTTTTCAAGAAATTTATAGGGTTTTTTCCTCTTTTCAACTTTCTTTCTTAACTATCTCCCCATATTTTCATGTGTTTCTTTGTCCGTTAGTAATTCTACCATTGCTCTCACATTTGCAGCTATCACAGGTCCTAGCCCAGTTTAACCTGCAGTCCAGAACAAAATGCATTCTGCCCTATTTGCCCCTTGTGGTTAAACTGCATTTGTTACATCAAATGTCACAGCTATGTCTCATTCTTCAAAGTCAGCCCAGCTGGAAGCTAGCCCTAGAACAAATCTCAGACTAGGAAATGTTCCTGTAGAAGTGAGACTGAGGAGTTGCAGCCTTAGAGCAATAAAAATAATCAGAAAGTTGATATATCCATGAAGAAATAGAAGGATCAAGTGGGAGTCAGAGAGGAGAACAAGCAAAGTGGAATTTTAAAAAACATATGTTGATGGTCTGAGAGATTGCTGGGAAGAGTACACACAGAAACTTTTCTGTTAAAACCTGATTCACAGCTTGTGGAAGTTCAGAGCAGTGCTTGCTTCAGGCTCCATTTCAGAGGCTGAAAAGGGATGGTTTACAGTTTTCTGCTATTTTTCCAACACTGTCATTTATCTCCCTTATCTGCTTTCTGGTAAAAACCTCTGATATTACCTTGAGCAAAATGTCAGTGCTTAGTCTGATTTCAAGCTGGAGCAGATCTTGAAAGGAGACAAGGGAAATGGCTGCTGAGGTACATTCTAAATCAGGAATACTTCTGGGAACAGAGGCCAATAAGTCAGGCAGGGTGGGGAGGGTTCAGTCAGCAGATAGGACTAAGGTTTGGGTTGGAAGGGACCTTCAAAGACTATCTTCTCCAGCCTACCTGCCATGGGCAAGGACATCTTCAGGCTGCTCAAAGCCCCTTCCAACCTGGCCCTAAACATTTTCAATTAAGGGGAATCTGCAACTTCTCTGGGCAATCTGTTTCAGCATCTCAGCACCCTCATTGTAAATGATTTCTTCCTTATAGCTAATCTAGATCTGGCTTTTTCAGTTTAAATCTATGACCCCTTATCCTACCACTACCAGTTCCATTAAAAGGCCTCTCTCCATCTTTCTTATAAGTCCCCTGTAAAAGCCTGAAAAAAGCCACAATAAGGTCTCCAAAACAACCAGAAGGAAGAAGCTGGTTAGTGTGGCTACCTGGAATTCCCTTAAGGCAGAGCAGAATGAGATGCTCACAGAACATCCAGAGAGCACAGAGGGTAACCAGAGCAAAGCTGGAGCTGAGATAGGGCAGTAGAAGGAAGAACATTCACCAGACAACAGAGAACAACAATGTGGCAGAAGATAAAGGGAATCTGAACACAGTTTATGGAGAACTGCCCCTAAGCAGAGTGAGGCAGTAACTGGATGTTTTTACCAAGGATCTTCTTTGCGTCTTGTGTGTCCTGAGCTAACTTTACTTCTCCTTTACATATTGTGTAGAAAGAAGGTGACTTTCACACAAGAATAAGAACAGCTACAGAAGAGAAACCTGGTCCCTCAAGCAAGAATACTGCCTGCTTCTCTTTCCAACATCCTTCCAACACTACCCTTTGTCTTCAGTCTTGGCCCTCTCACTGGAATTAAGCCTCCCTAAGTCTCTGCTGAAATCTAGTTAAGCCCTCAAATTTCAGAGAATTGAAGTTGAGAATTCTGAGCAACTCTCTGCATGCTTCCCCCTGTCCCCACCCAAGCCTCAGCAGACCCAGTCTCATGGGAAAAACGCTTACTTCCTTGCAGGGTTTCAAGATTTCCACTGCGAAGAAACAGGAAACAAAACCAGCAGACAGAGAAGGAAGTTACAGAGCAGCTTCATGAGCTTTTTCCACTGAAACGCATCTCCAAACACAGCTGAGGCATTTCAAATGCAAATTCAGGCTCTAGCTGCTCTTTTTATTAGATTACATTAGACTGCACCGAAACATCAATAGACAGCTCAGTTCTTCTCTGTCAGCCATCAGAGTTGTTGCTTGTTATCAAAATTCAACCCTGAATCATACTTGCATGGCATGCAGTGCTGAGCCAATGTGTAACAAAAATCACGTGATATTCCTGAGGGAAAAATTTGTCCTTTGAATTTCATATATACTGATGGCATGTGAATGAGTGGGAGATAGAAACAACTGGACCCTGCAGATGTGGTGCTGAAAAAATAAGTTTTAACAAAAATCTTGCTTAAAAACCCCCAAAACTCATGCTTTGCTCCCTTGCATTCTCACTGCTCTTCCTCAGTAACTTCATTCCCCCTCTTCCTGTGTTCTGCTCACTCCCTTGTCCTCCCACAAATACCTGTGTTTCCCCACAGATGTCTTTCAGCTCAGCCCTACCCCACACTGCCAAGTGCCTCCCATGCTCTCAGCCCCACGTGCCTCACAAGCCCCAGCTTCTTTCTGGGACTCTCACAGTTCTGCTTCCCCTCCTTACTCACGCTCCAGCTGCTGATAGCTCTGCAAGATCCATGGCCACCCTTTGTCCTTGACCTAAAGAGAAGGCAGCAGAGCCACTAAAGCTCTTTCTCCCCTACCTGTCAGTGAGGTTTGAATAAGGTGGTATCTTAGCCTTTCACCCCACAGCCAGCATCACCCAATTTAGCAAGCAGATCCATGTGAGCAGATGAAACTGTGCCATTGCACATGCCTTACTTCTTTTGAAAATCCAGCTGAACCTGAGGAGTTAAATTCAAATTTATAGGCAAAGAGTAGGACTGGATTCCTAAAGCTGTGACCCCACACATTGCAATAGAAATCCCATTTTTAAATTGACCACAGCTGTGGTGGAAGCTGCAGGGAAATGACACACTTCTTACAAGCCAGTTTGAATACAGAAGGGCAGCTGAGAGAATTGAGCTGAAGGCTGTGAGTCATCAGAAGTGACATGGAGGTTACACAGGGACATCACATTGGCCACCCAAATAACTAAACCCTCTTTAGAAGATATGACAAAAGGCAAAATGAAGCTGACATGACTAAAATAATTTCCTAAAGGGATTATCAATATGCATTTTTCAGGAAGCGACCTTGCAGCCGAATGAGGAAAATTGAAACGAGCATGACCTCCAGTAAGTGCAGAACCATAACAAAGCAAAGGTGTCAGAACTTCCTTGAACCCTTTATATTTGATATACTGCCTTGAGGGCAACTTAAGAGCAGGGTATAAAATAAGCAGTCAGAGAGAACAAGCACATCAAAACAAAGATAAATTAATTATTTGTCACAGTGGAATAGGTGAAATTCTCACGCAAGAACCCTGGTTTGTGGAGGACTAAACCAAAGGATCTGTCCAAAATAAAATATTGATTGTGCAAAATGTACGGAATTAGCAGCCTGGGCAAGATGGTCCCAGGGATTCTCAGGAGATTCAAAGGTGAAACAGTTACTAATATCAGTAGGACACCTTTTGCCTTAAACTATCATTTAATCAGCAAATCCCAGACTGGCAGGGAACATACCAAAGAAGGAGAAGGGGAGAAGTCTCAGAGAGATTTAGGAAGTTAAAGGTTTGACACCTCTAGTGGTCAAGTTAATATAACAAAAGAATTAATGGATGGAGATGCGTGTAAGTATGATGGACTTTGGGGAGAGTCACTGTAACTCTTGTAAAGAAATCCTGCCTGTTGTGGGTCTTTGCCTACAGTCCTGGCATCACCTACTCTTATGGCACTTGTAGATAGCACAGACTTCCAAGACACTTAGATAAAAGCCTAAACCAAATCCAGGCTTTATATCCCTGCACCTAGGTGAGAAGAGCATCAGAAGTGAATATATGCCACCTTCTTGGTCTTCCCTCTCCACACCACCTTTTTGGGGATTAAGGCTATGGAGCAGAGCAGCCAAGGGAAGAGCATTAAAAGGCACTGGAACATGGAGAATGGGGACCCAAGGCCTGACGCTGAACAGTTAATAAGGGATGTCAGATAACAGATCAAAGAGATTCAGGCAGCAAGAGTTCCTTGAGGGCACCTGAGGGATTTGGCTGGTTAGAGAGAGTCTAGCAATAGGTAATCCCATTGTGTACCCTGCTGCATGGAACTGCTTAGGGAAGGGAGGGGAGGGGTAGGATGCTGCAGTTCATACTGCTCCAGGGGACAGTGTGGGAGCACAGCAGCCTCCTGGGATCTGAGAGAAAGGCACCCTATGCCCTTCTCAGCCAAGGCTGACACTGGGCAGAGCTGCAGGGAGAAGAGACCTCCTCTGGAAGGCAGTCAACCCCTCTAATGATACAAGGTGAACCAGGGCTCCATACAGGTTGCTAAGAGACCAAGTAAAAAAATGGCTTCTACGGAGCTGTGAAAGCACAGGAAAAAGACATTTGAGCATCCAGGGGTGAAGAGGAAACAGGGAAGTACTGAATGGACAGTGGAAAAGGGGAGTGAGAGCCATGAGTGGGATGAATTTAACAGAAGGTAGCACTGTAAAGCCACACAAGTTTCTGGCAGGTGGCAGCACCTCACCACAGGCAGGCCTGAGTCAGCAGAAAGACAACGCTGTGGTTACAGTACCATGCACAACACAGGGGAACGAAAGAAAAGTAGGAGTGATAAAATGTTCCTCCCTAAAACAGGGATGTATTTCTCCCCTGGCCACATCCCTGCCAAATTTTAGTACGTGCTGAGAGTTTCAAGCAGGAGAGATCATGTCCCAAAGTTACCTGAGCTGAGGGAGCTCAAACTCAGTGTGAATTGCAAAGGGAAAGTCATGTGCTCACTCTAGTGTGTTGATAGGTTACCAAAATCCCTCAGGTGTAAGGGAAGGAATAAGAGAAGGAAGAACATGATCCAGAGGATCTTCAAAGAGACAAGAAGCCCCAGTCTGCCTCTTTACATGTAGCATTAACAGAAGATTTTATTCAGAAGAGCAAAGATATGTTTTATTTATTTATTTCCCCCAATTAACAAATTACCAAATCAAAGCCAACAGAGACCACATTCAGCTGCAGTTACCTCAGAGCTTTGTTTTATGCCATTACTGGGAACACTTCACCTTTGTCTCCTTCCTCTTTTGGATCTGAGTCATAAGTCTCAAGACTTTGTTGGAGATTAGAACCAGATACTGCAGTTGCCTGCCACAGCACCATATCTTGACTTCAAATCTGGGCCAGACCCAAGTCTTGCTCAGACCCCAGTGGCCTGTTTTCAGAAGTGGGGCTGTGGAGTATATCTTCTTAGAGTGGGCATATGGAATCCACACGGACAAGTTGTAGCCACATAACACCTGTCCACAGAAGCAATTCTTCATGCTTCATTTCCAGTTCTAAGGATCGCACAGATCTCCACAGCCTTGAATTCTGTTTGGCTACTCTCTGCCCAGTGAGGTGAATGCACATGATCTCCCTTTCTTCAAGGGGGAATGGAAAGAAAAGCTAAAAAATGGAAAACAACCACAGTGACCAAGCAAGTATGGAGCTGTCACCCAGACTCATGCTGTAACATTAGGGCCACTCCTATTGGAACTTAAACTGTTTCCCTCCACATCCTCTGCATGCATGTAAGTGGAATGTAGTAAAAAAATATTCTCATAGGGAGGTTCTGGGGTGAGCTGTACTGGTTAGGCTGTCCAAGCAGGTGGTACTGGAATAGCAGCACAAACCTCCCTGGCCCTGCAGAACTCCCTCACCCCCTCCTATCCTCAAGGTTGCATTTATCAGGAAGACTACAAGTGACCTCTGCTGCCCCTTACCCTGTAGCCAATGGCCCTGCAGCCTCCCAGCCCAGCTTGTGACGGCCAGCAGCGAGGTGATGGGACATCACCTGCCTCCAGGTGTCCAGTCAGAATGGGACAAAGCAAAAGCCATCTGGAAACAGCCATAGAAAGCTGAACTAAATCCAGGGAGTACAGTCAGCTCAACCAAACACTCCTTGGCACCTCATCAATGAAACATGATGGCAAAGTTTTAATGCCAGGCAGGGAGGCCCCAAGCTTTGGGGTTCAACCATATGCAGGAACCTCCTCATGACACAGATGTCAACACCATCAGAGGGGGAAAGGCAATTTTTTTTAAGAGCCCACTCTCCAGGCCCCTGTGTCACCCACTTTTACCATGCCAGGACACTGAAGTCAGCAAAAGGAAGCAAAGGGTGGGCAAATGGCACTCTAGGGTGCCAGCCTCCAGCACAGAGCTGGCACTGACCCAGAGGCCAAAGGGCCCCTGCTGCTGACTCCCTGCCGGCTGGGACTGACAAAGAGGGCAAAGTGCTCCTCAGTGTGTCTCAGACTCTGCCTCTAGATCACAGTTATTTGCCTATTTAGCATTTTAAGACTGGACAGGACAGGCTCAGCACACCATCCTGCTCTTTGCAGAGCCTCTGCCCTTTCTGAGGTGAAGGATGACTGTCAGATCTCAGCGTTCCTTTTCACTGACCAACTCCCCAGGTCAGACATCTCACCACACTGCTGCCCAGCATGGGACCACCACACCACAGCTGAGCACAAAAGTTGTGCTAGGAAATACTTCAGACTGGAGGTATCTTGTTCAAACCTTGCTCAAATCAGGACTACTTCTGGGGCTAAACCAGGTTACCAGGACACATTATCAGCTTACAGTAACACTGTTTCTGTATGGGATGTATCACTTAAGGGCTTTTCCTGTTTTTCTACCCCAAAAAAGAGTGATTTCCAAGCACCCATGGTATTGACTTCAGCTTTAGGTACTGGTGACAGCAGCGCCTAAGTCTGGGCCAGACATACAGCTGTACCTATACCCACTTAGCATATATTCTCCAAAGAAAATGCTCTCCTACCCCTTCCCTCTCACTTGAATCCAGCTCCTTGTCCCTGCCAGCTAGTCAAAAGGACGGTTTGAGTAGCACTACCAACAGAGCACCTCACACATCTTTGAACAGTTTGCTTAACACCATAAACATGGACTCATGAACAAGTGCTTAGCCACCACTTTAAAGTTAGGCCCAAAGGAATGGAACTCCTAGTTTTCTTAAAGACAACAGACATCCATAACAGACACAAGAGGGGATGTGTGCCTGCCCTGGCACGGCTCAGTTCCAAGCCCTACATTACCGTGTTTGTGCAGGAGGGCACTGAAGCACAGAGGGCAGCAGAATAGCAGGACACGGCTACATTTGGAAACACCAGCTCCATCATTGCTAAACTATCAAACTACAAATCACCAGCTACGATTTCTTTTCAGAGAGCACCCCCCCAGGGCTAGCCAGGTCTCAGGTGATGTCTGCTTGCATCCCATCTGCCACCCTCTCCCTCTCCCTCTGGCGCCCAGCCAGACCCTGGAGACGGAGCCCAGGGATTGCGGGAAAGCCCGCAACAAAGGGATTCGGCAGCAGATGGCAGCACACGGCCACGGGTGAGATGAACTCGGCGTCTGCTCGCGGGTGTCACCAGCCCAGCCAGGCTCGCAGACCAGGCTTGGGAGGGCAGGGAGCGCCCCACCTCTGAACATGCCTAACACACAAGGCTCGACAAAAAGGCTGCAAGTTACAGGCGGCTCCCTCTTTTAGGGAATGCCTCTTCAGACTGCTTCAAGGCTTGAAAGCTGCCTCTACCTCAACATGCAGGAGCTGCCATCCTACAACGCCTGGGAAAGAAAAGGGAGAGCAGGCCATTCATTGCAAGCTACCTGCCTGGCCTGCCCCAAACACAAATGATGCAAGGAGTGCACCCCAGGATCCCAACAGTGACTGGCAAACATAGCTCTGGTCAGGAGCCACTACACAGTCCAGCTGTTGCTGGCTGATCTTCCTATGCTCAGCTTCCAGGAACATCCATCATGGCCCCAGCTCCTGGATGGGGACATACAACTATAGGTAATGGCAGGTGGCAAAATTAAGCTGTCATCCTGCAATGTGCTTTCCCTGACTATTAGCATGGACAGAGCTATTGTCTTGAGAAAAAAAGATCAGTAACAGTCTCCAGAGCAAGAGTCTATTGCTCACATAACGTAATGAACACTCATCAGACTACCTAGACCTGGAGGCATTACAATGTGTGTTAACCACTTGGGCCACAGTGCTCTGCTTATATACATTAACAGCCCCCTTGTTCTTCCTCCTAGAACCTTGTAGGTTTATGCTGATTTAGCAGGATGACTTCAGATTCAGATTCTTTTACCTCATTATCAAAGCTCAGGAAGACTTTGAGGGTTTTGGTTTCCTGTTTGGTTTTCGTTTGATTTCCTCCAATGTACAGCCCTTCTTCTCCAATTCTTCAGGAGTCCCAACACAGCATCAAGGCTTTGTGAAATCTGGCACGTTTGTGTCTGCATTCCATATTGTGTGCCTGTGTTAAGAACAGTTGCTGCATGGCTCTGAGACACAAAGTCACAGAACACAAAACATAATTAATGGGAGAAGGGGCAGGGAAATACACACATCCCACCTCAACTACAGCTCCCACAGAAGTATTGACAACCAAAAACCAGACAAAACTGGGATCTTCCCTTTGACACTCGTTTCCTGATTCTTTCCACGTGCTACAATCTGTCTCCCGATAGGAAAAAAGGGAAAACTTGCACAGGACTCACCAAGCTGTGCATTCTAGCAAGTCTTGCTGTGAGGAAAGGCATGGGGCCTGGGAAGATCCCCACACATGACTAAGCTCTCCTCCATGAACTGTTTTCCAGTCTTCTGTGCTTCTTTATGCACAAACAGGAATATATCCCAGCACTTCCCTTAGGTGAACTTCATCTGAAAATTCTGCTCTGGAGAGACCCTTTTAGGCTTTTTAACTCTTTCTGCTGCAAGTACCTACTGAAAGGTCTGAGAAGCTCCACCACAGCTTAAGGGTAAAATGCTACCTTCTTCTCCCTGACCTATACAACATACCCATCCTATTTACAAAAATAAGGTACAAGCTTTGGTCCTAGAGCTGAAAAAATGTCTTTTTTTTTTTTTTTTTCCCCCCAGCCACTACAGATAATAGAATGCTTGACAATTCAAATAGCTGACTTAAAAGGTTAAGACTTCTTATCTTTACCTAGGCCACAAGACTTGTGTTGTACTTCCAACCTGCCATATACACAGCTTTGCTGTCTGGCAGAGGAACATGAAGCAAGCATTGCTGTGCAAGATGGCTGCAAGCAGGCTTGACAGAACAATGTCAGGGCCTGAACATATTCACCTCCTGGGGGATTGGCTGGACTCAGGTCCAGCTTAAGTAATAGAGGTGTTTGGCTTTGAGAAACCTCAGCAACATTGGCCTTATCATAGCTAAGTCTCTCACCCTTGGACCCTGCCTGAGCTAGCACAGCCATGCGTGGCCATGTACCCTGATATCTAAATTCTCATCCTGACCTGCTCTGATCTTTGTGCTTAGGTACTTCAGGACTTCTCCTCTGCTGGTGAGGCCACTGCCCCTGCCTGCCCTGCTGTGACTCATCTTCCTGCTTCCTCTCTTTCCAGGCAGCCTGTCCTTGTTACTCCTAACAAAGGGCCCACTTGGCTCACCTTGACCATCTCTCTAGTAGGCAGAGACTGTTTCCCATCTACAGGCATGGAAAATACCTGCAGGCTGTAGAAGCCTTTAATGTCTGAGGTGCTAAATACCAGGGCAACTAAGTCTTCACACTTGCTTGTTTTATCCACACTCTTACCAAGTCCCACAGTAACCTACACTCAGGCCTGTTTCCATGTTGATATGTGTTTGGTGGTGTGTGAGATTTTTGCCGTATGGGGAACAGCCGTGTCAGTTTTGTGTCCTTTTTCCTCTCTCCACCAGTCCTACCTCTTTGCCCAGACAGAGCCTGAACCCATCACTCCTGAGGTTGCTCTTGTTCAGTCTGCAGGCCACAACAGATATGCAGAAGGATAAGCAGGCTGTGAGGACCTTGCTGGAGAGACGAAGACCTTCAACCTATAGACTTCCAAAGCAAAAACAATTTGACAACTTAGAAGACTCATGACATTTTTTCCCCAGTATTACTTGTTTAATTACCATTTGCACCAGTACATCTTATGCTTTATATACATATATTTTTAATTTTTGCTTCTTCAGCTTTTCAAATACATAATATATTATCTCCAGAATACTAAGACAATACAGAAGAGGCTCCTAGTTCGTTGTTAATTGGTGCCATCAACTTCCTTGGTTGGGGAATTGATACATAGTTGAAATGACAGGACCTCACAAGGATGTGAGCAAACAAAACGACAAAGAAAAAATGCCAACCCAGGAGTCTGTGATGTTGCTTGCAGACTACAGCCATCCACAAGTTCAGGAGGCAAGGAGCTGAAGTACAGTGAGACTGCAGGAGTGACTATGAAGGCAGGGGAGGGCTGGCAGGGGGAAACACCAAGAGAGACAGGGCATCAGGGTTAAATGACTACTTAAAATACATCCAAGAGCAGTCTGGTCCCCACTTCCACAAGTGGAACTGCAGCAGCTTTAGAGCTATTTCAAGAATGTTGCTTCCCAGAGGGATGGTCTAAGTGAAACTGTCTCCAAAATGCCCTCACTGTAGCCAGACAAAAATGACAAAAGACCTTTGCCAATACAAGGTGCATACATCTAACTACTCTTTTAAAAGCCTCACCAGAAAATTTTTGCCCAAAGGGAAACATTTTCTTGCGAAGGTGTGCTAGAGACACAAAAGTGTTGCTGTGTTGAGTGTTCAAAACAGGAAGAAGCCTTCCAGCAAAGCACCAATGCCCTAGTGTTCCAGTAACTGGGTACAGCCTAGAGTTACTGAGACAAACTTCCCAGCTAGTGTTTTGGCTTCTGTGCCAGCATGAAGGGTAGCAATTCAGCAGTGCGAGGTTTCCAGCCTGCCCTGTGAGTTTGCCCACAGTAATCAACACTTACACCCCAGATCATATCCACAGCTGCTGAAGATGAAGTAGTGTCCACACTGCCTCATGAAACTCTCGCAAAGAAAAAAGTAGGAAGTCATGGCTTTTTACTTCTTTCTAACTCCCTTAACCACACAGGAAATAGAGGGGGCTTGGATACATTAAAAATAAAAATATAAGTTCCAATAACCAGCTCACATCCCTAAAAGGTGGACTCAGAAGAGTCATAATAAGGAACACAGGTGGGAGAATTTTGCTCCCACAGATCTCAGGATTGAGCCTACTATACATTTCTTGTTCAAATGAGTTAAAAAGGGGAAGGAAACTGTCCCTTCATCAGAGAATAATCTATTGTCCCACCATAATTCTTATTGTAGATATGCAATACTTGTAACACAGCGCCAAGTCACAACACAAGGCCAGGGCTCAGGATAGTGATGCAGGAACATGAAATGCTGAGTGGTGGGAATCACCTGGTTGTCATCTAGTGCAAGTAACTACCAAATTGTAAAAACAGGCTTTTTTTTCCCCTAAAAGCTATTTCCAGTTAAAACAGCTCAATGACAGTGAGGCCTTTGCCTGGGGAGAAAGGAGTTAAAATGAGAGGAAGTTCCTCCAGTGAACCTGGAGGTTCCAGGCTCCAATCCAAATCAGGAGCCTGGAGATAGGGTGCCCACCTGGAACTACAGTGCAACAGCAGCAGCCCTACTCAAGGACTTGCATGACTCCTCCCACGGGAGCACAAGGACATGCAGCACTACCAAGAATTGCACCGAAGACATAAGAGTGGTGTGTGCATGGGGAGTCACTCCTCACCACAGATGTCATTAATCCAAGAGGGTTTTGTGTTGAGAAAAGATCTATCTCCTTAGAGGTTCCATTTAGCAAGTGCAGCCAAATGCAGCTGTTCTCAGCACCGCAAGCTGTAGGGGCTGCAGTCACTACTGAAAGCAGCCACAAAAAGCAACAGCCTAGCCAGAGAAAATCTGAAGGACAAGGAACCCAGAGGCACCTATCCAGCCTCCTCCTGTACCCACTTTCTTCAAGATTCTTGCTTTCCTTGTATGGAAAGACAGGGAAAAAGAGCTGGGATGTACCATGTAATGGCCAAGTGGATGGAGGTGATAAGGCTACCTCTTTTCTCCTTGCCCATGTTGGGAGGAGTCACTATGTTCTCTTTAGGTTCAGTGGGATCAAAAATAGTAAGTTTAAGTGAAGGTCTGATCTAAAAATGAAGGATTGTCCCAATTTGATTGAAGACTAGAGAGGTTTGTGCCCCCTCTGATCCCATTTGGTGCCTCTAGGTCATCAATTTGTCCCATTCCACTGCTTTGATCATTCAGAACTGGACCCAGTTGGACTGCTGAGGAGCCTGATTGGGAACAGCACTGAAACAAAAAAGGAAAATCAAATGAGCAGATGCAGCAAGACTTCTTAACTTCTGGTTCTTCCCACACCCATCAGGACACTGCCCTTCTTGTGCTCCATCCATCACAGTTTACCTGGATGCAGTGCTGAAGTCTCCCCAGAGGTCTGTGGTAGCTGATACTGGTGCCTTGGATGCAGCTGCAGGAGCATCTAAATCTAAAAGAATATCTAAGGCAGAAGAGAGAGAGAGAGAGAGAGAAAAATACATCAGCGTGTGCAGAAACCCTACAGGTATTTTAACTGTCACCTTACACAAACTCCGGGATACAGGGGCAGATAATCTTTGAAGGGACTCCAGCCTGCCCTGCAGAAGTCAGACTTTTTGAGGGGTTTGTTACAATGGCATCTCCTTTTGCTGAATGTGCACAGCTCCAGCTGACGTTGAACCTCCAGCAAGGATACATTGTCTTCAGGAACTATTCAGTCTCCACTCAGCACACCACCTGACATTTGTCACTTATTACCTCTCCCAGCAGACATAAAGCTCAGACTCAACCCCAGCCCAGCAAACGTAACAGCTGCCAAACAGGCACCACCTTAACAGTACAAACCACACACTGGGACCGCATGAGCCCTTCTCAGAAGCTCGTGTTTTCTTCTCACTCAAACCTGTGGACAACACTGCTGAAGTCTCTGCCTTCACAAAATGATCATCAGCTCTCCAGACACCTCTGCATGGTCACACTTTTAACACAGCATCCAGAAACTGCAGCAACCTCTTTGTTACAGGATCACAGGACGATTTAAGTTGGAAGGGACCTCCAAAGATCATCTCATCTAGTCCTACTGCCATGCCATGAGCAGGTACATCTTGCACTAAATCAGGCTACTCCAAGTCCCATCCAAACTGGTCTTGAACACTTCTAATGAAGGGGTATCCACTGCTTCTCTGGGCAATGTTCCAGGGCTTCACCACCCTCACGGTAAAAATTTCTTCTTTATATCCAATCTAATCTACCCTCTTTCAGTTTAAGCCTCTACCTGTTGCCCTGTCACTACAAGCCCAGTAAGAAGTCTTTCTCCATCTTTCTTACAAGCTCTCTTTTTACAGTGAAGCGTCTCCCCAGATCCTTGTCCTCTCCATGCTAAACAACCCCAACTCTGTCAGTCTTTCTTCACAGGAGTTGTTCCAGCCTTCTGACCATTCCCATGGCCTTCCTCTGGACCCAGTATGATAGGTCCACATCTTTCTCGCACTGGGGACACTGGAGCAGCCAAAGAGACCAAAAATCCTTGGGACACACCATGTCTCAGAGGGCACTGCTGGCACTAGGCTGGACACAGTTTGCTCAAGCAGCACCTGCCAGTGTGTTACAAGGTGCTGGCTCAGTGCTAAGGTTTACCTGCACTGCTTGCATTACTGGATTTCTGCACAGGTGGTGGTGTGACATGGTTGGCAATGGCTGTGGAGGAAGGGGGAGGTATAGGAGGGACTGCAATTTTTCCTCCTGGTGGGGGTGGCAGCAGGCTTAGGCCCCCTGATCCAGACACACGGGGCTTGGCTGCTCCTCCTTTCTTTGATGTCATGTTCTTAAAGAAGAGCTTCCATTGGCACATCCAGTGAAAGACACAGGGTAAACTGGTCTGCTTACCCCAATGTTTAGCTTGATGGTCTGCCCTTCCTTAAACCCTAAGTCTAATTTGGGACGTGTGTCAGCTTCCTGGGACTCCTTGGAGATTTCAGTCTCCTGCTTCACCCACCTAAAAAGAAGAGAGGAAAACATGAGGCCCTGTGGCAAAAAAGGACAGTGTTTCAGTGTTTCAGAAAAATGTGTGGTTTCTCTCTCCATCCCACCAAACTACTTTGCCTTGCCAAACCAGCTACCTCCCTACTCCTGGTGTCACACAGCACAAAGTCGGGACCGCCACAAACCCATGAAGCTGTTTAATACTGCACTTGAAGCACCACAGGACCTAATCTTAAGACTCACAGATCTGATCCTGAAGGGGCTCTCAGCTTGCACGACTGCTGGCAGCACACACAAGTGTCCCTTGCCAGAGCAGGGCTTCAGGGCCACCCCAAGGAAACCTGTGCTAAATGAACATGCACCACCACCCACCATGTTCTACAGGCCAGAGGAAAAATAGCATTCCAGAAAAGCAAAACTCACTTGAAGTGATCCTGCAAAGAGACGTTGAAGTCAAAGGCATCACCCCGATCTGTGAAGCCAATGCCTATAAAAGCACTTCGTCCTAGCAAGGAGACAGGAGGAGTCAATGGAGGTGCCCTGCAACTGGGCCACAAATCCCTCTGCTTGTCCTAAACCACTCTGTGCTTCCTCTCTCTGACACACCTGCAGATGGATGCCAGCAGCTCACAGCAGTTCATTGTCCCCAGCCTTCAGGATGCACCCTTCTTCCCACGGGGTGTGCTTGGAAACTAAATGTTCCTTCCCAGCCCGGCCCCTGGGCACTGTGCAATGTAGAGAACCTCCTCTGTTTACCTTGTCCTCAGACCCCTCCAGGCACACCACCTGGTCTTTTCAGCATTCCCAACACCATTTTCATCCTCCTGGCACACTCCCAGCTCCACCTGGGTCTCCTCCACCCCTAGAACTTGGCACTTACATTGACCCCCAACTCACCAGTCCCATCCTGAATTCGAATGACAAAGTAGCGGCTGGAATCTGCCACAGTCTCCACTGCAATGCCAGGGTACTGATCTATAGGAGCCTGGGCAAAAAGTTCTCCTGCAGACAAAGAATCAGCTGTTAAGAAGAGCAACCCCTTCCTAAAGCATGGCCAGGGCTGCCATGCACAGCTCTGGGCAATCACAGTGGCAGCCTTGGCAGGGCACAGCCTTTCCCTTACCTGAAACCTTATCCTCCAGTTTTATGTAAGCAGTTTTGCCTTTGGAGGTGACACGAAGCCGCCCTGTCCAGTCTGGATGGTCCAGTTTCCAGTCAGATGCCCTGAAAGGAAGAGCAGCTGAGCACTGACCATAGGCAACCCCTCCAATTCTGCCCAGCCACCTCAGCAGAAGTCTCTGCTGCCAAACCCTCAACCCCTGCAGCTGGCTCATTCCACTTCCCTCCCCAAATCAGACATGGGGTCTCAGCTCCTCTCTTGCTGCTGCCAGCTGACACACGACTCTGACTGGCATCTCCGGGCAAAGGGAAAGTGACACAGCTCAGAGAACATCAACTCCTCACCTCTGTAAGTTTGCAAAAGAGGGGAGACAGAAGCACAGAAACTCACTTGAACAGAAAATCCACAAAAGCCACTGGTGAGCATCGGGAAGATCCCAAAACTTAATTTGTAACATGCTGAAAAGACACTCCATTATTCTACCCTATGGCTGTAAAATAACACTGAGTACTTCATAGCCTAGAGGCAGCTGACTTACACCAGCCAAAACACACTCACAGACATTTTGACTGTCCCATCACACTCTTTGCCACAGGCTCTTGTGAAGGAAGAAAAAAAAAAAAGGAAAGAGAGAAAAAACCCAACTACAGCATCACAGAATATTCTGAGTTGGAAAGGACCCAAAAGGATCACTGAATCCAGCTCTTGGTCCTGCACAGAACACCCCAAAAATGACATCATGTGCCTGAGAGCATTGTCCAAACTCTTCCCGAACTCCGGCAGGCTTGGTGCTGTAAAATCTACAGGATTTTATAAGTGGAAACAAACATCCTTGCCCAGGCACAACATCCGCCTACAGTCTGTCAGGTTCGGGGAGTTCACAAACCTGCTCCTCCAGCAGGCCTGTGGGCACATCTTACAAAGTCACACTCTGCTGCTTCTGGCTGACCAGAGAAGGCATTTCTAACTGCTGCTTCTGCAGCCTCTTCTTAAAAATCACCCCGAATTCCCCCTGCTTTCCTCCCGCCACTGCGAGAGCCACCAGGCCAAATCCAACGTGCCGTTATAGCTCATAAGCGCCACATCCCAGGGAACCCAGAAACCGGGAGCAGCCGTGCGCTCTGCCTGGAACAGCAAGCTGTCCCCTCGCCTCCTGCCCTGACTAACAGGGCAGCCCCCGCTCCTCCACAGCAGGAGCGGAGGCTCCCCTACCCTCAGGCGCTGACCACCTGCCCACAAGAGGCAATTCCAGCCGGCGGCTCCTCCACAGCTCGGCTGGAGGGGCTCAGGGGATGGCCGGACCTGCTCGCGGCTACAGGACACGGCTTTCCCAAGGGACGAGGCCGGGCCTCGGCATGGCACGGCATAACCCAGCCCCCGGCTGCCCTGCGGGCAGGGCCTGAGGCAAGCCGGGCCGCGCCGGGGCGATCGCGGGTGCCGCACGCTCCCTCACCTGTACCCGCGGTTGGAGGTGCGCGGCGGGATGCGGTAGACGTTGACATCGGGCTTCACGCAGAGAACGGACTCGTACTCCAGCTCGGCCGCCGCCATGTCGGCAGCGAAGCCCGGCGAGGAGCGAGCGGCGGGAGCCTAGTGACCAGCGGCGCTGCCCACCGCCATCTTTGATGAGGGCAGACACCGCCTGGGGGCGCCGGCGCGGCCGCGCCAGACGCGAAACACGTCGGTGAAGCGGATGGAGCCATCTTGGGTGCTGGCAGCCGGGGCGGGAGGGCGCCATCTTGGAGCCGCCCCTGACACAGCAGCGGCGGCCGGCGCCATCTTGGGGCCGGGCAGGTGCCGCGGCGGGGCTGGCTCGGCCATGTTTGTTATGGGCGCCGTCGCCGGGGGTGGCGGGATGGTTGTGCCGCCACACGGTACCGACCTGCTCGTCTGCATCCCCCGGCAGCTGCTCCCTGCGCCCTGGGGGGCTCAGTGTCAGTTCTTTCTGTGGTGCGCGGATTAGGTGGCTTTTTGGTACAAGAGCAAGCCAAAAAGGAAGTGCGGCGCAGAGCAGGGTTTGCTGCTGGAAGGGATGGAAATGGCAGCTGTGCAAAGCTTAGTTTCAGGAGTGGGTCTTCCCCCAAAAAGAGTGTAGATACTAGTCTATTTGTCAATAATGATAAGGCTGGCAGCATTTAAGCCACTCTTTTAATGGTGGCTTCTCAGAGGAGGCTGGTGTTGAAGTTTAGCGCCGTGCGGCGTCCTTTGCTGAGTCTCAAAAAGTACCAGTGTTTACTCCGAAAAGTGGAAGAAAAGGCATAGAGAAGGTTAAAAATACATAGAGCCGTGTCTGAGCATGCCGTGTCAAGCACTGGAGCGGGCTGCCTAGGGGGGTGGTGGAATCATCCCTGGAGGTGTTGAGGCAGAAATAATCACTGAAACACCACCAAGTTTGAGGTTTTGGTTTGTTGTGGGCTGTTTGGTTTTTTGTTGTTGTTTTTGTTGATTTTTTTTTTCTTGGGGTTTTGTTTGTTTGGATTTTTGTGTTTTTGGGGCTTTTTGTTGGTTTTTTTCTTTGTTTTGGGTTTTTTGTTTGTTTGGGGTTTTGGGGTTTTTTGGTTTGGTTTTGGGGGTGTTTGCTTTGGTTTGGGGTTTTTTGTTTTGCTTGTTTGTTTGCTTGCTTTCCCAGTAGGGAAATAGCATTAGTTAATGCAGATAGAGCCATTCCCAGCCATGTCTAGTCTCTATTCTCTATGTTTTTTCTTGTTCTCTAACTTTTTAAGATCAAGGACCAGTACAGCATTCAGAATTCAAGAAGAAACTTACATTTACCTTTTGGATAGAGTTACTCGTTGTCCTGATTTTTCATTAGAACTTCCTGCAGCGACTGCTAAGTTTTTTCATTGAGCACTAATAACTTACTGGGAGTACACCCCTCCACGTGCATAGTTACTTTTCTGCTTTTCCGAGTTCAGTGATTCACAATTAGCAGTATTAAGTTTCACCTCCCTCTTCACAGTGCTGTCATTCAGCGTGCCACAGTCCTCCTACGGTCCCTCTAGAAGGAGAGCATCTCGGATGAGGGAGTGGCAAAGGGCCAGCTATTATAAGGCATGTGAGCAAAGCCTCACAAGCAGCACCAGAACGCTGGGAATACATCTCCCATTCAATTCCATTGAGACTTAGCCAGCAGAGAACATAACATTCTTCTGCTGGGTTCAAACAAGCATCTCTGGACCAAAAAAAAAAAAAATACAAAGTACTGCCAATAACCACTGAAGCTTAAATTTTTATTTATATTATTTACTTTTCTCTTTTTTTAAGGATTCAGCAGACAGGCTGAAATCTTGAAATAGAACATTTAACCTGGAAGATAGAACTGGTTAAGGACCCTCCTGCAAAGCAGGGCTTGACTGGCAGGTCCCGCGGTGGTGACCCAGCTGCGTGTCCCTCAGCCAAGAGGAGCCCATAGGAATAAGCTCCTATCAGCACTGCCTGTCTGGGCCCGAGGAGTCCCCCTGGCAGGATGGCAGCTGAGAATTAGACGAAGCTACAGGAATTTTCCTGTCAGGCTGCTGACAGCCTGTCTGTCTTTGTGGGTACAGCTCAGCCCTGGCCTGTCTTCCTTTCTCTGGTTTTGTGTTGGAGGCAGCATCTGTGTCTTTCACAGACACGCTCAGGAGCAGAAGTCTGCTCTGTCGCAGTTCATTTTCCAGACCAAAACCAAAATACTGAGGCTGATTCTTGTTTGTCTGGACTTTGTCATTTCTGCTAGCAGTCTTGATTTCCCAAATTGTGAAAGGCAAAGGGGAACCCCTTTTTTAAACATGAGAAATGCCTTGCCCTGGAAGTCTTCCATTTTTATTGTCTTGCCACATTTTGTGCAAATCACCCATTTCAGTTAATCATTTCTAACTTTTTGTCAGTCAAGTTGCTTTTTAAAAAATAGACTTTTAATACCCTGAAAAGTAAAAGGCAGGTTAAAATCCTTTTGTCATGACCAGTCACGGTTTGGTGAGTACAGTATTCTGTATTTGATGAAGCAAACTGTCTCAAGCTGGGACAGAGGCTGATCTGGATTGGTAAAAATCCTGGAAATGAGTTTATCTAGGTGAACGTGCTGACCTGGTAAGACACAGAAGTGGCTACAAGACAATAACAGATCAGACATTTCACAGCGACATTGCAGCATTTGGACTTAGAAATTACTTCCAGCAAAGGTCACACTGTGTCAACAGGCAAAACATCATTCAGTTGTCTTACAGAATATAGTAAAGTATATGTTTGTGATTATAATTCTATTAATATTTTATTTTGAGCACTATTTTATTTTGACAGTTTTGAGAAACTTCCTGTTGTGTGACCCTCTGTTTTATGAGCAGATGATATCTAAATTTTGAAATTACATTCAAGTGAGTCATCAGGGTGAAAGAACACACTTGGCACACACAGGATGCATGCAGGAAAAAAAATGCAGTTCCTAAAATGTCATGTGAGAGTTTTTTCAGTCACTCCAGAGACAGGATTGATGGTACTTGCTCCAACACACTGAAATAACTACTTCACTCAGGTAGGTATCATAAACTGGAGAATTTTGCTTTCCTCATCTACTTGCCATTTATTATTCTTTACTCCTGAAAACCGCTCTCCCTCCTCCAGTTCCCCCTTCCATTTTCAAACCACATTGCAGCCCTTTTAGCACTCTGGAAAATGTCGTGTGGGCAGTGTCTTCTAATTGATTCATGTTTACTTTGGAGTAGGACTTGCATTACTATTTTACAGCATTCCTTGTTTCCCTGTCCTCTTCATACCATTTTCTGTAGCTATATGGGGAGGCAGCAGGGTTCAACTCTTGCAGCAGTGTTCGCCAGTTGTCCCTCTAAAAGTTGCTTCTACATGGATCAGCAAGACCACAGGAAATGGAACAAACATGGGAGAATTTTAAATTAAGCCTCCAGCTTTAAGTTAAGCCTTCCACTTATGTCTTTCATAGCTTTCCTTGCAGGTTACCCTCACTTATTACAAGTCCCTTAGCAGATATTACCAAAACCTGATAAATGACGATGTTTGTTACAATTGTTTTTCTCTATTTATTTTCTTCTTAGTCAAGCAGTTTGAACACTTATGCATCACTCCACTTTCAGACTGCATGTTATGCAATAGTGAGATTGACAATTTAAAATTTTTTTAAATAATATTTATATTTAGTTCTGCATACAACAATCTCTGACTGGTATTTAAATACTGGCATAACAGAAGTTAAAAAAGCGTCAGTTGTCTTATTTATGTCTTCTCAGTTGCTTCTGCAGGCTGTATTCATCTCTTCCATATTCAGTTTCTTTGCATTTTGGTAACATTTTTTGGGACCTTTCAGTAATACAACTGCCTTCATCAATTCAGCAAGGGTTTAGTTAACAGGAATTTTTTAGACAATTCTTTTAATGCCTAAAGGATGAAGATCGGGGTTTTTTCCTCAATTCTATCTTAGGTTTGCTGGTTTTCTTCTCCTTTCTAAATTTACTAGTCCAAGAACAATTGAGCAATTAACATTTTTCCTCTACTATGGCCATAGTTTTAAAATGTCACTTAAGTATGCTGGAGGTCAGCTTCATTGTCTTGCAGTAGGATACCTCATATCTAAAATGGCTGAAGAACATTACTCCATGTTTTCATTTTTATTTCTACATGTAAATATCTGTCTGATCTTCTTAAACATTCAGTTCTTGTCTTTCATAGAATCTTACACCATTAATGTCTTGCCTTTCTCCTGGTCAAGATAAGCTTTCCAAGGAACCAGCAGATAGCTGTAAGAAAAGGAAGTGGTCACTGGCACTTCCCTAAAATACCACTTAGCCAAGAGAATTTATGTCCTGTCTGTTCTATTTGTAATGTTCAGAAAGCGAAGCAGGGTTATTTCAGAAAGACAGGCATTGTTTTCGTAACTTAAATGTACTTCACCAATTATGCCAGAAGAAATTGCTCATTTTAAAGGAAAGAGGAACTAAAAATGCTGATTTGCCTTTCTGAAGCAGGAAGTCAACCAGGAAACACACCTGGGGACAGGCCGTGTGAACAGAGAGCTCCACTCTGGAGACTAAGAAAAACTAGATGGAAATCAAAGGGATGATAGAGATAGGAGAACACAACTGTATAGAGCCCCCTGTTTGAAGAGCAAGCTTACTTACAGGTTTAGCCACTATGAAAATTATGAAGATGTACAACAAGTACACTAGTAACAAATTTGTGTAGGCCAATGCCTTTGTATCCTGACCGCTCTGTACTGTCACCTGACTCAGGGATGCTTCAGTAAAGGTCAAGAGAAGAATTTGGGGAGCAGGATCACAGAATCACTAGGTTGGAAGAGACCTTCAAGATCGAGTCCAACCTATGCCCGAACACCTCAACTCAACCATGGCATCAAGTGCCATATCCAAACTTTTTTTAAACACATCCATGTATGGTGACTCCACCACCTCCCCAGGCAGACCATTCCAGTACTTTATCACTCTTTCCATAAAAAACCTTCTCCTAATATCCAACTTGTATTTCCCTTAAACCTGTGTCCTCTCATTCTGTCAGCTGCTGCCTGGAGAAAGAGACCAACCCCACCTGACTACAGCTACCCTTCAGGAAGTTGTAGGGAGTGATAAGGTCACTTCTGAGCCTCCTTTTCTCCAGGCTAAACACCCTCATCTCCCTCAGTCATTCCTCACAAGGCTTGTGTTCCAAGCCCCTTGCCAGCCTTGTTGCCTCCTCTGGACATCTCAATGTCCTTCCCAAACTGAGGGGCCAGAACTGGACACTCAAGGTGCTGCCTCACCAGTGCCAAGTCAGGGGTGAACAGATGTCTGTTCCTGTGCCCTCAAGATCTCTGTTTTAAAGCAGGCCCACCTTTCCTGGACTCCTTTGTTTGTAAGTGCTGCTTCCCAAGGAATTCTCTTAATAAGTCTCCTAAATAGGCCAAACTCTGCCCTCTGGAAGTCCAGTGTAAGAGTCTTATTGATGTTCCTCCTCATTTCACCAAATATACAGAACTCTATAATTTCATGATCACTGTCCCAAGTGGTCTCCAACCTCCACATCTCCCACCAGTCCATCTGTATTTCCAAACGACAGGTCTAACATAGTCCCTCCCCTGGTGCGCTCACTCACCAGCTGTGACAAAAACTTGTCCTCCACACTCTAAGAACTTCCAGGCCTGCCTCTTTTCTGCTGTATTAAGTTCCCAGCAGATGTCTGGTAGGTTGAAGTCACCTACAAGAACAAGGCTGGTAATCCTGAAACATTCTCCAGCCACTTACAGAATCAGTTGTCCATTTATTCTTCCTGGCTGGGTAGGTGATAACAGACTCCCAGCAGGATGCCAGCCTTGTTGGCCATCCCCCTACTTCTTACCCATAGGCATTCAACTTCATTGTCATTAGTTTCAATACCTATGGCATCAAAAGCCTCTCTAATATAAAGGGCCACCCCTCCACCTCTTCTCCGTTTCCTGTCTCTTCTGAAGACCTTGTAGCACTCCAGCCATGTGAGTCATCCCACAATCTTTCTGTGATGGCAGCTACATCATAGCTTTGCTGTTTCACCATGGCCTCCACCTCTTCTTGTTTGTTACCCATGCTGCATGCATACATGCACCTCAGCTGGGCTGCTGATTTCAGCCCTAACTCAGGCTTACCACCCTTGGTCCTGCTTCCAGAGAGCCCAGCTGCATCCCCTTCCCCCTTCAGACCTAGTTTAAAACCCTCTCAATGAGCTCCACCAGTGCATGAGCTAAAATTCTGCACTTATCAGAGAGATGGAGCCCATCCAGTTCCAGCAGGTCAGGTGCCAAAAAAGTTGCCTCATGATTAAAGAACCCAAAATTCTGCTGTTGACACCAACCCTTGAACCACTTGTTGATAATGTGGTCTCTCCTATTCCTTTCATTGGTTTTCTCTGCCACCAAAGGGACCTGTGTTCCTGCCCTGTCATCCACTTGACCCAGTGCCTCAAAGCCCCTTTTAATTGCCCTGACACTCCTCTTTTCAACCTCATCACTGCTTGGAGTACCAGCAGTGGGTAATAATGAGAGGGCCAAATCAGCCCAGGATTTGGGATCATCTCTCAGTAATATCCCATACCCAGGCCCCAGGGAGGCAGCAGATCTGCCTGTGGGATGAGTCCAGTTAATATATGGGGCCTTCTGCTCCCCTCAGAAGGGAGTCATTCACGACAACTACCCTTCTTTTCTCTTTAATGTTAGAGGCGCTGATCCGTCTGACAGATGAAGTGCAGTTGGGAGGCTTGCTCAGATAATTTTCTTCTACTTCCTCTGGCTGGCCCTCTAGATCCAGGGCCTCATAGCTATTCTGAAGTGGCACCTGGCTAGGGGATGGGGGTCGGGAGGAATTTTTATTACCTGCCCGAGTAGGGACCCATTTCCACTCCCCTTCATCCACCAGGTGTCCTCCTATCGCCTTACAGTGGGAGGCGTGGTAGTCCTCTGACTCCTGGTGGGCCTCCCTCAAGGATGGAACAGCGGAACTCCACCAATCCATTTGCCTTTTACTTTCCCTAACACTCCTTAGCCTTTCTACTTCCTCCCTAAGCTCGGCCACCAGCGAAAGGAGATCGTTCAGCTGTTCGCACCGCCGGCAGGCTGCTTCTGCCACAGCCTCTGGCGCCACTGATAGGCTCAAACACTCCACGACTAACAAAACAAAACCAACAAAAAAACCAAACAAACAAACAAACCACAAAAAACAAAAAACAAACAAACAAAAAAAACCCCACAACAAACTAAAAACCCCACTAGCAGGAGGGAACCTGCCACCCTCCCTGCTTGCCCGCTCCTGCTCGCCGCGCTCCCTAGAGCCCTCTTTTAATCACCCGCCGCTCGCCGGAGGAAAGCCCCGCCCTGCTTGTGGGTAACGAGAACCAAGGATGTGAATTGCTACTGATTTCCTTTCTGTTTTACAGCTGCAGAATGCCTCAAGTTCTGAGCAATAGCAGTTCACAGGAACAGCCTGCTGTGTATTATGCATCAGAATCAATTGTCTGCATTGCTATCTTCACCATCGTTTTCATCATAGGCATCCCAGGCAATGGGTTGGTGATCTGGGTAGCTGGTCTGAAAATGAAAAGATCTGTGAACACTGTCTGGTTCCTAAATCTTGCTGTGGCTGACATCATGTGCTGTTTGTCTTTGCCATTTTTCATTGTTCACCTGGCCCTTCGTGAACACTGGCCCTATGGCTGGTTCCTCTGCAAAGTCATTCCATCAGTCATAATCTTCACCATGTTTGCTAGTGTCTTCCTACTCGTGGCCATCAGCATTGATCGATGCCTCCTGGTGATGAAACCTGTCTGGTGTCAGAACCACCGTGCAGTGAAATTTATATCGCTAATATGCAGTGGCATTTGGATGCTGGCCTTCATTTTCTGCTGCCCTGTCTTCTACTACCGTGAGACAAGCACTTACGATGGCAAAACAGAGTGTGGGTACAATTATGGAGTTGATGATTACATAGATTATCCTACAAATGTATCTGTAAATGTGTCTGTAAATGATTTATGGGAAGAATACTCAACCTACAATGGCAGTGACTTGTGGGGAGATACCAATGAAGGTAATGATTCCGTACCCCTCGCCTCGGTGGTAATAAATGTCACTAGGGCTGTCTTTGGCTTTGTGCTCCCCTTTGGCATAATGGCAGTTTGCTACGCCCTCATTGTTTTCAGAACACACACAAATCAGTTTCACAAGTCACACAACAGGACACTGCGAACAGTTTTGTGTGTGGTGGCTGCATTCTTCATCTGCTGGGCTCCATACCATGTAGTTGGGATGCTCTCCATTGTACCTAGTCTTAGAACAGGACAGATGGAGTCCCTGATCCTGTGGGATCACCTTTCTACAGCACTTGCGTATGCCAACAGCTGCATCAACCCCCTGCTTTATGTTTTTGTGGGACGGGACTTCAGGGCAAAGGTACGGCAATCGGTGCAAAGAATCTTGGAAGGTGCCTTTAGTGAGGAGCTCACATCTTCAACCCTTCACAGAAGCCAGACTTCAGCAGACAAGAACCTGAGCAGCACCTTCTAACGCAGGACTTCTGTCACCGCTGTAGAAAGAACAAGCTATAGCACCGGACATCAATCACTCTCCGCTTAGCAGGTGGTTTTGCTCCAATAGGTTTGATTAATCTGCAGCTCCAGCCCAGGACACTGCAATCTTTCAGCTCATGACAGATAACCCCCTTTATATCCTACACTAGAGAGATGGGAAGTTGGAAGCACCAGGAATAATAATCTGAGGGATGACTGGTGAAGCAGAAGACACAGTATTTTAACCTACACAGACTATTTTAAGAAAGCAGGGCTGGCTACAGATTTGTGGTGGGAATCGTGAAGTTGAACCTCTCAATTGAGATAAGAATGTTATTTTATTTGCATATGTCTGTGTTCTACATCTCCTATCTCTGATAAAGTGCAGATAAAACTAACTTGGATATTGGTTCTCAGAGGGTCATCACATCATTCCTCTGACTCTACTAGGGCTCTGAGGTGTGTGTCGGAATATCTGAAGATTCCCTAGAGGGTACTGCTACATTTCCTTACAGCCATGCACTAGCACAGCACTTGCCCCAGTCAGCTGCACTGAACTGACTTTTGTGGCCTGTAGACACCCAATCCATTCCTTTGTCCTGGCAAATACATCACTGTGTGGTAGTAACTGGTCAATGTACATGCTGTACCTGTGATCATTAGCATGCGCACACTCAGTGTCTCTCCAACACTCCCTCCACCACCAGAATCCCAAATCTTCCTTTTAGGAAGCAGTTTGATATTATCCAAATGCACCTACTGTATTTTGAGATGGCACATGAGCAGAATTTGAGCAGCTGCAGTCACTGATGACTCAATTAGGTGACTGCTGGACTATTAGCCATTTGGCAGAACCCTGGAACTGAGAAGTGATAACCTCCCATCTGACCCCAAGAAGATGGAGAATGACCATGTTGTGGCTCAGTAACATCAAGCTCTCTTTACAAGAGAGATGTGCTTCTTATGTCCTGCCAGTGGAGAAAGTTTCATCCAGTCAGGCTATCTGGGGTGTTCCCAAGGTTGAATGTTTGCTGTCCTGAAAAGCAGAAATACATTTACTAGGTACTCTATGGAAGCAGTTTAAAATATGCTTTTTGTGTTAGTTCTTCCTTAAAAGAGAAAAGCCAGCAAATATTAAGACAAATAGACACTAAGCATTGGTAGTTTTCACTCTGCCTTTCTGGTGCATGAATTGAAAGCCTCTCAGATCTCACTGCCCTGAGAACAGACAGCTGGCAGAACCTTCAGCTCTTAAAATCCTAGGAAGTCTCCATCTCAAGAACATCCAGGTGTGGGCTGTCCACTTAGCCATGCCCACACCCAAATTCTAAATGGGAACCAAGCCATTCTGACAGGCGCCGCTGAAAGAAAAAAATCAATACTGGCACTAAAACAGTTAAACCATAAACATTCACTTTTTCTTTTTATTAAGAAAGCATGCACAAAAATAAACTCGTGAGACCACGCCCCTCTCTCCCTGACCACTGACACGAAGCACTGGGGGCCACATCAGGCTGGAGGGGCCTGCAAGACCCCTCTGTGGGCCAGGCTGGCCCCCCTGCCCTGCCTGCAGGCCGGTGCCAGCGCACCCGCAGAGCTCCACAGCCTCCCATCGATGTCTTACCACGCACTAACAACACACATTGATTTCAGGGGCAGAGGAACGAGGCTAATTTGCACACTGACCGGCATGTATTTACATATGCAAATGAGGCACAACTTAATACGCAAATGAGGCAAATATGCAAATGAGGAGCACTTGGATACGCAGAAGGAGCCATCTTGGTTTGTTTTTCTTCCGGTGGTGTTTTCAGACTTCCACAGGGCCGGCTCTCAGTAATGTCCACTGCAAAACACTAACTGGCACCTGCCATAAGCTGTCTCTCGTTGTCTCTGGTGCCACTTTCCACAGAAACTTATCACACATGCTTCCAAAGCTGTATCATTCCCATCCTGAGGCAGCAGAGATAACAGCTGACTCCATGTTGAAGCTGTCTGGGATTCCTCATTTCTCTTGGAAATGCTCAATGACGAACTCCCCCCAAACACACTAATAAAACAAAACAAAAAAAAAACCCAAAAAAAAGCCAACCAAAAAAAAAATCCCAAAAAAAGGAAAAAAAAAAAAAAAAAAAAAAGTGCTGTTCCCCCCTTCCAATGCAATGAGACTCCGTCCACTTCCCTGACAACAATCCAATTTTCAATTGGTTTATCCCTACAGCAAATTTAAAAAGCAGTGCTAGTTCCCCACCTTCCTGCAGTCAGACTAGAGGTTACTATTTTACTCCTGTGCTCCAGGTCTGTCAAGCAGCCATGATAGTCTATTTCCACATTTGTTCCCTTCACTGGTAAATAGGGAGTAAGGGCTGGGGGGAGGCTTTACAAAATATTAAGAAGAAACAAGAGGTTTGACAGAACGGAGCCATATGAGAAAAGAAGGGGAACACAGGACAACTTTGGGGAGAAAGCATCTAAATGCTCACTCCCGTTCCTGCACCATTCCCATCTTCCTGATTTGCGTGTGCTGACAAAGCTCATCCTTCAGGATTTACACTAGGTTACCTCATCTCCCCAGCTGAACTGCAAGGGGTCTGAGACACCCTCCTCCCTTTCATACTACACTCTTTGGTTGGTCGGTTCAAAACCCTGCCCTGCTTCACCCTCTCTCCCCTAATGCCCCTCCTACAAAAACTGCTTGCAAGGGCCTCTCGATCCCTGACCAGAGGGCTCAGCCCTTGACCAGCAGCCCCCCAGTCCAGCCCCACTCTGCCCACCACGAGCCCATTCACCAAGTGGGAACCGCTGACGGGGGATGTGCACCTACACAGCCAGACTCCTGTTGCTGGCACTCTCAACCACAGGCAAGGACAGCCTCCAAAGAAATATGAGGGGTGAAGGACCAAATAACAATTGGACAAATACTGATAAGAGAAAACTTCCAAATTTGCATATAAAAGGGAGAGCCTCACTACATATTTCAAAAAAGAGCTTGAAGGGGTGTGGGGTGAAATGAAAAGCTCTGGGGAACAGAATTTGCTGAATCACATGACACCCCTGACTGCTTCTTTTACCTGATGGGTATGTAGGCTTCACCTAGAGACTGCAAAAGGCAGTGTAGGAAATGGGTCAGGATTCCCTCAAAATCTCTCAGTCTTCACAGATGGCACCACATTCTGAAACCCAACTTCTCTGCTGAAATACCAGATCCACTACATTCTCCTTTCTCCAAACTCAGGTCTGCCCTCCCAGCTCAGCTCAGCTCTCCCTACCTCAGGGATTACCCTTCTCTTTGTACTTGGGAACACCACTTATTTTCTTGCTGTTCGTGCTGGTGCAACAAAGTTCACAGAGCTAAGATCACCCCTCCAGTGTCCCTTCAGCCCCCTGACCTTTACAACATTTACGAAACAACATAACTACAGGCTCCCAGGGTCCACTAGGCTCTCTCACTCCAGTAGCCAATACGACAGATTCACCGGCCACCTTGAAGGGAAAGAGGGATTGTTAAACGCAAAATAACGGAGGCAGAGAAAGATGCACTCGAGGATTCAGCCTTCCAAGGTCTTTTCATGGCACCAAGGACCCGTCTTCCCGCCCTCCACAGGGCACTGCGCAACACGAAAGAGCCGATCCGATGCGTCTGAGGCCACCGGAGGAGGGGGAGGGCTGTGCTCAATTATTGGTAATAATAATAATAACAATAATAATAATAAACAAAAGAAGAAAAGAAGATAAAACAGGACGCAAGGAAGGATTATCTTCGGCAGCATCTTGCGGTGGCTTCTCTGGCGGAGATAGAGAATATATATCTATATACAGGCAAGGCAGGGAGGCTGGGGAGGGTGGTGCTGACACCGTTGACCCCATGTCCCCCTCCCCTCCCACGTCCTTCATAAAGGACGGGCTCTCAAGTCTGTAACTCGCTAGGTGATTAAGTCCCAGTCGAAATCATCGGGGATTTCCTCATTGGCGCCTGGAGGAGGGCCTGGAGGCCGAGGGACCAGATGATGAGCTGAGCCAAAAACAAGAAAAAAGAAGAAAAAGGAAAGAGAAGAGTTAGAATGTAAAACTACATGCTTTTTCATAGTGGGTCCTTGGGCAAAAGAAATCAAAAGTGATTTGGGCCTTCTCCTTTCCAACAGTCTAACAAAGCAAGAACACCATTGCCATTAATCTCTGTCAGCATCTACCAGTGTCTGGGAATGTTCTGCTGTGAAGTTCTCCACAGCAGCTTTTACACAAGTTAAGTTTCAGCCTCCTTTACTTACCTCATAGCTGACTGCTGATAGAGCACAAATGACTTCATCAACAGAAGCTTCTCATGTACAGCTGTCTTCAAACAACTAACTGAGGGTGAGGCTAAGCTAGAAGACTGTTTATGTGAAATGAAAGAAATCAGGCCTTTGACATCCAAAGAGCTCTGACTTCCCAGAGCTGTAACAGAGCCCTAAATGGAGGGTCCCTTGCAGTCCATGCTCCCTCTCTACCCACAGTGCTCCACTTGAGTACTAAGTGCTTTGGGAGAAATGCACAAAGGGGTTGGGAACCAGTTCTTTAATGTTCATTGGTGTAATACGACTTAACATCACCTTACCTGGGCGATTATATCCCGGAGAGTCCTGGGTAGAAATCTGGTACATAGGAGATGGCCCGGAGAAGAGATGGGGAGGCTGGGGCTGACCATAGGAGTTCACTGTGAAAGGAAATGAATTAACAAAAAAACAACTGTTAATGTTCAGGTCAGAAGTCTTGGCCCTGACTGGGTGGCAGCTCAGCCACAGAGCAACTCACTCAGACCCACAGGATACTGAGGAGATATTCAGCTGTTGAGTCCTAACTCCAAGCTATAGCTTGGTCAGGGATCTTGTTCTTGAAACCAGCAGGAGTTTCTCTATCATTGTAAGAGAAGAAAATTTTCATCCAGAAACACCACAAGCTGGCTCAGTATCATCCATTTAGTTCAGTACTAGATGACACACACCATTACAGTTCTATCAAGACCACCATATCTCCTCCTCAGAATGTATCCCCTTCTCCATTGTACAGTATTTCTAGAACAAGGGTGCAAGAGCTTTCTCCTTTACTGTTCCTGCCATCTGGAATAACAACCTCTCTACCTTGTCATTCCTCTCTGTTGGTCACCTAAAAAATACCTCTCCTTCTCTTCCAGGTTTGTCTTTTAAACATATTCCTGCCTGCAGGCTGGGGGTCAATAGCATGCATCACATGTCCAGAGTCTGTCCAGATCACAGGTATAGGACATCCCAGTTCTTTAAAGCCAGAAAAGGCTGAGTCGCTATGAACAGTTCTGACAGCCTAGCTCTGAGTTGCTCAATGCTGCATTGCCTGGTAAGGCTGCAAGTAATTTAGGATACTCACAGAATTGGGCCTTCATTTGCATGTTATTTTAGTCTCGTCCTAATTACCTTGGTTCATGGATTGCTCCTGTTTGCCACTGTTCAGGGCACAAGAATCAGAGATTCGAGGGGGTTGCTGTGGGCCAACCAGATGAGGGAGCTGACCAGTCTGGGTAAGGAAGTGATTAAGGGAGTCACAGAGGTTGGCAATATGGTGTTGATCCAGCGTCCAGTTCTTCCGCTCAGCCTGGCGCAAACTCTCCATGAGCTCTGCAGGGGACAGAGGAGAGTGTCAAAGACAGTCACACCGTGATCTTCCCTGCAAAGAATTTCTGTCTTCTGTCCCTAAATCCTACCTCCTCCTCACAAACCAAACTTTGTAGTTTCAAATCTGTCACCAGACTCCTGAAGAGCTCCACATCTAAGATACTGTCACACTAACTCAGGCAGGGCAAGGAAGAGTTGGAAGGAAAAGCTCAGTTAGCTTTCTGACATACTTTTATGACTTAATTCTCCCTGCCCCAAATCCTGTAGTGTTAATTCAAGTGCTTCAGAATCTTTAACAGAACCCAGAACTCATGAAGCAGGACACCTCTTTTTAAAAGTGAGGTGAATCACTGAGAAATCCAGGCACTTGCCACAGTTACACTGAAAAATAGATCCCTGCACAGCACTTGCCTGTTCTAGACTACAGCCCTAGTCATTGAATCACTAGGCCAACACTGACCTGAGAATTGGGAGTGCTCAATGCTAGACCAGTTCAGCCGGTTTACCATCTTGAAGCTTTCCTTCAGGGAATCAATGTTGGAGCACCAATCAGGGGGAAACGCTGGAATGAAACAGGAACAAGATTAATACAATACAGATCACCCTTCCTCTCCACCCTTTAATGTAAAAAGATTGGTCCCTCTTCACCAAAGAGCCTGATGCTACAGCAGCTAGAAATCCTTTCTCCCTTGGAAAACCAGGGGTGGTATCTCCTTTTTCACTAAGGTCCTGACTTTATGCTGCATCCCTTAACAGAATCCCAAACCCAGGGTGGATATATCCTCCATTCTCCAGGTAAGAAAGCAATTTCCTTCTCAGATTTCAACTGTATCTGGCTTTCCCCCATTTTCTACACACAAGTAGGCACTATTTAGGGAAAGCTCACTTGTGGGATTTCAGTCTGGGGGCTACTCACTGCTCCCTTTCCCCCATTCATGCTTTCCATCCCCCCTGACTCACCAAAGCCAGCGTTGTTGATTGAAGCCTGTGACTGCTGCTGCTGCTGGTGTGGCTGCTGCTGTGGGTGGGAGTGTGGGTGATGTTGTTGATGCTGGTGGTAACCTCCATGCTGCATCGGGGGCGGGTGCATGGACATCACTGGTGGAGGGCCATAACCTTCACCACCCTGCTGCTTTCCTCCTTGGGATGGGCAACCCTCTGGGGTTGGAGTGTGGAGTGGGGGAGCAGCACCAACTGAGGAGGGGCCTTGCTGCTGCTGCTGCTGGTACATGTAGTAATTGTGGTTGGAGGGCTGCATGTCACCAAGGAGTGAAGAGAAACCTGCCGAGTAAATGAACGAGGAGGGAGCTTTAAGAGAGCCTGGGTCAGACCTCTGCTTACATTATCCAGCTCTAATTTCACACTGCTCATCCCGCTACTTATGAAGCTTTAGGAGTGCCCTCTACAGGCTGCCAGCAACCATCACCTGTGCAGCTATGCCCTTGCTGTGCTCCAGACACAAAACAAAACGCTTTACAACAAAGACCCAGAAGGATTTTAGTACAGCATTAGGCACTTAAGTTCCTCCCTGGATTTTTTCCTAGACTTACCAAAGTAACCCAACCTCTCCTGAAAATGTCAAGCACATGTTGTTTTCCTATAAATGAACATTAAGCATACTTAAACAGTAGAACATTTAGAAAACTGATAATTTAATGCATCTGACTTGCTTGTTTCCTTCAGTTCCCTTCTTACAAGCAGCTTGGTCAGAAATCTTCACAATTTTTCTCACATTGATCATAAGAGGTCATAAAAGACTCTGCTTTTGTACAAAGAGCACACTGCACACACCAGGGCTCCTTTATTACTTTCATTCATCCTGACTCACTGGGTGTGTCATTTCTATCCTCCTGTATTTCAGGCAACCCCTACACGTGAGAGCATCAGGTATTTTCCATCCTTCCCCAACACCAGGAGATCAGCATATCTCTTATATCTGCTTCTCCTGTTAATTCTCCCCACACACTGAGGAACCTCTGTGGAAAACCACAGTCAGGGGCACTGCATGCCATTAACCTGAGCTACTCACTTCTTCCTTTGAGTACCTTTACTTGACCATCTGCAAGCAAGCCTCACATTTTCACTAGATTCAACATCACCCTTTGAGTACCCTACTACTGTCCTAGGGCAAAAGGATGAATACTGCCATCCTGACTCAAAATTGCCAACAAAATTTTTTCAAAAACTGCAAGTTTTCCTACACTGCCATGCAGCCTACAACTTGGTGGGAAAAAAAACAACAGACAGCTGCTAAGTTTGTAAAATCAGAGGAACACACCAAGTCAAGATTCTTCTCTGCATTTTTCTAGCTTGCTCATACTACAACACTTCACACAACAGGCTCCTACTAGGAGTGCCAGCATGATGAAAGCACTGAAAGTACATACATTTTTATTTCACTGAAGCTTCAAGTTCAGGAAGCCCTTTCCGGAGTGGCAAACTTTGTCTAGACTGTGTGAAAAGCTCATGTAACAACATATTCCTTTTTACACCAGATTAATATTTAGAAGAGTGTTTAAAGACAGAAAGAGCTTTAAGTTTTTCTGAAGTATTTTCCATGGGCATTGCATCCCTGAAGTGATTCTGCCCTCTTCTGGCTGCTTACTCAATCTCAGAAATACAAGATATGAATGGAGTTGGAGGCCCTCTCTTCTCTGCTCTCAATCCACAAAGCTCAATTCTCCAAGGCCTTGTACAATCCTACTTTTAACGGACCTGAGCAATGATGATTTTCCACTCTCCTTCTGACAGACACCAGATGCAACAATCCCCTCCCTCTTACGGCTTCTAGCTTGACAGACTGTGAATGTTTCTCTGACATGCTTTTCTTCAGGACTTCATTTTTCTTAGCTTCTGCCATTTTAGTATTTGCATTTGTATCAACACAAGGCATTTTTAAAACATTGTGCTTTTTTATTCTGAGAGAACTAGGGGGAGCAATGCATAAAAGGACGTGCATATTTCTTATCAGCTCCTGGCAGAAGTAATTACAGCATGCCAAAGAAGGAAAGTCTGTTTGCACAGGCTCCTAAACGAGGAAAGATCTGAGATACGCCAAATGGACAAGACTGTGTGGGCAGATACCTGCCCACCCCACATGACGCATGTAGTTACTCACCGTGCTGAGAGGAAGATGATTTCTCCAGCATGGATTTGTAAAGATTTCGGAAGGACCAGCTAAGATCCTGGAAGTTGATCTCGGAGTAGGAGAACTTGAAGTCATGGTTGGCACTGTAGAGTGGAGGTGGCACATCGGCCCCTTCACGGCCCTGCCCCCCTGCCACAGTAGAGGCAACATCCACGGGCCCTGCACCCTGCTAAGGGAGGCAGAAATAAGGCCTTGAGTCTGTGCTAGGATTTGCAGCTTGAGACAGAGATCAGACTAGATACACACAGAACATACACTGATATCCCATATCACTTAGCTCATCTTCCAACAAATCTTCCCAAAGGCCATTTTTCTTGAGGAACACCAACCACAGCACAACGGCTCCAGCCTTTTCTTCAGCTAATACCATTACACCTTTATCCTTATCCCCATCCAACCTTTATCCTTATCCCCATCCAACATAAAATTCACTTCCTCCTTATTTTCTGCATTTTCAGCTCCTTCCCTTCTTTTTATTTTTGCCTCTGTATCACAATCTTCACAATTCCCTCTCCTCACCACTTCGCTTTTCCATTCATGCACTCCTCCTACTCTCCTTTTCCTCCCACTTCTATCCTTTTCCCCACGGCTCACCTGACTGTAGTTAGCAATGGGGGTGGTGCTCTGGATTGACATCTGAGGGGTAGCCTCAGGTGGCAAAGAGGCTTCTGTGCTGACTGGAACAGCCCCTCGAGGGCTTTTACTTGCCTCTTGCTCTGGGGAGTCTTGTGGTATCTGTGGATGGGGAAGAAAGAGAAAAGGAAAGGAGCAGAAATCAAAAACAGATGGAGAAGTGAAACTGCAGATGGGAAGCCAGCTCCCCCGCTGTAGAAGTTCATGGCTTAAAAAAAGAGGAGGACTGGGCCTTAGTCACGGAAAAGTCAGGATAAAGGACTTCAAACAAGATTAACTTTGCTACTGAATAGCAGCAACAACAGGCAATCAACAGGCCATACACACTAGTGCCTTCAGTCCTGCCCATCTATACGCCCTGACCCCAAAACATTCCCCCCAAGGGAATTCCCAGTCCACTCCATGCTGTGTGGAAAGACAAACACTCACATCATCATCTGGAGGGTGCCTCCTCTTGCGAGATATATCTGGACATGTATCTATTGTCCAATAAGAGCCCTGGAAAGAAGACCCATTGGTGAATGAAAGATGAAATCACAGAGCTTCCTGAAGTAGAGGGCTTCTGACTCAAGAAAAGCAGCACCAACTAAACACAGGACCACAAGGACCACCCTCTAGAACCTCAGACAACCGAGACTCGGGTGTTGCCAAGAGATTCCTTTCTTGCACTGGGTTGCAATGAAGTATGAGGAACAATGCTACTGGTGGAAGGCAGAATCCTCTACTTTCCATCACTCTTGAGACAGGACACAAAAGGATGGTTTGATCCAAGCTAAGAGAACTCTTTTGGCCCTGCACACTCCTTTCAGTGGCTTCCTCACGACTTGAATTTATGATTAACTCATGAGAACCAACTCAACGTTGGTATTTGGCAGAGACAACCAGAAGGATTGCTCTTTCTTCATGATTGTGAGACTGCATGCAACCACAGAGGGCCCAAGATGGCTAAGAAATAAACCATGGCTAAGAACTAAAACAAATGATGTACAGAGAGGTCTGTTTAACTTGGACAAGAAAAAGCTAAGGGGATCAAACAATTGTCTTCAACTGCGTAAGCATATTATAAAAGAATCAAATTCTTCTCAAAAATGTACAGCACAAGAAGAGGCAACAAATACAAGTTACAGCAAGGGAAAGTACCGTCAGATATAAACAAAATTTTCTTCACAATGATGGTGTTGCAGCACTAGAACAAGTGCCCAGTTTTGCTATCTCCATCCCTGCAGATATTCAAAATTTGACTGATCTCATCAGCCTAATGTGATTGTTCCTGTCTGGGAGAGGATAGGGGTACATGTCAGCCCCTAGACCTCCCTTTCAACATAAAACAGTGTATAATTATGTGTGTTGTCTTCTGACTAAGTACAAAAAGAACTCCAAAGTGGATTTAGCTTGTTTTAACCTCCCATTGAGATCTGAATAAGCAACAAGCACAGGTTTTCATTATAAACCCAGCCCGACATGCCAATGAACACCTGCAAACATATACCCTTAAGTCAGTTAGGATTTCCTGGAATAAGCCACATAATTAATGGTATTTTTGAGCTGTGATCCTCAAAGATCTACTATTTCCATTTACAGATGCGAAGTGAGCACTACACAGTCCTTTAAACAGAACCTGAAATAAAGGCCTGAGCAAATGGTCCTTTCTTGTAACTTTAGGATGAGGGGGAGGAGACAATCCTTGTGTCTAAATACACAGCTTCTTGTCCCTACCATCTCCTACTGTTTGTTTGGTTGCGGGTTTTTTTCAGACAATATCTGCATGCCAAGATGCCAAGTCTTGGTTTTGCTAGCAATTCCCCTTTAAAATCTATGGGTACTATCAGAGCTTTACCAGTTCTTAGTTAGCCAACATATTCCTAAATTCTTGAGTTTTACTCGTAAATAATTTCTACAGATTTAAACTATGTGATGATGACATATTTTTCCAACACCAAATACTTTGCCATCTATGTAGGTAGTAATTCTGCTCTCATTTCCATGGATCTTGCCTCCATGAAATCCATGATGTCACATCACAGCCCTATTGTTCACCAGCAGCCACTATGCTCTCTCATAACAGAACAAGTTGGGCTATACCAACATTTTACACACAAAGATTAAAAAAAAGAAACAAAATTAATAAAGTACATTCAATCACACTTTTGACTTCTGGCAGTATCTTTAAAGTCAACTGAAGATCACAGATAAGAAAAATAATTACTAAAACCCTTAAAGTTCCTTTACAGGTTCCCTTTAAGTAAATGCTTCTGTAGCCAAAGGACTGCAGTAAATCTTACTACTGCTTCCATTTTTGCCTACACTTTAGGTTTCAAATTCCAACCATGAGTTAGAAAGGGCAACCCCAGCTTATTTCCCTGCAGTTTTAAATTGCTTGCCCAGCAGCAAGCAGATTTCTTACCTTCCCAGGATCATCTCTTGGTCGAGGCACCTTTCGAAAACATTTATTCAGAGAGAGGTTATGACGGATAGAGTTCTGATGAGAGAGTAAGAGATACAGGTAAGTGCTACAACAAAAACACAGTCTTCTGAGTATGTGCTGGAGCAGAGAAAATAGGATGGTACATAAAAGCCAAAGCTCACTACATATTGCTGGAATGGGGCACAACAAGCTGTAGAAAGGGATGGATTAAGAGGTTAATACTGGGCTGAACCACCTCTACACCTATAGAAGGTGCAATGAAAATAGTATCAGTGTGATGCAGGGGATGGTAGTGATGTGTGTTTTGTGGGTTTGTTGTGTTTTTTTTTTTTTTTTTTTGTTTGGGTTTTTTTGGTTGGTTTTTTTTTTTTTTTGTTTTTTTGGGTTTTTTTTTTTTTTTTTTTTTTGGGGTTTTTTGGTTGTTTTTTTTTTTTTGTTTGTTTTTTTTTCCTTGGTTGGTGGTGGTGGGTTTTGTGCACACTCCTTAGTGGACCACCACATACGTTCAACAAAATTCTCAGAGAAAATGGGACTGCTGGCTCTGCATTTTCTCCAGTTAGTCAACTTAGTTTTACATCAGTTTTATTTTAATCAGTGAAGCTATTCTGCAAAGAATTAAGAAAGTAAGCCTTATGATTAGGCAGAAAAGGGTACTTCAGTGATTCAAGCCCTCACCTTCCAACCAATACCAGCATTTTTGTAGTAGGGAAAGTTGTCACAGATCCAACGGTAGATCTCGCTAAGCGTCATCTTCTTGGCAGGTGAGGAGTTGATGGCATATGTGATCAAAGTGGCATAGCTGTAACGTGGCTTCCCATCTTGGTGCACTGCTGCCTCATCCTTGCTCAGTGTGGCATTGGGATCTGTTGGTGAGCCTGGGGGACACTTTCGGGCAGACCCTGGAGGTCCTGCTTGTGAGGAGCCCCCTAATTTTTCAATAGTAGCCCTTAAAGTAAGCTGTGGGAGCCAGTCTATGGAAGTGAGGCTGCTTTCCAGGTCAGAGGCCATGGTGCTGGAAGCAGGAATATCTGTGAAGATAAAGGAGAGGAAAGGAAATCCTTGAGACACAAACAATTACATTCTTCTGCTGCTATATCACAAGTACCTGTATGAATATCATCCTACTTCATGCATCTTATTCACAGCTAGCCAGAATCATTCCAAAGGGCCCATGACTGTGCCTCAGGGAGGACCATCCGTACTGAGAGCAGCTGGGACAGTGCTTTTTGACACTGATGGTAACATTGCTAGGGCAGTCTTACCCAGGGCACTGCTCCCAGGTAAAAAGCCATGATCTGTTTAAGGGAAGTGGAGCCCTTTCAGCAGGTATATCACATTCACTCCTTTACTACATAATCCATGTAACCTTGGTACTCTTCACCAAGATTACGTGTAATCCAGTAGGTTTACAGTGTCAGGTAAGAGGAAAATCATAGCTAAAAGGGAATACTCATTCATGCCATACACAAACCACAATTTAATTGGATCATCTGCAAAGTCAGGACTATCTTAATTTGAGGGGAAATTAATTTCTCTCTGAGGCCTAGCCTCTCTTTTTGCATTAGGTGACATTATAATGAATCCTATTCCTTAGAGCTAGGATTACATATCTCATTTTAAAACACCAAGATCATGCATAATACTATATATAGATAATTACATCTACCATGTCAAGTTGGAACAGACTATATTAAGCTCATAATAGTTAAAGCTTTGCCTGCCATAACCAGTTTTTCTTTAAAAAAATATATATACATACATATATATATATATATTTAAATCCTGCTTGATTCACAATATAGCAGGCAAGTATCTTCTCTAATTCTGAGACACAGATAAAACTTACTTGTCTCAAATCACACAAGTTTGCTGCAGGAAGAGACTCAGAATCTTTTATCTCAAACGTTATATGTTTCCCCTCAGAAAAATAAAGCACACCTGGCTAGCAGTTGTATACAGGGATTTCTGTGTAATAATTATAAGAAGAAAACATTTTGCAGCATGAACTTGTAAGAACTTGCACACTTAGCACACTAAGTTTTCTGCAGTCTCTTGCAGTAGACAAGGCAGCAGAAAGTTCATTATTCCTACTCACAGCTGGCTGCATTACTATACTGGGAGCAATCCCTTGAAGTCTGGACTGAGGTAGCTAAATTTCCAAGGCCACAACTTGCACTGCTCTTTGCATAAAGAGAAGAATCATGTCTTGAAGGCATGCAAATTCTACACCTTGCATTTCTTAAATTAGTCTTTCAGAAGATCAAATGGTACTGTCTTTGAGCATGCTGGAGCACAGACAAGGCAAACACAGAAACACACTTAGGTATGTATAGCAAATTAAACACTTGCATTCATGTAAGAGAGAAGAGACTGACACGAACACACTCTGCTTAGGAAAGATTCGTCAGCAGACACCTCCCACTGAGTGCATCACTCAGATGAGTGGATCAGATGAGACAGGGAGACACCCATCTGCATGAATACCAATTAGATACTTGTTCTAAAAATAGGCATTTGACAATAACACAGTGTGGATGCACAGATCCAGAGACAGATGCACCCAGCATTTTGACACTGAAGCTACCCGTTCTTCCCCCACACCCATATGCATTATACCTTTCACTTCTGCACTCCAGGGCTCTCACAGCACCAAAGCAATGAAGTCCATACTCCAACGCATTCATATGCGCTAAACCTTTCATTTCCATGCATGTGCTCACCACACCTCTTAGGGCTCAAACACCTACACAATACCCCAACAAAATCCATCCCTCAGCCCCCACAGGCAGTGGCTTCACAGCCCTGGCCTCAGGAAACACGCCCGAATTGCACAGCCAACATCATCACTCACACTCTTAGGCACCCAGGCTGAGAAGTACAATTGCAGCACCACAGCCTCTATGGAGAGTGGAAACATTTTTATGTCTGGGGAGGAAAGGAAAAGCCCATCAGCTACTAACTTACCTATCTACTCATCTGTCACACTATCACTTAGGACAGGCATTACTACCTGCTGCCCAGCTAACTAAATGATCCAAGCTGCAAAAGGCTTTCCATTACTCAGCCCCCTCCAGTTGCGCTTTATTGAATAACTCATTTTGACTGATTTAATCTAGCATCCAACATTTGAAATTTACACAATTTTTTTAAAAAATATCAGGACTATTCTTATGTGAATAAAACAAGGGAAAAGCAACAATATATTTTTATCCAGTTGGGATGGACAGACCAATCAAAACACAGCTACATTTACATGGTAACTTCACAGGCAAAGCCCTCATTAAAAGTAGCACCCACTCATTATGAAGTATCAGCTGCACTAACAATACTACTCCAAAGTAAAATAAACACAAATTTATCCACCCCCTCCCCCCTTTTTGTTTTTTTAAGACAAGCACAGAAATCAAGAAAATTAGGTTATAAAAGCCTATGGCAGATCAAGATACCAATCTGAAACAGCAGAAATTCAAGAAACAGAGGAAAGCACTGTTGTTTCCACAGAGCTTCAAGTTTGCCCAGGTTATGCCAGTAGAGCATCTGGGGTGACTGGCTATGCAGTAAAATGTAAGGCTGATATGCAACTTCCCCATCATCAAATACACAAGCCTTTGTGCATTTGTATAAAATACACTTGTCAGGGAGACAAGCAAAATTAGTATTGGGTCAGATTACACCCACACTAAGAAATTTAATATTTTCATTCCTTGGCTTATAAAAATCTTTGACACGAAAACAAATATCAAAAATCTTAAAAAAAAAAAAAAACCAAAAAAAAACAACAAAACAAACCAAACCCTGTGCCTATATATGCACTTGTCACCCAGTACTGAAACAACCACTTTTCAGTAAAACACAGCAGCTTTTTAAGAACATATACACTAGACAGTAATTTAGGACAGAAAGCGAAGAGTCAGACCAAACAGCAATCACGTGGGAAATTTCAAAGCAATGGAATAAAACCTTTTTTCCAAGTTTGCACTTGATCATGTTACTGGATTTGTTGGCAATATGGGATCTATAATAATCAGGCACAGTCAAACATTAGGTAAGGTGGCAATTCCAGAACACTTTCAGGGCAACAATAATTCAGTGCAATTGGCTACTAAATTATTTAAAAGAATACTTCCCATGCAGTAAATATTACTGTTAATTTATGTTGCATTTCTCATTCACCTGACCCAAGTGTTTGGTGCATCAGCTTGACGGTGCTAAGCAGCATGATAAAACAAGACTGCAGCCAAACCAGAGCAGCTGATAATTTTTCCAACTTTCCTTTCCCAGCTTATTGCCTGGCAAATCTTTTGAACTCTTATGATCCCACTCAAACAAAGAAAAGAACAGTAATAACTAATAAACACATTGAACTGAAATCAAGGGTGCTTTAAAAATCCTACCACATTAGCAAGTCAGAATTAATTTTCAAGAAGTAAAAAGTCAAAGATCAGAATTCATCATGTCCCACTTTAGAAGGTAATTTTGGGTGAATTTAAAAAGCAAGGGTAGGGTAGCCAAGGTCATAACCACCATCAACAGCTGGAAGGTGATTGCAGAGTCTTCATTTCTCAAGGACTAAACAGTTACAGTACAATCCCAAGTCAGACAGGTCAGAGAGATGCAAAAAGTCCAGCCAAGCACTGATCCTGAACAACAGTTAAACAGACAAGAATCTGTCCAATTCATAAGAAAAATGTATTAAAGAAAATCCCTGCATTGAATACCTTTCAATAACCACTAATTCGCTTGGGACTAGACCTACAGCTTTCTGGGAAAACTGCTGCCTTACTTTGAATCTTTGCAAGTAGCAAATGGAAGCTCCTGCTGCAAATGCAGGCCAGGCTCCTGCCGATGGGACGGTAAGGGCATCCCTCAGCAGCACTGAAGAAATCTGTACTCTGCTACTTTGCAAATGCTCACTCTAAGCCAGTCAGATCTTATCCAGGATCACTGCTACTTGCCTATGAGGACAGAAAAACACATGAAATGTGGGGAACAACACACTAAGGGTCAGACTGAACACACAGTTAATGAACATGTATAGCCTGAAGCATTCTCTAAGGCTGGATTCAAAGGCTGGTCAGGCAGAATCAGTTAGACTGAACTAGAGAGCCATACAATGAATGGCACAATGCTGTGCACTGCCTACAGAAGATGCCTATTCTAGAATAAATCTCTACATTTACATTTTTCTGTGTTTACTTTCACTGTTGCTTTATTTGCTAGTATTCTGATCCAACAAAACACTACGACAAAAAGATTTAAAGGAGACTCAGGTTTCTCAACATGCACTTTGAGAGAAAAAATGCAGAACAGACTATCAAGCAATGGCAGACATTGCTGCAGAACACCTATGAACAGGTGACCACTTGTATTTATTGCCAGAAACACAGATCCAGTGATCTAACTAACAATATCCATTTAATATACTCAGAGATACCCCTAGTCTCTAAGATATTAAGCAGATTAAAAAACTGTCAAATTTTGACTACAACTTTCCTGAAATAATCTCACAATGTAAGGAGTAAAAGGTGCATGAAGAAATGGAGAGCCTCTACTTTGATGAAAAAAAGGCAGTTCTGACATACTTGTGTAAATTACACACTCAAAAAACCCCTGTGTCCTCATCCAATACAAAAAAGTGGGAAATAATCAATTTTGCAGAGTCTAGAAGGAAGAGAAATTTGCCATTTTAAGATATGTGCTTTCCCTTATAAAGAAGTGGTGCGAACTAAGATGGCAGGAATAAAACACTTAAAAATCTGATCTTCTCTAAGCAAACATTCTCACAGAAATACTTGTTTCATGTAAGAAATAAGAAAGAGGATACTGATTATCTGCCCAGACTGAAATTGCTATCCATATTTTGGCAACTACTTGTGAGAAGCCTTCAGGAAACGTTTATATTTCTGGAATCAAATGAAGGAAGAGAGGTTGGTGAGTATTGTTTTTTCATAAAATGAAACTTCACCTGGACGGAATGATAGGTGTCATGTTACTGACAAAAGAAAGGCATTGCAGTCTGACAGCACTCTTCTGTCTGCAGTGCCATATGAAGGGAGGAAAACCCATCCCTGGGGGCAAGCAGGTAAGAGAAATTCTCATACCCTAGAACCACGCTTCCCTTTTTGGGGAGCAGTAGAACAAGCCAAAAAAATGTTTTCCCAATTAACTACAGGCTTGCAGATGTGCTAACAGGAGGCACGTGGTTCTCACTAGCCATGAGCCACAAAGGGAAAAGGGATCCAACCAAAGGAAGCCACTGTCACCTAAGCACACACGGCGTGCTGTTGCCTGTGAGTATGAGCTGTCACAGTGTGCACCTGTCCGCAGGGGCCGAGTCCCTGCTACAACTACTGCGTGTGCAAGACAGCACACTGTGATTATGGTATCCTGAATGGAAAATTTGTTCCAAGTCACAAAAAACACTGAGATGGTACTGAAAATTATCAGTTAGAGGAAGATGAAAACTTTTAAGCCATGTATAGCTTAATATAAATTGCTCGACTTATTGTTTTGTTATAATTAAACTGCTATACGGATATGATTTTCCTTTAATGAATAGAAATCTCAACAAAATAAGGTTCATATGAAGTCTCAAAGAAAAATAAAAAGAAAACAAACTTGTTTTCACTGTCATTACAGATTAGATAAATATCATGATAGCACATTTATCATAGGACCTTTCAATTCCCTCCATTTTGTAAAAGGTGCACAAGCAGGCCACAAATTTGTATTTTGAATTTAGTAAATGAACAGCATTGACTGTGCAGGCATTTTTGGTACTAATGAAGCATGAAGTCTTGTGAGAACTATAAAGCCACCCAAACCCTCATGTTGGAAGTGCATCAGGATTCAATTCCAAAGGCAATTATATCCTAGCTTTGTTTGAAACTGACAAATGGTATAGTTTACAAAACCTGACCCGCTTATTTAAACTTATCAACAGATGGCATTATAGCCAAAGTCTGAAATATGCTCATGTCAAGAGAAGCAGTATCTTTATGGGTCTAACAGGCTAGGATTGAGCATAGCTAGGGCCTTGCCAGATTTTAATAAGTCCAACTAATCAAATGTTTTTGTTGTCTGCTATATAAACATACAGGGGAAAAAAGCATTGAGAAATACTACACAAACATTGCAGACACTCCTAAGACAGTATGAAAATATGTGTTCAAAGTTAGGACCAGTTTGTTTATTTATGATGCTGTGTAAAGTAAAGTGGGGAATGCGTAACACCTGTCAAAAAAACCAGTAAATGGTACTGAGAATACTGGTATACATAAAATACTTTTGAGCTGGAAATTATTTCCTTTGTAATAAGACTACTAGAAAGGATTTATTCTAATAATAAGCCAAATGTCCCATGACAACCCTCCCAATAACAGATTTGAAGTAAAAAGTAAACCAAGCACTTTGAAGAAGTGCAATGAAAATACATCACCACAGCAGCAGAAGTGTCTCTGCAGCATCCCTCCACCCTCGGTACCGCTACGCAATAATTCACCGTTGGAAGTAGCAGCTGCAATTCCAAGCATATGCCAAGGCAGGAGAGAAATCTTTGACATTTGCTTTAAGAATATTAACGGAACAATTACTCTTACACTGAGAAAGGTATAGGGAACTGGGTTTGGAATAAGTCAAATTTATGAGCACATATCTGAAATGAAATTTTCCCTTGGAAACTGGGAAGTCTGTGGTAGAGAAACAGTAGGTAAGAGCAGGTATTTTCCCCATCCCTATGAGAGCCCCCAAGCTGAAGGATTTCAATTTTACCTGCCTATCAGAATCACATCCAGTAATAAACCTGCACCAGAAGACATGTAAACACCAATTTAATACACAGATTGTTTCCAAAATTAGAGACAACACCAGAAGTAGATCAGCATGCAGACTATCTTGCTCAGAAGATCTGCACAGCGTTGCAAAGATATATACAGAAACACAGGCTAAAAGAATGTAACATGCTTATAAATGAAAACTGCATTCTTATTCACATTGAAAAATGGGTCTCTCAGTGAAAAATTACTGTTAGCCTTGCATTTTAATGACAGCAATAGTGAAAAGCTTCTATGGTAGAGAAAGGAACGTCAGCCACATACAGGGAAAATGAAAATCTGACTGCAAGCGGTCAGAACCTGTTCACCAAAGGCTGAACCACTGAAAACAGATTAGTCAATATGAACTCTGCAATAGTTGCTGAAACAAACCACAACCCACTCGTGGAAATGGGTATCAAGCAGTAGCAAGAACTCTGTACTGAATTCATAGGAAAAAAGGAAATCAGTATCAAGTGCAGATTAGTTGAATACCACGTGCCCAAAATGTACATAGAGCACATGGGTTGAGATTACCAAAGCACTGCAGAGAAGCCTGTTAAAGAGGAGTCTAAGAGCAAAGCACAGCTGAAACTGAAGTTGGAGAATAATCAGAAGAATCAAATAATACTGTGTGAGGCTCATAAATTAAGTCTCAACCACTGTTTTAACATAATTCCTTTTTACTATTCTGTTAGCTGTTATTCTCAAACTGACAGAACTCTCTTCCAGTAGACAAAACACCTGACAACCCCTGCCTGGCTCACAACTCGAAAAGATTTCTACCACACTTGAAGTTCAAGAGGATTCAGAACCACACTACCACAGAACACACACCAATTAATGGTTTCTTTTTGCTTAAAACACTAGTACTGCTACTTGGCATCCTACTCACAAAATGCTCCATTTTGTGTATCATCCTGAAACTAAATCTTCTGTTCATCTCCTTACAGACAGTGAAAGGAGTCTTTCTTCCACACACATGCTTGCCACAGTTGTCACCTTGCAGCTGCAAATAAATATTATTCTGCTCTAACCTTGAACATTCCAATCTTCAAGATGTTGTGTCTTTGCTTATAACAATCTTTATTTCTTTTGCAATCATGCTTCTTCACAAAAGGAGCCAGGGAGACTGGGGCACATACAGTAAGATGACTACATTTGAGTATCAGTTAGACCTTTGAATAATTTTCAAAAATGCAAATAACGGCTATTTGCATACTTGAAAACAGCAAATTGCAAATAGGCAATTAACAGTGGGACCCAATGATCTTAGAGGCCTTTCCCCACCTTAATGATTCTAGGGTTCTATGAAATAAGTACTTTCCAGTATGTCTGGCTTCTATTGGCTGGCAATATTCCTGTGTGTATCAAGGTATGAGTCAGCTGAGGAAGAATGCAAAGAGATGTTCATGCAAAAAAATGGAAAAGCACAATGTCATGCTTGTGTCGATGGCAGAGCAAAGGACAATGCAGCAAGGGACAGTGACACATAGGGGAGAAACAGAAATGTGAAGGCCCCTTAGAGTGAGCACAAGAAGCTGGAATCTTATGTGGTGGATGACAGCCAAAGCACAGGCTTGTCAAGGAGGAGATGGCAACGTGTTGAGAAAACATGCCAGGAGGACAGCTCCAGCAATCGTGCTGCTAACAAGACGAGAAGGTAACACGGTTGTCAGAGGCCAGCAAGAACAGCTCACAGTAACAGAGATGAGAAATGGGAGGAAGCATAAGGGTTACCCAAAGAGACTCAAAGAAGCAGCAAAACATTCAGGCCATGAACAGGAAGATGAGTCCTAGACTGTATGTTCAGAGCAAGAACATGTTACAGGTCCAACTGTGGAAGCCTGCAGCAGAGGAAAGCAGGAAACAAAGGCAAATCTCAAAGGAGCTTTCTCAAGTTCCATATTGGCCTCAGGGATCTTAAACTTGCAGCAATTAATTAAAAAATATGTTAAGGTAGTAAGAAAAGCTGCATCATTTAACATCCCTGGCATGAAAGAGGTAAAGAAAAGCAAAGACAGGATACTAGAAGTGGGTCATCGTGTCTAAGTTATGGGAAAAAAATGGAGGGAAGTAAACAGCTTAGTGCAGAAGCTACTGAATGAATGACTAGAATAGTTAGGAGGGAAACCAGGAAAATACTGTCACAAAAGTCAACGGAGGACAAGATTTCAAGACGGGGCATGATCAAGTGTCAAAAACAGCAGGGAAGCCAAGAAGGATGAAGATGGAATACAGACCCTGAGACCTGGCCAAGAAAAGGTCATTAGAGATCTCAGGAGAAGCTTCAAGGGAGTGAGAATATCTATACTAAAGTCAACTTTTGTAAAAAAGTTCTAGACTGCACACAATCATACAGAATCTTTCCATTTTGGAGTGACTGGTCCTTCAATGAAACAAAAACATATTGGGGCTTTTACTGTTTCTTAATGCCACAAAAACCAGCATATAGAGGTTTTAAGTTCAATACCACATTGTAATTAAGGCAATCAGCAGCAAGAGCAGGCAGCCATTATAAAGTGGTTTTCATCCTTATACTTTGGAACCCTTATAAAGGATCAATAACCTATTCCAGGATAAATGGGAAGCCATGCATGGAGAAGCATGCAGCCCAAGGTCAGCCAGCAAAGGAACAGCAGAACTTTGCAGAGAACACTGCTCTCCCAAAACCCAGACCAGTTCTCTACATTCAAACCTTGTCTGCTTTGTTCAGGTAGAGATAAAAAGAATTTCAGATATAACTATTTTAGCAGCTTGTTTATTTTTCTCTGCAAATTCCTGATGGGGAGGGAGAATTTGTCTTGGTTTTACTTAACAATAGTTTTTTTAAGGGAAACTGAAGATTCAGGAACTTTGCTGCTTTAATTTGTGACCACAAAGTGTTCAGATTCTTTCCCAATTATTCAGATTTGAACTTTTAACAGTAATTACATATTTCTGCTATAATCAGCCACAGTCTTTATAGAGCATAAACAAAATTTGAATTGCTAATGGTAAAAAACAAAAAAGCAAATATTTTTTTCCTCGAGGTATAAAAGCTCTCACTCATCATCTCACCCCGTCCCTCATTACTCAGTCTCTCTGATACATAAAAAAGGCCAAAAAAAGAACTCACATTCCCTTAGTTCTTGATTTCACATCAAGTAAACTGACCAGCTCAGAAAGGTGAGGAATGAGGTACTGGGCCTGGCACAAAATGCTCAGCCCAGTTCTGAAAACCAAGATCCTCAAGTGCTAGAGGGAACCCGAGAATGTAATGGAAGGGGGTTTTATTCTAACTAACTAAAATATAGCTATTCCTAAGGAAGGATAGGGGCCAGAAGAGAAGGGAGGGTGGGAGAATGGAATTGAGTTGGACTATGGAGACCAAGTGTCATTCCCCAGGCAAGCAGAACTGGTTATTTTCAGTGACTAAAAAAAGAAGTTTCTTGAGATAACGTCAGACAAAAAATCCTACTTGTCCACAGGCATATAATCTAACAAAAGGCAACCAGGAACAAGTCAAAATGCAGGTGTAGAAGTAAGACCAGAGCCTGTGAGATGCAGTAAAAGCCTCCTGCCAGTGAAGAATCCCAGTGAGGAGATAAGGGATGCTTGCTTGATGAAGAGAAAAGCAGCATTTGTGCTTCTAGGACCATAGGACAGAATGTCAACAGGACCACAAGAGAAAAAAGATGCAAAGAGCAGGAACAACTGAGAGGAGGAGTGGGAGTAGGAGGAAATGAGAGTCAAGAAGTAGGCAGGCTGGAAACACACTGGGCCTTAAAGGTGCAGGAGAGGAACATGAGTGCCACATGATGCTATGGAGCCCAGGGATCCAGGAAAGGTCAGGCACTACCAAAATCTCTGCTGTCTACCTTTAAATCTGTGCTGCCTACCTATCAGGTTCATAATAGGAAGCCTGGGCAGGTCAAAGACAGATGGATAAAACAACAGTCTAGTCCAAATCTTGGCAAATCACCACATAGCATTAAATTGGTCTTAAAGTTGGCTGTGAGATCTCCAAATTTTGAAACATTCACAGTTATTTTGCATTTGCACTTGAAACTTAAGATGAAAATTTGCAATTAATTAATTGTGAAAACATACTGCTCCATGCTTGCTCTCTCTCAGCAATACACATAAACAGGCGGCCTTTAAGAAGTGAGAAACATGAGTTCAGGGCTGGAATATGGTATAGATTTTTATGTTCATCCTATATCCATTCGGAGGAAGAAGGAAACAAAACCAGCAAAACAGATAGCAAGTAGCAATACTGCCTCCTACAAAGACAATAAGCATTTGAAGGTTGAACACATCAACTGGATATTCTTGCTAAAATAATGTGTGCAACTGCCAACAATACAGCAAATTAAAGACTTTTCTTTAGGCTTCAGAGTTAACACAACTGGAGAGTTCAAACATGTTAGCTATCACATTGGGCTGCCCATCAATCTAGGGACTACTCATCTTCTCTAAGATGCCTCCCAGATCAAAACCAGAATCCTTCAAAGTTTCAGTTCTGAAGAATCACTCAGAAACAGATTCTGCAAATGGAGTACTAAAAAACATGGAAGATTCTGCATGAAAATCACTGGTTACTCTTCAACCCAAGGTTGGGAAAAGCAAATGGAAAAATTAGTCCAGAAGTATTTTTCATCTTTTGGTTGCTAATGACTGAGATCCAATTCCTGTCTGACAGCTGTGTAAAATGAGATAATCAGCTCAGTCCTGCTCTTGAGGGACAGCTGTCCATATCACAGTTGCCCTTAACCACTCCTCTTTTCTGACATTTGAAGTAAAGGGCCAAAGATCCAAACTGGGATGCAGACTGAATCTCCTCCTACATGAAGGTCAGCTGAAGTTTAGTGAAAGATGTAGTAACCTGGAACCTGTACCTCTGTGATAAGAATAAACTTCTTCAGAGACACCACCAACATTCAGCTGTATTTTTAGAGGGGGAAAAAAAAACTGAGCAAAAAACCCCAAACCAGAAGGACTACAGTAGTCACAATCCCCTGTCAGACTGAAAATTTAGATCCCAACTCCTCAAAATGCTTCATTCTTTTACTAAAACTTTTTGTACTCCTTATTCTATCCTAGAAACTTGCCTACAAAACCACATTTCAAGATAAAACCCAAGAAGTTATAGAACACAGACTTACACTATTATAACCTCATGATCTTTCAGTAACATAATCCTTTTCCCATAACTCTTTGGACCGTCTCATTTCATTTTGCTTAAGGGCTTGACCTGAGAAATGCCACACTGTCAGTTCTCAGAGGGGAGCTGAGTGCCCATAGGACAGGATCAGACTGCTTCAACTTAAAAAGTCAACTTTTGGAAGCATGAACGTCCAAATTTAAATTTACAAACCCATATACACACAACTAAGTGTATTTTTCCTCAAATGTAGAAGACTTCATTGCTTCTGTTGAAGCCAATTCCACATTCCTAGGCATCTACAAGAATTAGGCTATTTGCGTAGGTACATTAATGTGGTTTCTGAAGTCTAATTTTAGGTGGTCAGGTTTAACATTCTTAATGTAAACTCTTACAGATGTAACATTTAAACGTGTCTATAAAATACCCTGCACTTTCATGAAGACAAATAATACTCTCCCTTTCTCTTGCATAGATACTTTTGTATAAAATAAATGGTGCAGAGCAGCTGCAGTATTCCATCTCAGAGGAAGCTGCATTTTCACCTGTGATAAACATTTGATGTGAATACCATGATCACTTTTAAGAGCTGTGCTCACGAAAAATTATTCCCTAAATTTATGAGTATGTCGCAGCTTTTGTATAGCTGTGTTTTAGATTATGAGATCTTTTGAGCAGAAATTGTCTTAATTTGCTGTCCAAGTCAGTACTGAATGCCTTGTCAGCAATTAACAAATAAATAACAATTAGTCTATAGCACACCACTTCCACTCTTTTATGTCTGTAACGAACATTTAAAGCTCAGGAAGCAAATACAGAATCTTTATCATCAATCGAAGAAAAAAAAATGTTTCATATGCAGAAAGGTAATTGCTGTGGAAGAGCAGAATTTTGTCAAGGCTGGTGTATATATTCTGTAAAGTGCCCTGGCATCCATCAGAGGCAAAAGCACTTGAAAAATGTCAAGTCATGACTGTGAGGAAGGGGGCAGCGTGAGGTAAATTAACCTCACGAGCATGAGAAGTCAGTTTATCCCCTTGAATGTACAAAGGCCAAAATGCCTCAGTTATCTCTTCCCTTGTGCTAGATAACACAGCTCTACTCAAAACAGGCTGATTGCATAACTATAGGGCAACAGGTAGGAGGGCATCTAACAGTACCCCCAGAACATATGTATGCTTGGTGGTTCAGCCTTCCCTTGGAAAGAGTCACCTTCTGAAGCTATGGATAACTGACAAAATTCTCTGCCAAAATGGGGAATCACTTTGGCATCTTTTGTCTGATCTTGCAAGCACATTACACCAAGGAGTTCCTTCTTCAGGGACTCCCTGTTTAACCATTGCACTCCAATAGGGCTCCCTGTCCTGGCCCTTTGATCTTGGATTTCCTCACTGCTATCTCACTAGAAACAGTAATACCTCACGTGAGATATCCAAGATTCTTCTGCTACTGGAATCTGCTTTGGATTCCAGCACGACGTCTCCCTCAGACTTGATTTCTCAGGAAATCACTACGCTGGTGTCAGAATACTCATTTGTGGCTGGGAATTAACTGCCTCATTTACAAAAAGCAGCAGCTTGGCTCACGCAGCACCAGCACTAGGATTCACATTCCTGGCCCCAAATGCAGCATAAAACACACAAGAAGACTGGTGGCAACCGAACAGCTTCTTTTGGCTTTCAGAGCAGGTTCCACCAGCACTGTCACAGCTTTCACTGCCAGGCCCCTGAGCACCACAGGACCCACTCTCAAGGGCACTCTTTCCAGAATCCATCCCTCAGTCCCTTAGGTACACTAGGACGCACATCTCAGAGTATTTGCACGGGGATCTGTAGGTTCAGACTCCAAGCACAGCGAGGTCTGCACTGCACAATGATTTTATTCCCACAGTCACAAGCATAGTAGGACCCACATGGAGAACTGACACTCCACCCCATGGGTGCATCCTTGGACATTGGCACTACAAATCACTGCTCCTGTCTCCTCAAAGCTTTTTTTGGCCACTATTATCATTCTCAGTGACCCTTAAATGACAGGAATTAATTCACACCAGTGATGATTAAGGCTGAGTCTAGGATGAATAAACCAGAGAAAGAAAGTAGAAGGGAAAGGGCAGAGAGGCTTCTTACAATTAAAGAGGGCTAAGGTCTCCCATAAGCTAAATAGTGAGGGAAAGAATCAGGTCAATTCCGTAAGGCAGCTAAATGAATGAGATTGAGAGAGACACACAGAAAAAGAAGGTGGGGACAACTCCAGAAACAGAAAGAGCTAAACGATTAAAAGCATGCAGATACAGTGAGAGAAGAAGAGATACAGAGAACAAGGACAGAAGGCGACAGAAGACAGCTAGGAATAGAGAGGTGATATAATGTGGTCACTCACTCTGTCTGGAAGATTTTCTGGAGGGAGGTGGATTATCTTCGGTGCTGGTTGTTGGGGTGCTGCCCTTCACACTGCTTCTCTGAGACCCATGCTCAGACTGCTGCTGTCAGCTATTCCAAGGGCTTCTTCAAAAAATATTTCGAGGGCGAAAGGATTGTGGATGAAATCAGGATGTTGAGTATTAAAACAATCTGCTAGGGGATTGTCAGTCCCCTAAAACTGCTGGTTTTATCCCAGGATGGAGATCCTCTCTCCCGTCTGGCAGCTAACTACTAAAGGGGTGTTCCCCGGGAAACAGCCTTTTCACTGATGGTCAGATTATTTCAGAAACCTATTTCCCCAATCTGCCTACCTAGAAATCTCTCTTCTCTAGGTACACCTTGCCCGTAAGGGGAAAAAAATCTCTTTCTCTAAAACAATTCTTGCTATCTCTGTGGATATTATCAGTGAAATCTGCCTTTTCCTCTCCCTGTAACTAGGAGGTGTGTCTTCTCTCCTTGCACGGGGTATTTGAAGAAAACCCTCTTGGGATTAGGGGATGAGGGATCTTCCTTGGGATGAAGGAGGATGAAATCAGTATTGGAAATTACCTTTATCTCCAGTTAACAGCAACTGGAAAAGTAAAGACTAGCTAAATCTCTCTCTGCTTTCTCTCCCTTATTTTGCTCTAGCACCTGCTGAGCAGATGTAAATAATTAAAATTACTAGGTAAGTATCTGGAGCTCCTGCTTATTTCTGTCTTGGGAACTGCCTCTCCTGGGCATACAGGACTTCCTCTGTAAAGACACCCACTACTACCTGGTCCGGGGAAGGGCTTGAGAGAAGACTTCCCTCAGCAGCAGGAGGGAGTCGGCAGTAAAGGTTATTCTCACAATCCTCAGGAACTGGGGTCTGAGGACACCTCTCCCGGTAACAAGTATCGAGGGAGCTCCAGAAGGCTCTGTTCCACAGCGAGAAAGAGCAGACCTGCTTCTAGATAGTTACCAGGGCTGGGTGCCGGGGGCCTCCGCACACCCTGGGCTCGTTAGTGGGGAAGGGGGCAAGTGTTAAGCTCCCTCACCAGCTGCGGGGAAGGGGCCTGGCAGGGGGGGGCGCCGGGGTGTCCCCACAGCGGGCGCGGGGCTGCCTAACGCGGCTGCGGACGGGGCGGGGGGCGGCGGGCAGGGTCTCTCCCCCACCCTGGCAGGCTAACGGGGTGTCCCCCCACCCCGGCCGCTGTCCCTGGCTCCCCCCCAGGCCCCAGCTCCTCCTGCCCGGGCTCGGCTACCACGGGAGGCCGCGGCGGCTCACGGGCCTGCGCGGGGCTGCGCGGCGCCTCCGCCGCCTTCCGCCGGGCCGCGGCTTCGTCCCCGGGGGGCTCCCCGGGCTCCGGTGCGGGGGGCCCGGCCCGGGCGACGCTGACTCTCTCCAGGCCCCGCCGCTCCCGCGGCTGCTGCTCCGGGCTGCGGCTCCACTGCAGGCCCCAGCTCCTCCCCGGCCGCCGCTCCGCCTCCCCCGGCTCCCCCCGGCCGCGGCCGCCCCCGCCTCCCCGGGTTAAGGAGGCGCCGGGCCGGGGGAGCAGCGGCTGCCCGCCCGCTCTGCCAGGCAGAGGGGAGGAGCTGCCCGCCCGTCCCCCGCACGGAGGCTCGATTCACCGCGGAGATGGCCGTGGTGGCCCTGGCCCCCCGGCCGCTGCCAGCAGCCGCCTTTCGCCGCTCTAAACGGGGGGCAGCGGCTGCGGGGTCACCCCAGCGACAGCCGGGCATAGTCCCGGCACGGGGGCTCACAGATGGCCACGCTGGGTCGGGGTCTGCCCACCCGCGCTGCTCACGCCCTGTGAGTGGTGCCCTACTTCAGCCCTGAGTGCTCCGAGTCAACTCCCACCCTAAAACAATGCAGCTCTCCGTCTCTAGCAGTCTTCTCTCAAGCATTGTGTGTCCACAACCTATTGCAGAGACATCACCAGATCTTAAAAGGTGTTTCTACCACAGTCCTGTTAAAAGCCTCGTTGCTATTTATTCTGTGTGTTAAAGCCAGCTAGAACCATATAGGAAACCCCATTAATTTACCTCATTAATGTGCATAAATATCTAAAGTGGGCGTTCCAAGAAGATGCAACAGGGCTTTTCTCAGTGATGCCAACCACTAGGACGAAGAGGCAGAAGCTGATGTATAGGAAGTTCCACCTGAACGTGGGGAAGAACTTTGCTGTGCAGGTTAACTGCACTGTACAGACTGTCCACTGGAAAAGGCTGCCCAGAGAGGTTGTGGAGTCTCCCTCACTGGAGATACTCAAGAACCATCTGAATGCAATCCTGCACAATGCACTCTGGGAGGACCCTGCTAAAACAAGGATGGACCAGATAACCCACAGTGGTCACTTCCAACCTAACTCATTCTGTGACTCTCTGAATTACACTCAGTGCTGTCCCACTCTTACCCAGCAGGCCAAAACCTAGGAGTCTCCTGTTGATGTGCCTCAGGAATGCAGACCAAGGCAGTAGTTCATTATAACATTAAAGGGGACTGCGCAGTGAAGCATGCCAAATAAGAGCAATACTCTAAAATGTGTGTGTGAGGAGGAGCAGGTGCTGCCTGGTGTCCCATACGCCTGCAGACAGTGTGGCAGGCACATCATTTTGATGTGTCAATCTGAAAAGCATGACCGAAACAGCCCCCCCGGGGCCCCGATCCCAGTTATCTGAAAGTCACCCTGTATTTCATCACCTCATTTTTTGTGTGTGGTTTCACATCTGAATCCTTCCAAATGGTAGCACTGCTGTAAGGCTTGAAGTAGAGAACAGCAAATATACTGGGAGGAAATGGCATTTTCTGAAAGATATTTTTTTTTTTTTTTTTAATTCTGGATACTGTAATGTGGAAATTGAGATAGCAGAGGGGGTGTTTTAAGATTTGCTGCTTTTGCAGGGCTGAGTTTACCATTGCACCTGCAATGACTCCTTGCATTCCTTCAACAGGTCAAAACCTGTGCCATAGTTCCACACCTTCATTTCAGGAAGTCAGTCATCATCCTCCATCCTCTCAGGATTCTCTGTGTCCTCCTTCTCCCATGCTATCCCCTTCTTCTGCACCTATGCCAGCAGCTCTAGTCACAACTTCCCTCCCTATGCTACTACCTGTTCTGTCAAGTGTTTCCTGCCTTTTTCCCCATACTATTTGTATTATCTCACTAGAGATCCCCATAATGGTGTTCTTGGTCATTACCAAGGGCCAACAACCATCACCTCCCTCCCACTGCCACAGCAGAGCTCTGTCCGAGTCTGTCATTTCTCCCAGCCTCACTCAAGTCCTGCGTGAACAGCTTAGCTTCAGCTCCCTTGTTCTTCTGCCTCTCTTTTGACCTCTCTTTGGGCTAGGTGGTCTTTGGGTGTGTCTGCTACTCTAAGTACCCCAGTCCCCCTCTAGCTAGGATTTGTGTCCACACAGCGCTCAGACTGCTGTTTACTGAGAGACAAGACAGGAGCATCATTGTGCTGGGAGGCAGACGGGTGGTATCTGCAAGTTGTTTGATCTGTAGCCAAATGCAGAGGTGTTAAAAAGCTGTGGTTGGACTCGACGTGTGCCAGGCATCCGATGTGTGCTCCCTACTTATTTTTCCTTTTGGTTTTCAGAATCCTCTCCTCGAATGAATATCTGAAGTACTGCCTGCTTTTTATAGACAATTAAAAGGTATGATGTAACTAACTTGTTCCACTGCTTGTAAGAATGTAAATGCAAAAATTACCATCCAACACAAAAAGTGCCCTAGGGAGGCAGGGCAAAGGATCAGTGTGGCAGAAATGCACAGAGATAAATGTATCCTGATCCATCATCATATTCAGCATTCAGAGAACAAAGACACATCCCAAAGCGTTTCAAAGCTAAATAGAAGACAGAGGAGAGCAGATGGAGGCACGGGGAAAAAAGAGTAAACCAGTCACCACATAGCTTATTTTTACATTACATTCAATGTATTTTATCCTTCTCCCAATTTTTTCAATATGCCACAGGCTTTGCGCATGACTGAATTGTTAATATTTGTCTAAGGAGATCTATAAATTTTGACAGATGGGTAGCGGGCAGTTGGGGCTTCTCGCATCCAGGAAGGTGTAGGAGGTGGCTTTGGTTTTTGGCAGTTGGGACACTGAAAGTATCAGTATTTGGGAAGGAATTCTCTTCTACATCCTGGCTCAAGGACTGTTCCTTCCATTTGCAACTAGTAATAAACAGGCATCTCAGGAATCCTATGTAACATGCAGGTATCCTAACATGTTTTTCTCCCTGGGCAGGGTTAGGTGTTTGGCTTGTTTTTTTTTAAAAAAACCCCTTCTTAGCCCGGAAAACCTTTGTTTATGCACTTGCACACAAGTACAAGAATGACTCAGGGAACGGGGGTTGTTTAGCCTGTAGAACGAAGAGGTTCAGAGGTAACCCTCTCACCCTACAACCACCTGAAAGGAGGGGGCAGCCAGGTGGGGGTCGGCCTCTTCTCCCAGCTAACAAGTGACAGGACAGGAGGACGTAGCCTCAGGCTGTGTCAGTAGCAGCTTAGGTTGGACTTCAGAAGGAATTTCTTCACTTCACGGTGATTAGACATGAATGTGCTGCCCAGGGAGGTGGTGCAGCCTATGTTCTGGAAGTGTTTAAGGAAAGACTGGATGTGGCACTCAGCACCATGGTCTAGTTGCTATGGTAGTGTTCAGTCAAAGGTTCGACTCGATGTTCTCAGAGGTCTTTTGCCACCTCAGAGATGCAGTGATTCTGTAGATGTATATGTAAAGATTTACTGGTTACTCACGTTGTGTATCTTGAATAATTTCTTGGTGTGCTCTATGTAAATTACATACCCATGCATGTAACGATGCATCTTGCACAACCATGAAGCCAAAACTCGTGGTTTAAAACTCAGGCCTTCGATTACAATTCAGTTTAGGATCCTAGCTACAAGAAAGCCAGTGGACCTGGTATCTCCACCAGAGCCAACCGCGCCTGCCGGGAGCTCCAAAGTTTCAAAGGTTGGACAGTCGTCGAGGGACGTGTTTGCTGGCCCAGCCTCGGACACACAGGAAGGCACAGACTGTCTCCAGCCGCCGCTCCCCGTCTCTGCAGCGGGAATCCTCATGTGACAGGCTCCTATCTCCCGGCACAAACCTCCACCCGGCTCCCTCACCCTGACGGCCGGGCGGGCATTGTCCAGCAGCCGCCCCGCACGCCGCCCTCACACCAGGCAGCTCCCGCCGCCGCCGCCCCTCCTCCGCCGCCCCGGGGACACCCCGGCTATCCCGGTCCAGCTCCCGTCGCGTTCTCGGGCCACCTTAAGAGCGCGCAGAGCCCCCGCACGCAGCGGCCGGGCGGCTCCTCCCCGCCCCGTGTCGCACCAGCCAGGGAACGTGTGGCGGGCGGCGGGGCTGCC
>NW_024501903.1:2755775-2826008 GCF_017590055.1 Onychostruthus taczanowskii
CCCCCCCATTCAAGTGCAGCAGGATCCAAAAGAACCCAATCACTTACTTTGAAGTTTGCAAACTTATACCCCTGGAAAACTTCATGTTAAAAAGACTTCACAATCTACAAGTGAAATGATCACAGCTCTCAGAAACTCATCCCTAATCACTTTTATTCTACTCCTTCGTCAGCTACCAGCACCCAACATCTGAAGAGGTCCTACACTTAACACCTCTTTTTCATGACAGGAACAAGACATATCTTTCTCAGAGATATATGTTCTTGTGCTGTTAGTCACTAGGCTGCTTCTAAACTTGAGCACTGAGAACCACCTCCAGAAAACGTTACTCTTTCACTCTATTAATAAAACTGAGATGTCTAGATGATTCCTCTAGAAATGACTATGCTGGGTTGGACCAGTGACTCATAAACTCAAGTGACCAACATGGACCTTTGAGGAAACTGTCCAAAACCAGATAAGGACATTGAGAGAGCTATGTCTGCTGAATATTTTCCCAGATTCCAAAACACTGAGACTCAGGGAGGTCTTCAGCCAGAGATAGACATGATGTGATTAATTGCTTTCAAAGCATGTTTCTCCATGAAGTTGTTTGAAACATGTATAACCAACTAGATAAGTAATCTGCCAATGTCTATAGTTACCAAAAGCAGCTCAGTCTGTAAACCCTGTATTTTATTGCTGTTTTTCAGCAATTTTTATTTTTACTTCTGGTGGCATTGTACTGTCACCTCTTTTATTCTGTAGAAGAAAGACATGATGCTACAATAATTGTCAGCCTGAACACTATTCAGGAGGCTGGGGTATCTACTTGGGGGACACTGAATCAAGTGGTGACATTACTTACAGGGAAAGCAGAGTAACTGGAATCACAGCCCAGAAACATTGTACATGTCCCACCCCTAGAAGTGTTCAAGGCCAGGTTGGATGAGGCTTGAATAGCCTGGTCTAGTGGAAGGTGTCCTTGCCCATAGCAGGGGATTGGAACTAGATGGGACTGGAACTAGACAATCTTTAAGGTCTCTTCCAGTGCAAAATATTATATAATTCTATGAAAACTTAAGGTTGGAGAAGGAATTGAGAGATAAGGGGAATGAAAATGGTACCTTTCTACCAGCAAATAACCATACTTTCCAGGTGTGGCTTGAATCCAAGGCTTCTGTTCTAAGTGTACCTCTGAACTTGGCCCACCACACTTTCCAGGAGGTTGGTTACATTAAACTGCTCCTACTATTTTATTGAGAACTGATAGATTGTTCTGCTGATCTATAAACTCGCATTCCATGCAGTAGCTGTCTTTTAAATCATGGGCTGGCATCTTTCCCAATTTCTACTTCTAAAATCTACCCAGCTGTCATATAACTACTATTTTCTCTCATACTTCCTTACAATAGGACAGTTTTAAGCTTGTTTATTATGCTGCTGTGGGTTTATTTTGATCACAATGGATCACTGTCACTGCATGAGTAATATCTACAAAACAGCAACTACAATCCCATCTTGTCGCCCTGATTTTGCAAGACTTTGTTAAGCCTTCTGATGTTTACATTCTTTCAACAAACTTTCTCACACACAGTTTTGTAAATAACTTATATTTTGTATTTTTTCATAGAGGTGGAGAAAATTGATGGACCCTTGGTCTGTCCAGTGGCATTGGAGAGGTGGCACTGTCACCCTCCAATCCACTGTCACCGTTGGAAAACTATAAATGTTAGAGTCAGAAAATAAAAGCTTTTTTTTTGTTCCCCTTGAAAACAGCAGTGTCTGTGTCATCATTTCGTGCCTTATCACAACACCATCTATCATCACAAAACGTCTTGGAAAACAGTAGTCCACCTCTTCTGTCCTTCTGAGAACTTTTGGACCAATCCTCACTGTATTTTCCCCCAAATTCAGCATCACTTTCCATTTGATCACAGGAAAAAAAAAAAAATAGGAAAGCCTTCCTGGATAATGAGAGAATGGTTGGAGTTTTAGTCACAAGAGCATTCAAAATGTCATGATAGAGATCACAACTGTCATCTTCTTACGTGCATCTCCTATTGTTATTCTGGGAGAGATAGGATTTTCTTTAAGGAACTTCTTTTTTTTTCCTATATAATATCACATTGAGTTCAATACAGAACAAGAGAAAACATATCTTTGTGCTTACAACAGAAGACGAGCTCTCCATTGTACTCTGTTTAATAAGATGCTTCTCAGCTAGTTTTCTCATTTGTAAATAGAATCATAGAATCATTATGGGTGCAAAAGACCTCCAAGATGTCCAACTTTCAACAAATACCCTATACCAACTAAACCACACCATGAAGGTTGAAGCTGATCTTGCGGTCTTGTTGATTAGAATCCCTTTGGCCAAATTCATGCTTGATAGGATGGACTCTGAATAGGGCATGGAGAAGGTCTTGGTGTTTAAGACCAATATCTGTTACTGAATACTCCTGAGGGAAGCTGCTGACGGAATTGAGTGGATAAGGCATATTCTGGAGACTGAAAGTAATAGGTGGGAGTAGCGAGGAGGAAAAAACTCAGATGTCAAAGGCAAAAAAAAAAAAAAAAAAAAAGAGAGAAAAGAAAAGCAATAGTTTTAAACTGCCAAAATGCCCAATCAGCTCTAGTTCCCAGCTCTGTCAGATAGCTTAAATCCACTTCCAGTGTCAAAGCTGAAGAGGAATCTGCTCAGTGCTCAGAATTACTTTTCATTAAAGGAAGTGGCTACTAGGAGCATAAGTTGCAAACAGGCTTTGGAGGAGAAGATGAGTAGGGACAGGATCAAGGAAATGTCATAGTGAGGGAGGAAAAAGCAGGCTTGATCTTCCTCTCACTTAAAGCAGTTCTACATGTTAAAACAGCTGATTTCAGAACAACCTGCCCCATATTTTCAGCAGTGTAAGAACATGAGACCAACTGTGTTCCCAGGGAACGCATTTTATGATCTATACCATCCCTGTATTCTTTTTTCCATCTTTTTTTCAGCCATTTATTTCCATTTTCAGGAAAAAAGTATGAGTAAATAAATTATAAAAAAGAAAAAAAGGAATAAAGAGTTCACATTCACGTATCTATTATGACAGTAGGATAACTAAGTTCTGAATTTGGATTAATATTATATATAGGTGATGGCATATGGCAACAAGGATATTAGCAAGCGTTCTCCCCAAATCTTTAATTCTTGTCTCAATGTGGTGACAAAATTTGTCATTTTCCCTTATCTAACAAGAAGTTTCAATGTATTTACAACAGAGAAGTCCAGGGAGTATCACAATTTCTGAGTTATATTTTATATGTTCAGATAACCCAATGAACCAGTTTTAAGGAAAACATTTGTATGATGCTTGCTGATCAAGCAGCCAAGTACTCTACAACCATAAAGCAGGCTGTGTTTACATGTGAAAGCATGAAAATTACTATCGGACACAAATATATATCAACATTGTGTTGCCTGGCCCCTGACAGTTGAGGCTATGGCCAATATATTACACACAGATGTACATTTTGTAATGCTTTCATTTAAAAGGTTTAAGCTGTTTCCAAGGGGACTGCTCCAGCTCCCAGACAAACGGCCGCTTGACAGCTCTCCTAGTGCTCAAAGCTCTCATGCAATTTTGTTCAATACACAAAGTGCCAGACTGAAGGAAATTGCTGTTCCTCATCTGATGCTAAGTGATTGGCTTTCTATCTTCATTAAATGTGTGCTACTCCATGCCTCAAAGACATTTTACCATGTCCTGGAATGTGAACTTTAGCAGCTTTTTGAAATACCCAGAAGGGCTTGTGGAAATAAGAAGGAAAATCCTAAGTCCTCCCTGCCCATGCCGTTATCTCTGTTAAATCGATTAGAGATTGGACAGATCAGATGTTGTCTCACTAGATGTGCTGAGTTAGTCTTAAAAGTTGGTTTCAGAATTCAAATGAGATTCTATTCCCCAAGACCCCAATCTCATCTGCAAAGGTGAACTAGGAATGGAGGAAAAGAAAAAAGAGTAGAAAGAAAGATTTTGTCTGTGAGGGGAGCATCTATATATGATGGATTACAAAATTAAGGCAGTACCAGGGAAACATTAGCGCTGCTCATGACTATAGATTTCCCTGGCTCACTGCAGTGCCAGATGCCCTCCCTCTTTGTTAATTCCAATGAGGATCCTGATACATAGATTCATTAAAAATGGGGTTCAGTCTTTAGAGAAATGAACATCCACTTCTTTCTCTCTCCCATTTTGGTAATAATGAAGAGCTGCTGCACCTCTCAAAGCTTGAAAACACAATTGTGCTGTTGAAAGCCTCTATAATGAGATCTCTGTTTGAGAGTCAGGTCTGATCAAATAATAGACCTTCCCCTGTTTGTGTTTAAGGATGGGTAAACAATGTCAAAGTGAAACCTAACCAGAAGAAATTGCATGAGCTTCTTACATTTGTGCAGCTGTTTTGTTCCACTGCTATTTTAAGCTTTACTGGTCTGTGGCTGGTCTGAGGTCTGATATAAAGCCACTACTTATTTATGAAGAAAGGTGACTATTTACCCTGCTGACAGCTCAGACAATAGAGAGAAACTGAAAACGGCAAAAGCATTATGCCCTGTGGACAATATAATCACCCTTGAAGGTCTGGGTGGATGGTGGCATTATGGGTTCTCATCCACTCCTTCCTATACTCCCTGATCAGCATATGTCTGTGTGTAAAAGAGAGAGAACAGTGAAGGGAAATCATTACTGAGAAAATGTACTTTGGCCAGAGTGAGAAATAGTCCCATTATAGTCAAGCACAAGGGACAAATTTGCATTGAGAAATCCCAGGAACAGAGTGGTGCCAGCATTCTATCGGAAATGACCAAGCATCTTCCAGGTGAGGAATCCCATAGTACTTTATGATGCACTGGAGGAGATTCACTTATGGTGGAGGGGCATGGTTGAGTGGTGGACTTAACAGTGCTGGATTACCAGTTGGATTCGATGATCTCTGCAGAGTTTTCCAACCTAAGTAATTCTATGATTCTCTATATGTTGTTATGCAAACATTCTGCTCCACCCACTGAAAATGTTCCAGCCTGCACAGTCTACATCATCTGAACAGGAAAATCACAATAAACTCAAAAGCTGTGGAGCTCTTCGATCTCAGGGATGAGGTTAATGCTCTCCAGAGGCTTTCTGCAAATTTGAAGACCTTTCCAGGTGGTTCCACATGATTTACCAAAATGAGTAACTCATCATCCAGCTAAAGCTTAGCACTGGAAGATTTTGGGGGACAGATTCCTCTCACCCTGACTTTGAACACTTAACTGACCTGCTAAATTAAAAGCATTATCCTTTTGTGGAATGAAAATAATTTATTGATAGATAAAGGTGCTTCTGTTAACTGGCTAAAAAGGCAGTCTAGAACAACTAAATTTGTAACATAACTGACACTCATACAATTGAAAAATTAAACAGAAGAAAATCTGATTATTCGTCTCACATCACAGGACTCCCTCTAGGACATCAGCCACTGTGCTTCTGAAACCATCTTGTGTGTTTAGTACCCCCACTTGATCTACCTCATGCCATAATCATGAAATCAGAAAGGGCAAACACAAAAAATCCTGCTTTTTAAAACTGAAAATACTCAGGAGTAAAAATGAACTGAATGTTCAGATTAATAATTTCCCAGTTCCAAAAAAGCCATATGATCTAAGGGAGCAGATAACAATGCTGATGACATTTTCTCGACAGCGGCCCAGGAATCCTTTGTGAAGGAACAACTGACTTTTGTCTTTACATTTTTATTAAGAGATGATAGTTCAAATAAATAGCTGACAGGTTTTTATTTAAATTTCCTATCTCTCTATATATTAGAATATATATGGAAAAATTATATTTAGAAATTTTAAAGCTTTCTCTGTTAGGTGATGCAGAGAGACTGGCTACAGGAGAACTTACAAGAGAAAGACTGACATTTTCCCAGTGCAAGTTGCACAGGAATGGGGATAAACAACCAATCTACTTGGAAACAAAAGTCCAGCAGCAGTTGTTTGCAGTTATGAATGTACAATCCTATCTTTATATTCCACATGTGGATATAAATTGTCAGCCTTGCTCTGCACCTACCCATATGTCATACCTGTGAAATATTTTATTATATCAACAAAACCATGTTTCACTTTATGGGCCAGTATTTCCATGCAAATCTGACACCAAAAGGGGTGCTGTGCTACACTGTTATTATGTCATCTATCAAGAAGAAGCTCAACCAGCCTTTCAGCATGCAGAACTGGGGGACAGCCCCTTCCACTCTAATCTGGAGACAAAGAGCAAGGTATACAGTCTTTCCTCCCCATTTCTCTGCTGTTAAACCAGGGAACCAGCTGTTTCTTCCACAGGGTGGTAAATGTTTGTAAAGTTTTCAAACAAGTGCATGAAATTATTTATGAAGAATATAAATATTATGATTTGATTCAACATAGCGATAATCTGTCTTTCTTTAAAAACTTGTATTATTCTCCATCACCACAGCATCTAAAAAAGAACCAAACTATACAACATTTCATGAGCAACCAAAAGCAATAGAAAAGTTCTGGGACTTCTTGGGGCTGCTCTGGCTTTTCTCCTTGGTAATAATTCTTAGATTTTAGAAGGGAGAGTTTTCCATTTTTGCTCCTGCTTTGATTTGTGGTTTTGATGGCTGATTGATTTTTCTGTGTAACTGATTTTATTTTGCTGTTATTTGATTTACTAAAGTCAGCAAAGTGAGGGTTGAGGCCATGACTGTGTTTTGAGCAAACTTCATGTTATGTTGGAAGGATTTTTTTGAGAGTGTGCACTAGACCTTTATTAAGACCCATGCAATTGCAGTTTTCCATCAGTCAAGACTCTGCATTGGTATGATGGAGAAATTGTTACAGATATCGACAGCAGTGCAAAACCAAAGGATAGAGATGTTATTTATCAACCAAATTAGATGGAACAGACTGCAGAATATTCTAACAGAAACTGAAGAAACAATGTTGCAAAACAGATGTAAAATAGGGTTGAATCTAACGCATTTGTTCCCTTGTGCAATGTTAAGCACGCTATGAGGCTGGGAAGATACGCCCAATGTGTTACCCCATCTATATTGAGGGACAAGGGTGACATCTGAGTGTACCACAGCTGTGAGGACTCACCCCAAGGATGATGTTCTCACAGGGGCTGGGCTAAATTCAGCTTCATCTACAAAGGTAATTTAAATACACAAAAACCATCCACAAGTGCTGAGGCCAACTGGCACACAGCAGTGAGTATCTAAGCCAGCCTTAGATCAACCTTTCGTAGTCTCAAAAACAACACAGATGCATAAAAAGAGACTGGTGGAAATGAGCTCTGTTTTTCTTTTTTAGTTCCTGATCCAGACTGAGGTATTACTTGGGAGAGCACCAGCTGACACAGGCAAACACCGTATCACAGATGCTTCTGACAGAGCAACAGCAGAAATTACTGTATTGTAGTGCCTAGGACTGTTTCCAGACACTGTTTAATTTACTTCTTGGATATAGTCTTCATATTCTCATCTCTGACATGAGCTCTAACATCTACTGTAAAGGGAAAATTATTCAGTACATGCCCTGACTATGCCAGTGCAGGAAGACCTGGGAATATTAAAGTAGTTGCCAAACAGTAATGCACAATTTTTAATTATTCAGAACCACTCTGCCATTGTCACAAAGAAAAGACAAGGGCTTGGCAGAGATAAAACCCCACCATGACCAGCAAAACCAAGAGAGAATTGGGAATCCCCAGGTGTTTCTTTCCAGATGTTGTCTCTGATGATGCTGTTGTGCGGGTTTAACTCTTGAGCCAGAGGACACATGTGACAGTAGTGTTCTGTACGTACACACACCTGCACCTTTTTAGTACAAAGAGCACAATTCAAGCAGAGGAGGTTAATGATTTCCCGCACAATGTAACCTAGTTTATAGATTTGTATAAATGTTTTATGGCAACACTTGATTATGTGATGTCCCAAATGATTTATCAAAGAAGCTGATGTAAAAGACCAGCAACAAATGCTGTGGAATTAACTATCTCATTCTTTCTGTGGAAAAAACAAATACTCAGAGCCCTCAGGAAACTTGAAACCTGTCTGGTGCAGAAAAAAGCTTGTAATTTATTTGCATTTGATGACTCCCCTTAGTGGAAGGCAGTAGTGATAGATTCACAATTTGTGACAAGCAAAAAGAGGAGCAAGGAAGGTGCATTACACACTGAAGTAGTTTAATCACCTACAGAATACAGTGTCTGCAAAGCAGGTTTTCCTCACTGTGCTTTACTGCTCAAACTGGAGGAAAAAGAAGAGGAAAAGCAGGCTTCATAGTGGACTTTAAAATATTGAAATAGCAACATATCAGGAATAGAATGGCAAATAAAAAAATGCAGATTGTCTGGGAGAAGTGTATCATCCAACTTCCATTTTTCTGATATTAACATTGTCTGTCCAGAGAAGGGCAATAAAGCTCATGAGGTCTGGAGCATACGTCTTATGAGCAGTGGCTGAATGAGCTGGAGATGTCTAGTCTGGAGAAAAGAAGGTTCAGGAGAGACTTTATCAATTTCTACAACTACCTGAAAGGGGGCTGTGGTCTGGCGGGGGTTGATCTTCTCTCCTAGGTAACCAGCAACAGGACAAGGGGAAAGGCCTCAAGCTGTGCCAGGGGAGGTTCTTGTTGGATATAAGGAAAAAAAAATTATTGAAAGAGTTGCTAATCATTGGAAGAGGCTCCCCAGGGAAGTGATGGAGTCACCGTCCCTGGAAGTATTATGAAAGAGTAGATATGACACTTTGCAGAGATGGTTTTTGTGGGTGTGGTGGTATTCAGTCAAAGGTTGAACTTGAGGTCCAGAAGGTCTTTTCAACCTTGAAGATTCTACAATCTCAAGAGACTGGTAATGAGGACTATCCCCCCTACCCAGGTTACCAAAACACAATGTGCATCTGTGGTACTTTCAGTGTGAGCCATGTCTGTGAGTGACAAGCTCCCACAATCTCCTAATGAACTTCGACAAAGGAAATCACAAAATGGTATGGGGATCAGGATGTTGCTGTTTTAAGCACTTCAGCAACTCCGTGATGATGCCCTGATCTGTTTATTTTCCGCATGCTTGGACAAGACAGACAAGTCACAGACTCAGCACGGATTGCAAGCACTTACATGAAGCATCTGAATGAGAAGTGCAGAGATCCAGGTAACTCAAGAGAAATGCAGCTAATATGGTGATGAAAGCTCCTTTTTTTTAAACCTGTGGTATCCATGAAACTAGCTTTTTTACACATAAACAAAGGCAATCCTAGCTTTCTTCTAAACAATGACCTCTAAGTATCTAGAATAAAGAAACAGCTTACGATTGTTCCCAAGGAAATTTTCTGTTCTGACAGTGCACGTGCTGGTTGCATTCTTTTACTAGCCTCAGAGAGTCACCATTAAAAGGATGGTATCTTATCCCCATGTCAATTCCATAATTCCAGTGCATAGTCTTGGGAATATCTGCCATTGAAGAAGAAACTGAATGAGCACAAAAGAAACAGAGTAATGCCTGGGATCTGACCTTTTATGTCAAACATTATTATAAGCGAGTAAGTGGGAATAGATGCAACATTCCTACAAGAATCAGAAGCAGGTTTTGGCAAAAGGATTTGCAAAAAAGGCTGAAAACCTGACTGTTGAGTGATGCACCTGACCTAGAAGACTCATCAGTTTATTTCTCTGTCATTGCAAGATGATGATCTGTCTCTGATTTAAAGGGCAAAGGTGGCATACGTATTGGCATGTCACTGAACACGATTCTCATGTATAAGGTGCTCACTGAACAAAGAAGATTTTATCTAAGTCAGCAAAACTATATTAAGATAGTAGCTTTGTAAATTTGGCCATCAGAAAGAGTTATGCTGGATAAATTAAAGAGTGTCAAAAGTATGAGCATTAACCTGTGATTGTTCCCACTGTAGCTGACATCCCTGGAAGAGTTTTGATCTAGCACTTAAAAATTATTTTGGAGAATATTTAGCATGTATGGGCAAGAGAATATCCTAAGAGGGCAAGTGCAAATGTTCAACTCTGTCTGAAGGAAAACAGAGTTTAGAGATAAATACTTAAATTTTACAGGTTATCTGAAGTAATGCCTTTGAGTATGTCCTTTGATTTAAGCAACATGAGAGAAAAGTTAAAAACAAATCGGACAACAAGAGGAAGTGCCACGGTCATTATTAATGCCTGCGAGATGAAGAATGGGACATTCACTGGAATGTGGCCAAAATCATAAATTGTAGGCCAAGAACAGATGAAAAGTAAATGATGGCACAATACAGAATGACTTGCAAAATTAAACTTTGAAATGTCCAGTGTTAAGAAACTGAAGCCCACCTAAGCCGTTACTTGTGTGAAGTAAGGAGACAATTCTTGCCATCAATCTGTATCACCCCTTGACTTCCATCAAGTAGCTGATACGGACAACAGAGCCCCAGAGGCAGAGGTCTGTAGGCATCACAGAATGGTTTGGGTTGGAAGGGAGTTTTAGACCCTGCCTAGTCCAACCCCTCTGCTAAGGGCAGGAATACCTTCCACCAGACCAGGCTGCTCAAAGTTCCATTTAACCTGGTCTGTAATGTTTCCAAGGATGGGCCATCCACCACCTCTCTGGGCAACCTGTGACAGTGTTTCTCCGTGTTTCTTGTAAGCTTGTTCCTTATATCTAGTTTGAATCTACACTCTTAGTTAAAAACCATTGTGCCTTGTCCTATTGCTACAGGCCTTATTAAAAAGTCTGTCCCCATCTTTTAACTATTGGAATGCTGGAATAGAGTTTCCCTGAAGCATTCTGTTCTCCAGGTTGGACAACCTCAACTCTCTTAGCCCTTCCTCATAGGAGAGGTGCTGCAGCTCTCGGATAATTTTTGTGACCCTCCTCTCAGCCTGCTCCAATAGGTCCATATCGTTCCTAAATTGGTAACATTTGTACACATTTACAGCTGATGCAGTATTCCATTTCTGACTGTGAACTGTTGATTGCACTGGTTCTTGAAAAGGTACAATGCATTATGGATCTGTAGGAGAACAGGAGAAAATTCAAAAGGTGACAAAAAATGTGCCGTATGAATCCTTAATCAGAAAATATTTTATCAGAAGGTGCTCAAAGAAATACACTTTATAAACTGTTAAACAGTTGGCTGGAAATCACAGCCTGAAATGTCTATTTTCAAAACAGAATTCCAAATCCCTCTTTGAATCTATGTGCTTTTGTATATGTTTATGTACACATACGCTTATATGTATACTTATATGTGTAGCTATACATAAATAGTAGGAAAAGGCTGCTCCACTAATACGATGAATGATACTTAATGTTTACAAAAGACAAGAATCTGTGGCTCAGGCTTGGAATCAAGCCATACTGGTTCAGTGCAAATTAGTAACTGCATGCCAGGAGAGAGCTGGTCTGCTAAGATATTTGCAGTGTTTTATTGCCTGGATTAATTAATGCTAATGGTTAAGAGAATGATAATCTACTGGCTTCCAAGAGGGAGTCAGGCAGTTTCCCCTGGTCAATGGAGTGTTAGAAGATTTGAAATATTTGAGGCATCAGAGGCTACTAAGAAGATTTATACAAGTCAGTAATTGAGCCTCCCACTCCTGGAAATTTGTTATTAGAAAGCTTCCTGGAGCTCAAGTGGATATTACGGCTTCCTAATGGACTTTTATTCTTTCTAAATTTCAATGAATTTCAGGTTCTTAAAAAAAAGAAGTATTTCATACTTTTTTTAACTTTCACTTTTTAATGCATTATGCACGTTTGAGGTTTAGTTGCCCTTTTGTGTTTTGATCACTTTTGTACAGAAACAGTAATTTCAAGTCCTTGCCTAAAGTATAACTACATAACAACCATTTTTATTCTCCTAATAGATTTAATTTTTTTATTAAGCTGGTAATCTTTCATTTCAAAACAGCACTGGATGTGTTCAATGAAAGACCAAATCAATTTTGTTTTCCTTTTTGTATGACTTCTAAGACTATCACTTAGATTTCTAGCTCTTGGAAACAGACCTGAAGATCAAAGAGGATCTGAGAAAAGGAACCATTCATTAACTCAATAATTTTAAAAATTTGAGCCATAGAAAAACCCAAGCATATTATGAAAGAGGACTCAAAAATGTTTGAGTGATATTAATTAAGATTCTACCATTCTGTTCTTGTGGTTTCTTTATATCAATAGAAACTTATTTTCTACAGAAAAAAGTCACAATTATTATTTACATAAATATTGAAGGGAACACTTCCACTACACTATTAAAAAGAAGCCCAAAGACACCCTGATAATACGGAACTTGTCACTGTGAGGATTGGAAAACTGGTGACTAACTGAATTAGAAACTGAAGACTTACGTGCCATTGCTATATAAATGTTCCTCAAGGATTTATTTTTGTTGCTGTTATTTACTGAAAATAGGTTTTTTTGTAACTGAAAGCAATCATTAAAAATTTACATATGTATAAGTCTAATAAGAAAAAGGAAGTATTTATATTTCTTATATTTTCCAAATGTTCCTATTATGTGACAATGATAAAGTTCTTTTAAATATTTCTTAGAGAGAAAGTTTTGTTCTTGGGGATTGATCCCCTTTATGACAACTCAAGACAGCTCTGCATCTTTCACCTGAGAAGTGTGAGACAGGTGTGGAGAGAATTTCTTGCCATGGAACTTTTATGTTTTTAAGTTCCCTGTATCTTTAATTTATTTCCATCTAGCAGCTGGTGCAGTAGATTTCTAAACCATTCCTGTAACTTTTTTGGATGAAAATTTTATACCCCTTCAAGGACACCCACAAGTCATGTATTGACTTGACAGGGGAGGTTGTCAGAGTCTTGATAGTATTTTCAGTTTCTTTAGTTTTATCCTTTGAGAAACAGTCTTTGTTATCCAAGAGTGGCTACTGAGCACATGTTTTGACTGGCACCGATTCAGGCACTGCTCTTTTCACTGATGCTAGCTGGTTTAGCTATCAGCCTACACTTTCAAAAGCAGGGTCTGAAAACCTAGTCTAAAAATGACTCTGGCAATCACATATACTCATCATTTATAGCCAGAAGAGAATGCAAGATCATTTTGTGTGACTGCATGTTATGTTACAAGCCATTACATTTAAGCATCACCCCTTATTAATTTCAAGAATTCAGTTTGACTATACTGTGTAGGTCCAGATTCATCCTTTATAACATAAGACACCCAGTGAAATGCCCATCTTGGATCCTCTGCAGACAAGAATCTATAGGAAAAAAAATAACCCCTGAAGAGGGCAAACCAGACCAGGATATGAGCTGTCCTGTGAAGAACTCCTTCTTCATGTACACGAAGATGGCCTTGAACTTCTAAAAAAAATTCCTGAGAGTTTTAATGACTATTTCTATGTCCCTATGGCTACTCACATGGCAAAAGCCAAAGAATATCAGGGAAATTAAGCAATAAACAGAGAAAGAAATAAAAGTATTATTATAACATTGAATAAAGTCTCAGTGTGTCCAATTCTTGCATATAAAATGCAGATTCACAAACAGCATAACTTTCTTGACAAAAAGGTATCAAAACTAGACATTTAAAGGGCACAAAAGTATAGGTAAGCTTGCTGATTAGGAACAACTAAATACACTGAGGTTTTTCAGCTTGTCAGAGGCAGCTGAGAGACTATGACTGAGACAGTGTGGATGTTTTCATGGTCCCTTTCAATACCAGAGCTAGCTAACAGCAAACAAAAGCCAGGTGGCCAGCTGAGCCGAAGGGACGGGATTTGTGTGCATGGGGTCAAACCACGAGAACACAGCCGCGCTGCACAGCCGCGCTGTTACGTGGTGGAACTCAGAACTCTAATCAAATGAAATAAGGAGCATTTGTTGTCTATGACTTCCGTTCTCCAGAGGTTTTTAAACAAATCTTATAATTTAACTACAGCGCTTCTTAAAATAGGAAACCCACTGCTTATTTGAACAGTGCAGGAGGTATAAATGACAAAAAAGTGAGAGAAAAAGTTCATTGACTTGTGGTTTTTGCAGCTCCAGGAACAGACACTGTGTACAGATGATTGTGTTGGGCAAAGCAACATCTGTCTGAGAAAAAACATCTGGACTGCTGCAGCATTCAGTAAGGAGTAAAATTTATCTTGAAGATTTTCCCTGTGGACTAGCAAAAATGCAGTTTTTACACAGAATTGCTTTACAGCAGTTCAGTATAATTGCATCAGAAATTTTGAGGCTATTGCAAAGTGGCTATCACAGATTCTCTTTTAGGGAGTTTTGCCATTAGCATCATATCAACAATATTCAAAACACTTCCAAAAAAGCCATTTGAGAACCAGACCACACCTCATATTTGAGATCAATACACATAGATCTTCCCACTTACTCAGTATCCAAGGGTTTGGATTCTATTTCAGAGATTCTCAGCTGCACTTGGGCCACAATAAAACGCTACAGAAAGCAGTGATCCCACTGTCACAGATGTTCAAGCAGCAGCCTGGCTGATATAGCTCATAAATTCAGAGTAGGGGGTGGCTGGAAAATGCTGTTTTCAGCTGTCCAATGTGAATGTCACAATGAATGGGCATATGGTTAAAAAAATCACAGACTGTTCTAACTTGTACCTGCACCTGGATGCAGGACAAAATATGCCTTTCTGCTGTTAAAGAATTATTTGTGTAACAGAAGTCATATGCCAGAATTGTAGCAGTGATAACTGATTTCAAGTAAGCAAATTCTGTCTGATATAAAAGAACATGGTTGTTCCATGGTTAGAAACACAACCTTTGTGAATTCAATCAACAAGTTTTTAAACACTTAGTGACATTAAAATTACTAGCTTTAGGGTATAAGAAGTATTGCAACCCCATAAAGTTTAAGCACTGGCAGGGAAAAAGAGTAATTGCTAAAGCAAACAGCTCAACATCTGGTTTAGTTGTGTTCATCAGCGAATGGTGATGAGCATGATCCTACCCTGCATCCTTGCAGCTACAAGAGATGGCCTATACCATAAGGGTACTGGAACTACAGAATGATCAAAATGGGGAGAGATTGGGTATCAGGAAAATTTTTTTCACTGAAATGGTGGTCAAGCATTGGAACAGGCTGCTCAGAGAAGTCATGGAAACATGACAAGCATGAAGATGTGGGACGTGGTTTCTTGGTGGACTTGGTAGTGGCTGGGTTAATGGTTGGACTTGGTGATCTTAGATGTATTTTCCAAGCCTCAGGATTCTATGACTCTCCGATCCTGATACATGCTGCAATGTTTTCTGCACATCATTGCATCAGTAATGAAAGATGATACCCCTCTGTAATAATTCTGCAGCTCTCTGCAATGTAACTTGGTGAATGAGCAGCTCTCCTCTTTTGATCATCAGATGATGAGTGCTACCTGTCTAAGTAAGGAGTCCGTGTTTTCAGATCGACCATGTACCTGCTGAGATCAAACAGCAGAGTCACCTTTCAGATCTAACTTCACATATCCAGAGACACCCCTGCTATGACAGAAATTATTCGTGCCTCTCATGATGAGGGATTTCTATTCATCCAGCAGGAGGTGAAAGAAGATACCTCCTCACTATGTGTTAATGTTTTTGTGATCCAGCAGCCAATAGGGAACCCTCCAGCTCCACACTCCATAAATGCCTATCAAGACATAAGCTGTCTGTTTATGAGCCCACACTGTCCAGCACAGAGGACAGTTTCAAGTCCTTCTCAGTGTGTAAAACTGAGGCTAAAGTCCATACAGCAACTACTCTAAAACCCTCTCTTGTGTGTTGTGGCTACTATGGCCTCAGCAGCAAACAATTCAGATCACTGCTTAATGCCTAGATCCCAACTCATCCTATCCACTGAACAAAGGAAAAAACCACGATACACAAATTAAACATGGATAGTAAGCTCTCTGATCTCACTGCAGTGAGTAAAGTTTAAATGATTTTAAATGACTTCTTGATTTGTGAGCAAGAATTAGCGTATTCCTGTTTAAGTTATAAAAGAAAAGAAAAACCAAAATCAAAACTAAATCCAACACCTGGTCACACAGTTCTTAAAAGTCGCTTAAATTCAATATATATTAGACTCAAATATCATAGAATCATAGAATGGATTGGGGTGGAAGAGACATTAAAGAACATCTAGATCCAACCCCACAGTCATGGGCAGGGACACCTTCCACTAGACCAGGCTGCTCAAAGCCCCATCCAATATGACCTTAACACTTCCAGGGATAGGACTGCCACAGCTTCACTGGGCAGCCTTTGCCACTGCCTCACCACCATCCCAGTAAAGAATTTCTTCCTAACCTAAACCCATCCTCCTAAAGCTTAAAACCATTACCCCTTTTACTGTCACTCCATGCCTGTGTCAAAGGACCCTCTCCAGCTCTCCTGCAGCCCCTTTATGTACTGGAATGTGGTATAAGGTCTCTTTGAAGCCTGCTTTTCTCCAGGCTGAACTGCCTCAACTCTCTTAGTCTGTCTATATATAATAGACTCCAGGGGTTAAGCTAGAGACACACAGGAAATTAGCTGCACGCAGTGCCTCAGACACAGGGACAATATTCTCACCTACCTACAAACAGCAATTAAAATGCCCAGACACGTGAAGAAATGTTTTTTCTTAATCCTATTAAAATTTATCTGTTACTAGGAATGCATTCTGTTAAATGCATGGTTTGCCCTAAGTGTTATGCTACTGCATTTTATCTGGAATACTTAATTGTTTCCCAAGAATAGCAAATGGTTAACAGTTCTTCATACAGGAGCTGTGGAATGGTTTCTGCAAGTTTCACTGCAGTTCACTGCCTGCATTTACACCAAGTGAAAAACTGACTTTCAGGAAAGAAAAAAAAAAAAGAAAAAAAAAAAGGAAAATGCACAGGAGAAGCAGATAACCTTTATAGATCCTAGAAGGCAAATGTGGAACTAGTGCTACAAAGAAGCTGTCTGGTGCACAAGAGTGCAAAGTACCTCAGAGGTGTCAAAATACGAAGGTACAGAGATAGAGCTTCCTCAGGTTAATGGTCTGATAATATCACTGTTGAGACCTGGAAAGCCATTGCCTCAACATCCATTTCTGGCAATGTTGATAAAACATATAAACTCCACAGGGGTGGGGCTAGGGGCAAATTCTGGGGCTTTGCCTGCCAGGCTGATGAAAGAAGGAAAATCTATTTCACTGCTTAAAAGACAAGAGTGTCTTTTGGTGCAGAAGGTCAGACAGATACATGGGTAAGTTGCTGTATAGGAGTAGTCTCAAAAAGGACTACTGAAATGAAAACCAGATAAGGGCCTGGAACAAGATCCTACAGTCTATTAATGCCCTGGGATAGTGTAAGAGAGACACATGGGAACTCAGACATAAGGAAAGTGGTGGTGGGGGGGTTGCAGTGTTGACAACAAATATGTTTGTTCTACGGTAGGTAAAAAACCTCTCAGAACAAAAAGCTCTTGCAGGCTGATATAGGAAGAAAAGCTTGTTTGTGGTGAATACAATGGGGAATTTGTTCACATTGATGCAGACAAACCCATCACTTGAAAGCTGAAGTCGCTGTTTTGACCCTGTTCACTCCATGTTATTGAGTCCACCCAACTGGGCATTTAATCCCCCCCAGGACTAAAGAAATCCATCTCTCTCTCCTCTTGTGAAAAAAGGAAAACTGACTGCTCTGGGTGTATCTCCCAGACTTAGGCCCAGCAGGTGCAGGATGTGTGCAGCATCCTGTTCATGGCTGACTGCATTTTGCAAGTGTTGCTATGAGTGCGAATGAGAAAGCTGCTCCACACATGGTCCCCGACCAGTGTTTTCTTCATGTCAGACTAAATCCAAAACTAGAAATGGAATTTTTAACATAAATTCTTCTCTAACATAATTTAGGGTGCCGTCATTTCTATAGAGCCTTCTGGTACAAAAAGCCATTCAGGTCACAGGGCAAAATGAAACACGATGAAGCAAAATTAATCAAAAATTACTGTCTCAAAAAAGAAGAAAAATGAGCACTGTATTCTGATTCTCAGTAACAATCTGCCTCCATGAAAATTTCAGGTGGACATTCTGGGAAGAGGACAAGGATGAGTTCTTAATCTGGTGAGACCCCAAACCAGCACAGAGATCAACAGCAACAGCACAAGAAATATCTGGCTGAAATCACTCCTTAGGCTGATAATTATATGCTGGATGTAGTTTGCTGTTGGAGCTGGGCTCTTCTGGGTTACAAGGATAGGACGGAGATTCTGGATTGAGACAGTGCTCTAGGACAGGTATCCAAGGTCCTATTCCAATTTTACTACTAGCGTAACATGGGCTCCCTTTCTACCATATGAGCATCCCCAGTTCTCTATCTATGAGAACACAGGAAATTAGTTCACACTTAAATAATTCTCTGGGTTAAATAATTTAGGCTTCTAGAAGGAAAGGTCAGCTTGCAAATGTTATTTTAAAATTAATAAAACAGTACGGGTATTCAAAAAACGGCAAGAAGCAATAATCCCATCCAGGCACCTTACATTTTTTAAATATTGCGGCAAAGGAATTCATGTATTTCAAGGATGAAAAGGACTTGCTCTCCCAATAACAAACCAGAGATCCTACCACAGTATCCAGCAAACCTAGATCTACTTCTGATAGTACTCTACATCCACAGCCTCTGCACATTGGACCTGGTCCACAGGTCTCACATTCAAACCCCATGAGATAACATCATGTCCAAACAGTCCTTCCAATCTTGTCTATAAAAAGTTTCTCCTGTAATAATAAGGTGCTAAGCATTGCATTAAATATTTCTGGATGGGCAGATCTGCCAGAACCTTGCTTCACCGTGGGAGTCCTCTGTCTTGAAAAATGTCAGGAGGACATTGAAATGAGTCAGTCAGGAATAACTACATTAAGTATTTATTATCTTGTGGTCATCATCCTTAATGAACAATCCAGAAGAAGCTGGGGGTCAAAAACAGGATGAAAAGTAAGTGATATTGGTTTCAGGGCAGCAGAGAACAGAACATGCAAGGAGGTCAGAACAAGGGTACATGGTTCTATGGGTGCATGGGTGAACGGAAAATTAAGGATGTCACATAGCTATGAAAGAACAGGGAGCCAAAAGAATAAACTCCCAGAGCGAGACAGCTGCTGAATGAAGTCATCTCAGAAGGTGTGCTAGTGACAGTGTTTGGGAAATAGAAAGTGGTAGTAGAGCCTCTGAATTTACATGGTGGGAAAATGAGAGACAGATGTAGGGGCAGAAACAGGAGTGAGGAGGACAGAGGAAGAAAACAAAAGACCTTGAAGACGGAAAGGTGTGGGAATAAATTTCAAGCAAATGTGCAAACAGCAATGGATAATAATAGCACTCAGATGTTATGTAAGATCTTATGTGTTTGCTGAGGGGACAACAAACTTCAGGCTCAGGAAAAGAAGATGGGCGGGTTTATGACGGAATGTTTGTGTACAAAGTAACAGCAGGCTATTTCAGCAGAGGCTAGATTTACATCCTATACAAAGATATCACGGAACAACAGAATGGCTGGTATTGAAGGGATCTTAAAGATCATTCCAGCCCCCTGCTATGGGCAAGGACACTTTCCTCTAGACCAGGCTGTCCAGGTTCCCATCTAACCTGACCTTGAACACTTCCAGGGGTGGGGTAGACACAACTTCCATGGGAAACCTGTGCCAGTGCCTCACCACCCTCATAGTGAAGAATTTCTTCCTATTATCCAATCTGAACCTAACTTCTTTGTGTTTAAAGCCATTATTCCTTATCCTATCAGGACAAAAGAATACATGTAAAATAATGCCTGTCTGGGAATACCAAACAATCATGCACTTTAGGTTGTGAAAGCTCTACAATAAAAAAGCCCAGGGACAAGGGCAGCTTCTCTTTACATCAGTGCTGGCATTCTTCTCACAAGTCCTTAGGAAGGACCAGAGCTCCGAAGATGCTGCCTGCGGTAGAGTACATCAAGGACACAGCATCATCCATTCTTGTCTTATTGCCCAGAAACACACTCATCTTTCATAATCAGCAAGACAGCAGCAAAACTGTCTGGCATAGCACCATGTTTTCATTTTTCTTCATTTAATTGTGCTCTGTCCCACGGCACGGATCAACAAGCAAACAACAACATGCAAAAAAGAAACTAAGAGCTCATCAGCAGGTCTGACTGGGGAGATTTACTTCTTGAGAGCTGGGCACAGAGCCAGATACATCCATGGTGGGACTTGCTAAGGGACATGGAGGCAGTGCTGGGTTTTGTAAACAATTCCGAGAGAAGAGGCCAGAAAACCAAAATGTGAAAGAAATAATCTTTCAATTTCACATTACTGACATAAAACTCCACTGGAGAAACTGACTGAACTCTGAGGTGGCATTGCACAGCATTTCAACCTCCACCAGAGCTTGCACAAACAGAAATTTACAAGAACAGAGCAAGGCCAGGTTTTGTATTTTCCCAACCCGGCAAAGGAATTCTGTGGCTTAACTGAAATGACTTTTCTGACACATCATATCTTAATTCTCACTCATTCCTTCTCTTCATCCCTCCCAGGATCTCTTCTCGCACCCCCCCAAATCAGACTATTTCCTTGAACAGCACAACACTTCAATCCAATCTTAATCTGACTACCCCAAAGGTGTGGAGTCCCCTTTTCCCTCTCTCTTTGGCCCCCGCTATCTCTACAGCAGACACTGAACCTGTTCTCCTGCGTGCGGGCTCTCGGCGCTGGCTTGGCCATTTATTACTGAGGCACGGCCTCCTCACACTGTAAAGAACTGCTGAGGAGTGACTTGTTTCACCACTGCCCGGCTCCCTCGGTAAGATCTGGAAGGACATGGGCCATGCTGGTCCCTGGAGGACCGGTCCCTGGGGAGCGCGGCCCCAGCGCCCTGCCGCGCCACCATCGCCGCCGCGCCGCCCTCAGCGCCCGGCCGCGCGCGCCGCCGAGCGCTCGCGCGCACCGCTGCGCACGTGGCGAGCGGGCGGTTGCCATGGTCGCCAGGCTGCCGTGAAAGTGCCGAGTCAGTGCCGTAAAGCGGCGCTCAGCCCACAGGGGCAGGAGGAGAGCTGTTCCCGGCGCGCCGCAGGTTCTTGGTGGTGATTCCCTGCCTCGCTTTCTGTAATTCTTGGCTTTTTGCTATTTTTCTGTGTTATTCCTTGCTCTTTTCTTTGATAGAGAGTGAAAGTGAATTATCGTTTTGATTGGCACCGCTTGGCCTCGTTTGTGTCTGCTGGCTCTGGCTATCGGAATCCATCCTGCCCCACCCTCCCGCACCTCAGAACAGATCCGGATCGGGACACTGACATCTGCGAGATGCAACAAAAAGTTGTGCTCGGTGGTTAAACTCGTGCATTTGGCAAGACAGCAGGAAGGAGAGAGAATGGTGTGTCCTTGTCACCGATTTCTCCAAAGCCATCCTCCAGCAAAACCCTTTGACAACAGATGCGACTCTGCCACCCCCAGGAAGATTCCAGGGGCTGGACCGCAGTGCCAGTGCCATTTACAAAAGGCAAAGGAGACAACCAGGAGTAATAACATGGTTCATGGATACATCATCCTGAGATAAGGAGCCCTAGGACCACAGCTGAGTAATACACAGCCTGCCTCTTGCACTTGTCTTCTGTGAATGTCAGGGACCTTAAAAAGGTTTTAAGTATGGTTAGCACCATATTAAATGTGGATCAGCTCGTTCATGCTGAAGTGAGTGACTTCACCAAGATCATGCAGCAGTGGCAAAACCCTGGAATAGACAACACCACGAAAAAAAGGCCTCCCACTCAGAAATTGCCTTGTTGACATAACAACTGCATATTTATGTAATGCTGTTGTTCACAATATACCTGTGAGACACAAGGGATAATTGGAGGTCCTCTTGCTCACTCCACAACACATACAAAGTTCTCCAAAGACATGGGATGCAATGCCATGGGACCCCATTGTTTATTTCATTAGACTTGCATGGGACATTCATTCCTCATGCTGAGAATGGAGAATGAGGAATGAGGAAAATGCGCCCACCTCACTGAAGAAGTTCAAGTAAGAAGAAATCAAATTGGAGGTTCTGAAAAAGCACAAACATGTTGCTTTTATCTAACATAGCAAATCCTACCTACTGCTCTCTAGTTTTATCCAACTGCCTACTGACTCTACTATATGTCTGTTGCTGGTGTTATTCCTTCTGTGAAGATTTTTATCCTATTTGTCCTTCAGACTAAATTCCTGCATTGTACTCATTTTAGATTTAAAGCCAAAATTTGGCCAGAAACTTCATCTGAACCTGAAGCCTAATTATCACCTTCCTTTGCAATATTTTATGTATCTGTCAAGATAAACCATAGTCAGGTTTTGAAGCATGTTTCATGTTGCCTAGAATTATGGTCTGTGCTACAGAGGCAAACAAGATCACTTGCCTAATTTTACTATTGCTCAAAAGTTATGATCTGCTGAAAACTTCTAGATTTATGTATTGTAAGGCAGGTCACTCTCATATGAGCAAGTCTCAATTTTAGCAAAAAATTATTTTTTCCATGCAACAAGTCCTTGCTATCCATCAGGGTGTATTTCAGGATCTGCCAGTGTATTTAGACATACTCTGTAGTTTGGCACAGTAGGGGATCAAAACACTATTTCAGGATTGCTGACACTTTGTCAATGTAAGTGATTTCAGAAGGTAGCTTTGTTATATATTTTTGATAGACTAAAGATGAATTTTTTTCAAAAATGAACAGCAAGAGACACATGGTGAATGGGGAGTTGATAACTGTGAAAAAAGCAGCATCAGCAAGGAACTGGGTCCCCAGCTTTCTAAGGACTTCTGCTGTGAAATCTGGCTTCTTGCCTCTTCCCTTCAACTTCTTCTTCTAAAGAGTGATAAAATTGTGCTACTAATTCCTGACACAAGGAGGAAGATAGAAGCTCTGTCCAGATGAGATGGCAGTGCTGCAGCAAATATGTCTCATGCTCTTGTGAAGGAGTAGCCTAGCAGAAAACTTTCATGTGATTTCTTCCCTGCTAGGAAAACGCAGCAACGATGACTCCATCCATTTTGCAACTTTGTCATCGCAAGACATGACTTCTTAAAAATTCAGAAAACAATGGTTGATTTAACAATGGATTTGTATAAGAACAGGGGTGCTGTTAGGAATACACAAGAGTTAATGCCTTGGTTCACATGGAATGAGTAAGGAACAAAAGGTGAAGGAAGAAATTGAGGACCTGTCCTATGACATTTTTGTTCCTTCAGATGGAGACTTTTTCATGTCATAAATAAGCAATGGTTTGGGTTGGTAGGAACACTAAAGATCATCTAGTTTCCACATCCCCAACCATGGGGAGTGATACCACCTATTAGATTAGGTTCCCTGGAGCCCTCTCCAATCTGGCCTTGGACACTTCCAGGGATGGGGCATCCCCAGCTTCTCTGAGCCAGTATTTTACCACTCTCACAATAAATAATTTCTTCCTAATCCCTAATTTAAACTCGCTCTCTTTCAGGTTAAAGCCATTCCCCCTTGTCCTATCCTTACATGCCCCTGTCAAAAGTCCCTCTCCAGCTCTCCTGTAGTACCTTTGGGCCCTGGAAGGCTCTCTAAGGTCCCCCTGGAGCCTTCTCTTTTACAGGCTGTGCTTCCCCAAATCTTTCAATCTGTCTTCACAGAAGAGTTGCTCCAACCCTCTGATCATCTTTGTGGCCTCCTCTGAACCTTCTCTAACACTTCTTCTAACCTTCTTGAGCTGAGGGCTCCAGACCTGGATGCTGTACTACAGATGAAAGTACAATATTGACTTAGCTGTCCTGTTTTCATGTTAGGCTTGGCAGTTACAGCTGAGATAAGTTCTCCCTGAATTACCACGTGGTAGGAGAATTTCTTATTCTGTCCCCAGATTTCTCATCTGACAAGGCAGGAAGCAGTCAAACAGGTGCTGAGTTTCATCCATAGTGTGAAGACACTACAAATGTACATGATAAAGTCATTGCCAGCAGCATCTCTAGAAAAGGTTCCAGGCAGGGTTGTGCAGGTGCGAGATGACAGTCATCATAACCAGGGTACAATCAGCCAGTTCCCCATCCCTCTTAACAATTTCCAGCTGATGGCTCCATGGGTTGTCCTTTTAAAAACAAGTGGGAGACCCTCATCAAACTAGCCCTTTGTGCCCTTCTATCCAGGGGTATCTAGAAAAATCTACTGACCTTCAGAGAACAATTTAGACCTAATGCTCTGATATTAAATGGGCAGGTGTGTATTAAAAACACTCATTTAGTCTCCAGTGAAGGGCAGGTTAAGTAAGGTCAAAGAGTGCCTGCTTGACTTACGTCAAAAAGTTATTCTGTTAATTTTTTTTTGGTTGATCTTGACTCTTTCCCTGCAAGTGACAACACTGTTATTAATGTTAATTAGCCTAGGCCAAGTAATGGGATCATTGCGGAAGGAACAGCTTTGATGTGTGCAAGTAACATCTAATATGTGGTATAATAGTGCTCTGTTACTACTCAATAAAAATATACTTCCAGTGATTAAATACAGGAACTGGAATTTCAGTCCCATTAAGTTAATGGCAGAGCTCCCAGTAACTATAATGGGATGAGCAGCATTCACTTTTGTAAAAATCCACTACTTTCACCATTTTTTACACTTGAGTAAGCCAAAAGAAATGTCACTCTGCCATGCCAAAGACCTTATTTACTCTTTTCTACAATACTTGTCTTCTCTATCTTCAGTTTTAAGAATGAGATCTCTGTCTTTCTCACTCCATCTTACCATCATTGAGCCATGCTGTTCAACCGACATGTTACTTAAGCAACACAAGCTTTGTTTCGGATTCTTAGATTGGGTCAGAAGTTGCACCTCCTTCTTTAATGTTTTAAATATCATACATGAATTAAACTAGTATTGGCCCAAAATAGGAGCATGCTCTCATGCTTTTACATCCATTTAAATAAATGATTTTATCTTAACCTCAACAACACCATCTATTTCTAACCAAACTTTTTTTTTTTTTTTTTTTTTTTTTTTTTAAAAAAAGATAATTAAAAAATGGATATTTAGGGCTCAAAACATCCACTCTTGTGACTGGAAAAAAAGGTCCAGTTAGAAGAAACCTCTACAGATCCCTTTCTTACTGAGCTGTTCTATGACTATAAAAAGTTTGGAAATCCCAACTAAATGTCTTCTGCACAAGTGCATATCAATGCTCTTCTGGATAAACAAGGTGTATAATTCAGCTGGGATGCCCCTACCATTCCTAATGCACTTTGGATAACACTCATGTTAACAGTAAGTCTGATGCATGTGGTTGATAACAGACTGACTCGACAAATCTACTGATCAGCACAGGTGTGGTAGATCTCATGGTTCCCTAATACTTCAGTCCTATAACACATGGATTTCCTATAGCATACAATTGTAGAATATTTTGGTTGGAAGGGGTCTTAAAGACTATACAGCTCCAGCCTTCTGGCCAGTGGGGAATGATACCTTCCTGGCCTTGAACTCTTCCAGGGATGGGGCAGCCACAACTTCTTTGGGCAAGCTGTGGCAGTGCCTCACCACCCTCACAGGAAAGAATTTTTTCCTAATAACAAATGTCAGCCTGCCCTCTGTCAGTTTGAAGTCCTTCCCCCCCACTTCATGTCCTTGTTCAGAAGTCCTTCTCCAGATCTCTTGCAGCCCCTTTAGGTACTGGATGATAATCCAGTCTTTCTAGAGCCTTCTCTTGTACAGACTGAACAAGCTTAACTCTTTCAACCTGTTTTCATATCCACCAGGTATGACCAGAAAGTCTGAAATGCATATGGTGGGTTGAGTTGACATATGTGCAGGCCTAAGTAAGCCTGCACAGACTAAAAATACCCCAGAGAGAAAGTTCAGCCTTGAGCAAACTTTCACATTAGTCAGCAGAGCTCTAAACACAGCCACATCTTTTGTTCTGTCTCTATAAATCTTGACTGAGACTTTCTGTTGCATAGTGCATAAATAATGTTGTGCTTCTATTCCCTGTCTGCATTGATCCACACTGGCCTTTACAACTTCATCTTGGGTGACCCTGCTGTCAGAGGTAAGACCTGTCTGCAAAAGAGCTGAAGACCCAGAGTGTAAAGCAAAGTTTACTCTGGTGCTACTGTCACCGTCATCTGCCCGAGTGGCTTTGGTGAATTGCTCCCAGCTCAGGTAGGGTTTTCTTACCTGAGAGGTCCCAACAGAATCACTTCACAGAGAGTTCTTTTAATCTTCCTTGCTACATCAATTTCTCCAAATCCTTTATCTTGCCTGGAAGGAGATCATTGTCTTGCAAAAAAAAAAAAGTAAGTAATTCTTTAAAAAGGGCATTTCATCTAATATATCTTAATTGCCATAACATTTAAAAAAGATACATGATTCCCTTAATTCAAAAGGCTAATGAATCATTTTTAATCATACAAAAATGTCATGTCCTATGGTGGTAAGCTGCCTAAAAAGGCCATGAGAAGTTGGTAGGCATATGCTGGCTTGCTCTTTCCATAGCGTGAAAAAAATGCACGAGCCTGCTGCTGGCTCCTGACTGCACATGCCAGTCTTAACTTTGGAGAAGTAATCACTTGCTCCTCGATTCATTCCTCTCTTTTCATCATTTGATTGCAGATTCCAGATGGGTTTGGTAGCCAGTAATTACTTTATAACTAGAACTCACTTGCAATGCATCAGGTTAATGTTAATGGCATTCTGTACAGACACTCATAATCTTCTCTAACTTCTCTCCCATGCCAGTGTAATAGTATTTTCTTAATACTAGCCAAACAGTGATCTCTTATCTTTTTTTTTTTTTTTTTTTTTGACAGCGGGTATGTGGGAAGGAACGATTTACATTTTTCCAGGCTCCTCATTCTCCTTTATTGTGTTTATTAAATCTGTACGTGTTACTTTTATTTCTTAGTGCCAATGGATTTTTCTTCTAATTACAGCAATCTGATTTCAGTTTATTTAAATGCTGATTTATGTTTATGCTATCCCCTGGTATCAATTTCATTCCAACTAGATCCCAGTGTAACTTAATTACTTGTAGTCTTGTCATTCCAAACTAATGCTAATTAAAACAGTTTTATTACTGGAAGGTATTAAAGATTAACCCCTCCACTGTTCTACAAGAAAGAAAGTAAAGTGAAGGTGAGGAAAAAGAAGGTTTACAAAACCAGAGAAAAGAGTGCATAGGAATGTCTACTACATCTGTTTTGTTTGATCACACAATGTGCTGTAGTTGCCTGAGGTTCACAGCCTGGTTTTATTGCCTGGTCTGGTGATCTCTTCCTGTTCTCACCCCTGTTTCCATTTCCTCTTCTTTAACCTTGTCTGGGTGCAAGAGCTGCAGAAGATGAAGGTAGCCAGCCTCTCCTCTCTTCATGTCCCCATGTCCCTCTTCCTCCCCCTCTGCCACACCTCTCCACACCTCCTCTCAGTTGTATCTCACTTTCTCTGCTCCTCCTCTTCATCACATATCCCACTCTACCATTCTCTCAAATCACACACTTCTTCACATTCAAGAAAAACAGTGTTTTAATCCAATCATCCTCCCTGTCAGCTTAATATGGATGAAGATCTCTGTCAGTGCTTTGTTTACTGCTCTCCAATTTGTCCAGCAGAAGATGAAGCTGAAGCACTGACCAGCCTAAGCTTTTAATAGCAAGTATTTTGCAACCAAAGAGAGATCAAAGGTGTGTTGGGGTGAGTTTGAATTGGATGTTAGGAAAAGTTTCTTCACCCAGTGAGCAGCTGAGCACTGGAACATGCTTCCTAAGGAAGTGGTCACAGCACCAATGTGGTATTCAAGAGTTCAAGAAGTATTTGGAAAATGCTCTCAGGCACATGGTTTGCATTTTGGGGCTCTCCTACGCAGGGCCAGGAGCTGGACTCAGTGATCCTTGTGGGTCCATTTCAGGATAATCTACAGAGTTGGGGTTATTTTCTGTGTGGATTTGAGATGATAACAGAATACATTGCAATAACAGAATATATTGCTATGAGTCTTCAAGCAGACTAGGAGAGTTAGTAGGCTGATAAAGCACCAGCTGAGTGCAATTATGTCCTGTGCAGTGCTTGTAAACTTTACCTGCCTCTTCAATGCTTCCCATTAATCCCCCTGACTGCAGCATACCACTGTGGCTTCCCAAAATCCCTCCCCATCTCAGACACAGCTTTATTTTCGTCTACCGTATTCCTAAGTTCACATTTGCAGAAATGGTAATAAACTAACTCAGTTATTTTAAGAAAATCCCCAAGTCCTTACTCTTTAATACTAAAATAACTCCACATATATCTTTACAGGCTTACATATGCACATGTATGCAAATGGCCACAGTATTGTACTCAGGTGTTTGGCTTTCCAGCACAGTTTTTTGGTTGGTTGCCGGGAAACTGGAACACTTCTGATACACATGTGCAGAAGACATACTTAATTGTTTTTCACGTGTACCCAAATTAGGGGCCTGCGAAGGCTACTGTTATTTCTGCTGATGAAAAAGTGACATCTGTGGGAACAGAGAAAGCTACAGAGTGTGTCTGTCTGGGGCTAATTGATTTATAAAACTTGCCAACAGACAGATGTGAACAAACACTTCTGACAAACAGCATGATTATAAATTAGCTTCTTCTTTTTATAGGAGGTAGGCTAAAAACACACAGCAAGGATAAGTAATGGGTGCAGGAGACACGTTATTTATTTTCTGCATCCAATGAAGCACAGCAATTGTACTCTTGTTCTGTGGGCTGGTTTCCTGTTGGAGTCTGGGAGTAAGGGAAAAAGAGCTGAAGAATGAGGATGATCTCTACCAAATGGGAAGCATATTGCAGTATCCCAGGGAAAGATGTTAATTTGATCTCTCTTAGCTCTCTGTCTGAATTTGTGGGTTTCAGCTGAAGTGGATAGATTGTTATTAAGGAATTTCTTCGTTGTTTTCCTTAATGAAATTCACTCATACACAGACCAAGCAACTTAATTTCAGGATTTGTGCTTTAGAGAAGAGTGTGAACTTCATCACATTGCTTTGATAAGTAAATAAAGTTGTGCAATTCCTTTGAATTGTCTCTTAAGTCAATGAAGAACACAACTGGTTTCCCCAGGAGAAGAAGGGAGGGTGTGAAGGGAGGGGTGAGCCTAACAGACAGGTGAAGTCCTCTGTAGGGTTACGTGAATGCTGAGATGACTCTCTAAAATAACTAAGTTCTTTCATCAATGTTCCAGAAGAAGATTACAGGGAAAAAATAGGAAAAAATCCTACCTCTTCATACCTACATGAAAGAAAACGAGTTCCACATACTATTGTCTAGATGAGTTTCACTTCATTTTCCCATATATAAGCAGGAGGCAATAAGAAATAGAATTGAAATTAACTTGTCTCAAAGTAGTGGAAATTAAATTTTTAAAAGTATTAAACATGAAAACAGACCACAGAAATTCACAACAAAGATTACATTATCTAAACTCGTTGGTAAAGCAAGTGGAGAAATCTACAATACAGGTAAAAAGGAATTTTCTTATGATCTCTTAAGCTCCCAACATCCCTATCTGCTCCTATCTGTGTTCTCCCAGTCTCATTACCAAGCATGAGGCAGCAACAACAGGGACTAGTAGAGAGCAGTATGCTGTGTATTCCTGCATTTTATACAGAGGGAAAGCTTGCCATCCATCATCACAGTTCCAGAGGGAGAGGCAATGCTGAATCTTTCCACTACAGTGCTTTCCACCACCACACAAAGAAATCTTAGTGAGAGAGAGAGAGAGCCTACGAGTGCTAAGTGCACCAGCATAAGGGTAGAAATTGAAAAAAAACCTCAGAAAAGTCATTACTCATCAGTCTTCAGATTTACAGCCTTCAAGGTCTGGGAGGGTGGGCACTCAGCACAGGCAGCAGCAGCAGACACGGCTGCTCCTCAGCTAAGGCATGACCTTCCCTGACTGCCCAGCCCTGGGTATGCAGATGATGGGAGAAGGGCAGGGAAAGTTCCTGCTGCTCAGTTCCTGGGGTGCTGCCCTTGTACAGCTGCGTCGTACAATTCAAAGCAGCAACACTCAGCATCAGATCTGTGAAGGGCAGTGAGCAGCCAGCAGCAATTCTGGCAGCCAGTGAGGGATTTTTCAGGATGAAAGCTGAGTGCAATCAAGGAGAGGCAGGCAAAGCAATCCCCAGACCTTTGGCTTCTGGGAACAGGTAGATACAGAGGCAGACCTTTGCAGGCAGAGGCTTGCTGGATTCATGAGACCTCATGGTCTTTACCCTGCTGAGGGTCTATTGGTGCAGTGAGGTTTAGTAGTGAGGGTCCTGTTACCCTCATCGGCATGCAGCAGAACCTGGTATGAGGAAGACGAAATACAAGCAAAATGAGGTCCCAAAGCTCATACAGACTCTCCAGTCTAGGCTGAAATCTTGGCAGACAGGACATGCCAGTGGGACGCAGGACTTGGAGTATTCCTGGGAAGATGATGTTAATTATTCCTGTCATTAAGAGCAGCAGGAAATGAGTCTTTGAGTGCAGCTTGTCTTACATACAGACACACACACACGCACACACCCAGGCACAAGCCAAGGCAGGCTTTAGGAGAAAAGGTTGTTGCTCATTGTAAAGGAAACTAAGTCAATATTATCTTTTAATAACAAATCCAAAAGGAGGCAAGCTGTCCCAAAGAATGAGCCAATAGAAAACACGATTCACAGGAATATGACAGATAAAGGGGCCTCAGTTGAACAAATTAGCATGTGCAAATATTTGGGCTGATGATCTTGATGGAGATTTAAATTGTAGAGACCACATTAATAAATTGACATCCCAAACTGGAGTTGCATTAAAAAAAAAAAACCTTTCCCAACCCTGGAATTGTTTTTCCTGCCTTGTTTTCTTTCACTTAGTAGAAAACATTTTTCCTTCATGCTGTGGGAAACAACCTTTTTTTTTGATCCCTGTGCTTGCTCTCACTTTTCTGATGACTGCTCTGAGTTTAATAAGATGCTGTCAGACATGTGCAGTTAAAGCTTGGGGTTGCGTTTCTGTTTTCTCTTGTTCTTGCACAACACAATTCCAGCGGAGTCACTTTTACAAGGCATGATGTGACTCCTCACAGGAACAGTGCAAGACAAAACCAAGGTGTTGATGGAGCACTGAAGCATCCCTCCCCTGCTGTGGGGCATATGTGCAAGGAGAAGATCTCCTGTAGTCCCTCTTCATCTTAAACCCATCTGGGTTTTTCCAACGTGCTCTCTAAATAAACAGGGCAGGAAGAATTATGTTCTATATGCATGGAAATTGCACAAGTTACCTTTTTTCTTTTCCCCTATAGAATCATAAAAAGGCTTGGGTTGGAAGGTATCTTAAAGATCATCTAGTTCCAAGCCCCCTGCTGTTGGCACGGATGCCACCCACTAGATCAGATTGTCCCATTCAACCTGGCCTTGAACATTTCATATGCTTTCATCTTCCATGCTTTTGTATGTATAATACAATTCATGCTAGGCTCATCTGAATGGGAGGCAAATTATGAACCCAAGGAGAAAAGAAGAGACTGTGACAAACTAGTTCTGCTTTCATTTGTTTCTTGATCCCAAGAAGAGAGAAGATGAAGTGCAATCCCCTGTTCTTATATGGCCACCTTGCTCTTTCTTTTTACTGCCACAAAAGCAAGGAAAAAAAAATGCAGGAAACTCCTGTGCTCCAGTGTATGGCTAACTCACAACTTTCAGGAGTAAATTAGCCTGCTAATGTCATAATGTCTGCTAAGTCAGTTAGAGCAAGGCAGCAAGGCTCTTGCTTTTGTACTTATTATGCTTATCTCAATTGCTATTCACAGGCTGAAGCCTCACTTCCCTACCATTTTATACTGATCACTGTGCTAGACTGAGGAAAAGCTTATGACCATATGGTAGCATTTGGCTGCTCACCCATTCTCAGAATTTCACCCAGTTCTCATTGACTTTCAATGGCATCTGGATGACTAATTGCCACAGGCATCTCTCAAAGCCTCAGCTACAGCACCCCAAAGTATGCAGGCTACTTTCAAGACTAACCACACAAAACAGCAGGTTCCTGCCTCCAGGCGCTTGCACCTACTGTTAGATGTTTATCCTTAAGTGGTAAAGATAAGTCAAGCAAGGCAGAGTGGTTATGGCAAGTCTCAGGCCACAGTGTGTAGCTGGAAGTCTTAGGAAGAGCTGGGCTAGTCAAATGAATGCTATCATGCCCCTTACAGTGACCATCAGCAGAGGTAGCAGGAAAAGTGCTGAGCAGCCTGTGCCTTGAGCTGCAGGATTTCTTTTGTGCTCTGCCACTGATGTCCAGTAGAGCCTCTGCCAGGTCATTTAACCCCTGTGTCATTTTTCTCTGTTAGGTCACAAAGTGTTGAGAACAGGACGGTGTTGAGAACAGTCTTCCATGATCCATGCACAAAGGAGTTTGTCATGGAGACTCTGGCATTGGTTGGAATCTGACCTGGAAAAAACTCTGGGAGAAATAATAGCAGCAAGTATTTCTGTGTTCTCAAAAGAATTGTGTGGACCCATCTGCCCTGTGTGAGCTGACAGTACCCACATAAAAGACCTGAAAGTGCCTGTACTTGGTTTTGTGAAGGTTTTTTTCCTTCACAGCCCCCCAGATTCTGCAGTGCAAAGGAAATCCTTTTGAACAAGATGGTTCTGAACAGAGGAAAACAGCATGTCGTGTAAACAATTATGTGAGGCAGGAAAACATAAAAAAGAAACTTCTTCTATCCTAAACAACAGCAAGACCATTGCAGAGGTCAGAATGGCCAGGGCTGTAAAAAGCTTCTAAAAATGTATGTGCTGCTGTTGAATTGCTTTGCCCTTGTCTCCAGAGTTTCTCAGGGAGTTGTATTAAATCTCAACTTTTATGAAGACGAGCCCAATGAAGATTGGGTCTGCAGCATTTCTGGCTGTAGTCTGAAATGTTGCTCAGGATGTCTTTAAAGATTTAAAAGGAATTTAGCTTTAGTGTTGTTTGTGTGTGATTATTGTTGTTTTTTTTTTCCAAACCACAGAATTGCTGAGAGGTTTTATACCTTTTCTATTTTCTCCCTTCAAAGATTATGGATAGACTCATCACCTCATTATTTTGTTTCCATCTTGTAAACAACATCAGGGGAATAAGATAGCAAAGAACATATTTCTGCTTGTATCTTAAAACATGCCTACACTGAAAGAAATTATACATAACAAAATTTCATTCCAATTTCCTCTAACATGGCACCCTGTGAAATGGGAAATAAAAAAGAGGTGATGCTGTTAGAACTACACAGAACATGGTCTGTTCTGTGTAGTTCTACTCTGCTCCAAAGGAGTGCTAAATGAAAAGTTTCAGTTTCAATAAACCTTTATTGACATATTTTGGAAATATTAATAAATTATTCAATTAGAAAAAGAACAAAAGTTCCCATAAAAATATACACAGATGTTATTTAAGCAGCCCTTGCCTGGAATATACGAAAACCAGGTTCCTTACTTCTGGAAATCTGAAAAATAGGTTGACTATGAAGAACACAAAAAGGTTCTTTAATTGGTTTTTTTTTTTTAATTTAATTCATCTTTCTTTTCCAAATTCACTCAATACCAAAGATAGTAAAAGTTTAAATGGTCATTTTTACAGTTAGGTTTTAAAATTTTTTGCTTGCAATGTAATTTTAGTTGGCCGTGCTCCTTCAAAACCAGCTGGAATAATGGCCTATCTGCATGCATGTTCAAAATATATATAACAATAGCAATATAAGTGGTATGATATACCACATATAGTATGTTATATACATCATCTGTTGTATAAATAAATAAAACATAAATAGAAATAAAACAACAAGCATCTGCAATATTTTCCCCATTCATTTCATAGTCTGGAAACCATCTCATGAGCTTGAGAGAACCTCTGTTGAGGTCACGGGTTGAAGACATACATTCCTAAGGTAAATATTGTTAATCCTCAAATACATGGTTCCTGGACTGTCTAAAGAGATTGATGATAACACCCTGTGGTTATCAGTGCAAAGAAAGGATTATTCTGAATTTAAAAAAAATGCTTCCCATAATCAAATGTTAAATAAAGCATTACCATAGACAAAGTTATAGTTTTTACTATGTCAGGTTGTATATATCAAGAAAAGTGTGGGATATAAATCAAACCTCCCTCATTAGACCTACATCCTGAGGACAGGAGGGGTATAAGCACCACCATGTGTTTCTTGAGATTTGCAAAAGCAGAAAATGCGTGAGTGACACAAATCAAGGCAAGTCTGTGACATACTATTTAATATTTTGGTTTTCCTTAGTAAATATTCTCCCTTAAGTGTCTCACTTCCAATAGGAAAATCCAAATGGGGGCATTTGCCCTTGGTGCTTCAGACTTGCATACAAGAAAGTGCCTGAGTCCTGATTTGGCAAGAAGGAAATGGCCATCCTGATTTCAAAGAAATCTCTCGATATTGGGGCATCTTTAATGTCTTAAAGATATCCATGAGATTGCAGCACACATTTAATCATGTGCCTATGCATTATTTCTGAAGTGTGCCCAACAGCACAATGGAAGCTTTCTGAAAGTCTGCAGTCCTTACAGACCTCAGGCTGTGCTTTCCCATTATCTTACCATTTTTCCTTGAGATTTTGGCAGTAATCTGTGTGTGTTAGTGCTGAATTTGAGCAGAATGAGAGATTACCCACTTTGGAAATATTATGAGTTTGCAGTGCCCAGCTGTCCTCACAATTTCTGTTCTCCCAGTTTTCCCTCTGTACAGAGGATGTGGAGGCATCAGGGGTCATGGGGAGACTCCCCTCTGAAGCCTTCTATAAGCATCTCCACCTCCATGGAACTCAAATCCACACAGCAGCCAACTTACCTTTGCCTTTTCTTTATATAAAGTCTATAGAATGTAATGGATTTCTGAATAAATGGTGTTCCTGTAGCTTTTCCTCCAACAATTTCTTTTTGCTTATAAATTTTAAACTCAGATTCAATTTCATTAAATGCACACATGAGCTGCTGGACTCTAATGAAGGCTGAGCATGGAAATATAATTCCATGCTTTTATTGGTCATTTCACCCAAAGGTGATGTCTTTCAAGGCTGAAAGGAATTCATCAAAGAAAAAAGTGATGGGGGGAGTCAGCCTCTTCTCACTGCCTGCTGCCAGTTCAGGGAGAAGTGAAATGAGCTGTCAGAGCTCAAAGGGAATGTGAGAGGGAGACATGCCTGTAGTTCACTGTGCACCTTCTCCCTCGAGCCTCAGGAGGACATTTTGATGGTGCATTTTGATGGAGAATTCATCAGAAAGACGAATTCTCCTCTGAACAGACTGCCGAAAGGCAAAGCCCTCCCTTTGCTGCCAAACCCTTATGTGAGTGGTGTTCATGAAATGACAAATCTTACAGAAGCCCATGTGTGCAAAAGGGAACCACCCCCCAACATCTTTCTCACTGGTGCTGGATAATCCCCTGTCCCATGGCAGGGTCTTGAGTGGAGCACAGGACCTTCATTGACAAGAGCACTTAAATTTATAATGAATTCCTTGCCATAAAGGTCGCCAACACATGCCAACCCATGGCTGCAATTTATATTGTCCTTGCTGCTCTGAAGACTCTCTCCTTGGCCCAGAAAACAGGTCCCCTGCTCCTCAAGGCAAGCTCTCTTGATTGTTTAACATCCATTGTTCACCAGCAACAAGCTTCAATGATAAAATAAAATTAATAAAATCAGAATCACAGAATGGTTCAGGTTGGAAGGGATCTTAAAGAACATTTCTTTCCAAACTCCCTGCCATGGGCAGGGACCCTTTAAGCAGTAGAAGCATTAAGGGTAAATCTGATCACTTGTAAATATACTAAAGGTAAGGTGCACTTCACTCCCAAAGAAGCAAGGAAGCATGTATTTATGCTTTAAAATCAAGGGGAAAAAGGATAGCAGGTTAAAATGCTTCTGTAAGATAGAAAAACTAGAAGGAATGACTTTTTTCCCCCAGGAAATCACCGCTTGAGAATTTCAGACAACACAACCACTTGAATAATGAATAAAGCAGACTGGTTTAAATGTAGTGAAATTGCCCTCCTCAGCTTTCTTTTAATCTTTTGTGGCCCTACAAGGAGCCTTAGAAGAGGCAGCCCTGTGACATGATAATCCAGCCTCCTCCAGCAGCTGAGCTTAATCAGTCAGTAAGACCTGAAGCCACTATGTTACATTTTCAAGCAGGAGCCTCAAATTCACTTTTTCATGGCCAAACACTTGTTGTTTTTACATCTGCCTAATTAAAACTTAGAAAAACTCCCAATAAAATGAAAACTAACCACAAACAATGTAAAGGACTAAATCCACATTGCTAATAGTTCCTTAATTGCTATCCTGAAGGTCCATAGCAGTCCTGATTGTCACTCAAGTTATTTTATAAATGCATGTTGATTTTGAAATTGTAATGGTCCTGAATTAGCAAATGGATTAAGAATGGCAGAAGTGTTTTCTGTGTCATGGGGCCCTACATTATGAATTACAAGGTTTCCCTTTCCCTGTGTAACTCCTGGGATTGCAAAATATTTACCAAAAATTAATTTCTCATCACTCAGAACGCCCTAGGAAGTAATCAGATGTTTGTGTTTCACAGAAAATAAAACCACAGCCTTAAGAAACCCAAAGGCTTCTGTGTATCCTGCCGCGAGGTCCGCTGCAGCATTAAGACCAGGAAAGCTGATTTTAATAGACATTTATAGACATTTTTCCATGGGGCCGTGTCTTTTTAGCGTAATTAGTTACTGGTGTGTCTAGAAACAAACAGACTCCATCTAGAGTCACAATTTCAGCTCTGTCCTGAGATTCCACACTTCTCTCTTGCAAGCTGGGAGCTCTTCCTGAGCCCCCCTGTCTTAGATTGTTCAGAGTCACCTTCACTGCAGGACTCAACAACCTTTGGGACTGTTATTTGACTGAGAAGGGGTAGCAGGGGCACTGACAAAAACAGAAAGAGAATCATGGAGTCATTTATGTTGGAAAAGATTCATAAGATCACGAAGTCCAACAATTAACCCCACACTGCCAAGTCCACCAGTAAACCGTGTCCATGTCTTACATTACTCATGCAAGAACAGTGAGATTACATGAACCTAATTTTTGAAAAAAAAAGCCTAAACCCAGATTCTTTTGCTTTTTATCTGTGCATTACACAAATCTTGGTAATTCTTACTTTTCTATTTTTTCCTGGTGCAACTAGATAGACTATAAAACTAGAGTCTGGGCCTGGCAGAGAACTCAAGTGATTGGGAAAGCCTGTGACGGGTTAGACTTCCCTGAAACAGCAGGGATTTAATGTATTTCTGCCTTGCTGTACAGAGCTTTTGAAAAAACTGAAATAAGCTTTAAACATTTTTGCTTTTTTTTCCTGAATCGAATGGTACTAAAGAAATCAGGACAAAGCATGCACAGTTAGAAAATTATTTTCCTTTAAGGAATAAAAAAAAAAACAAGTTGAGCATGCACCTTCAAAGAACCAGCTTGACGTTACTTGAAATTATATTGCAGAGAGTAGAACCAAATTCTGGTATTAGTTTTTTATATACATTGAATATTTGGTCATCTTGTTCATGCCTTACAAAGATGAAGGAACTCCGGTGGCACCAAGCCAGCTATACACACTAGAAAAGCATCCAAGCAGCCATGTTATTATTTAATCATCTACTATTGGAGAATATTGTCCCACTGTTGAGGTATACTTTTGGTCAGCCTGATATAGATGGAAAAATAGATTTCCATAAGTTAAGGATTGACCTGAAGCTCCTCAGTGAGACCATAATTATTAGAAAAAATGTATTTTTCAAAAGAGATGTCAAGCACTGGAACAGGCTGCCCAGAGAAGTGGTGGAGTCACCATCTCTGGAGATTTTTAAAAGATGGATGGATGTGGCATTTTAGGACATGGTTTAGTGATGGACTTGACAGTGTCAGGTTAATGGTTGGACTTGATGGTCTTAGATTTTTTTTCCAACCTAAACATTTTGTGATTATGTAATTCTAGGATATTTACAGGGTTAAAAGTCTCCTCTGGAGAAGCCAACACCTGATGAATATATTAGCTTAACTCAACTCCATTTCCCTCCTGACTGTGCAAAAAGGAGCTACACCAGCATGCCCAAAAGGGGAATCAATTACTCCTCCTTCTCATGCTGCTAAATATTCAGGTCCTGTTGGTGCATCTCCTCCTGTTTGGCTCCAGTTCTCTTGCAGGTTAACAAGGAAATCAGATGCAAATCACATAGGTGATTCCTCAGCAGGAGGACAGAGCTCTGGCTGCCAAGGAGGAGGCAGGCTGTCTTTGTGTTTCTGGGAGTCACGTAGCACTTAGCCACACAGCTCCCATTGACTTTCAAATGGGAAATATGTAGATGCAAGTAAGAGTTATGGAAATGTAGCCTTTCACTGTATCATTAGGTTTTTGTTTCCATATGACAGAAACTCATGATTCTCATGATTTATTTTGAATATTTGAGCTGTGCCAGTGCTTTTTTTTATTTTTTTTATTTTTTTTTTTTTGGTTCTTTTGGTGAGCGTGAAATAAGCAACCCCGACAGTTTGGCATGCACCATAAAGAAGCTAACACAGCTGAAGAACATTGTGAAGGGTCTATTTTGCATATCATCTAATCTAATTGCAATGTACATAGTCTCCTTATAGTTAAAGTACAGGAATATGGAGGTGATCACCTGGGTTGTGTTCATCTCAGCTGGACAAATCAGTTAGTCTATATGCATCATCTTTAAAGTAGAAATAATGCTTTATGCACATGGAAGTTTTAAGCCTTTTTCAAGCCTTGAGGAGTGCTCTTATATTTTTGGATTCAGTATAACATACTATCTAGGCCATATACCAATATCAGCAAGCTTGAGACTATTATAGTTGCTTCACTCACACCATCCCACTAAACATCTTTTATTGCCACTTTTTTCTATGGTTTAAGACTGGGTTACATGGGACACAGTCAGCAAGATTTTCTGTCCTCATGTTAACACCAAAGAAAACTGGAAATTAACTCCACTAAATGCAACACTCCATTGAGTTTCAAACTGAAACTGAGCTGCAGCAATGTATATATATATATATATACATATATATATACATATATACATATATATATATCCTGAAAATCTTATGCAATCCTGAACATTTAGATTTAGTAGAATCCCTCACCTGATTGTTTGATTTATCTTGCTCCAGCCAGCAAAGCAGCTGAGCTACTTAGTGATTCTGCTGAAATTACTGCTGAAAAGCACAGGCAGGTGTGTCTCTCTGAATCACATCCTTATCATAAGAAATTCAGAGGCTACCAGATGATCTGACCAAAGAGCTAAGAGGGATCATTTTTCTTAACTAAGCTTTTCTCAGAGGGAAATGGCTATTTGCATATTTTACCAGAAGTATAAGGCTTTTATTAGTTATAAGGAAGCATAATGGTATCTGCCTATATATTATCCACCCAGCAGTACCTGTCTATACCTTATTTTATTATTCAGGACACTTTGTTGAAGACTTTACCCTTGTGCAGAACTAGAAATTACTGGCCTCATCCTTTTCTCAATTAAGTGACAATAAATCATGAATAATTTCACCGACACCAGCGAAATGTCTTTTTTTTTTAATGTAAAACTGGTGGGGAGAGACGAGACGTTGATTCTAATAGTTCTGTCTTTAAAACACTCAGTCCAAGGGCCTTTGCAATACAGCACTCCTCTAAAACAGACTGCATTCCAACAGGAATCTAACACATACTATTTACAAAGAATGGGGCTAAACTGTTTTGTTGGAGTTTGTTTGTTTGTTTGTTTGTTTGTTTAATGGAGTAGAGCTAAATCCTAATATACTGGCACAGGCTGCCCAGGGAAATAGTTGATTCACCAGCCTTGGAGTGGTTTAAAAGACATGTAGATGTGGTACTTATGTTTAGTGGTGGGATGACACACGTAGTGTTAGGCTAATTGTTGGACTGGATGAACCTAGAGGTCTTTTCCTACCCAAATGACTCTGTGTTTAAATGCAGCACATAACACAATCTTCCCAGTAGGCATCTATTAATTAGAGAATAAAGGATGATCAGCTGCTTCATGAGTGGGACAGCTTAAAAACAGAAGTGTGCCAAATAATTTACTGCACATACTCTCCAAGTTTACAGAAGAATTTGGGTTGAGTTTGATGTTTTGTCAGTAACTCAACAGAGCTAAAAGTTTGAAAAAACAGGTGGGTGAAACAGTTTGCAAAGAAAACACACAATTTTGTAACAGTCTAAACCATTATCTAACCTATCTCTTTGAAAGGCTTTGGATAGACTATAAAAACAGTGCAATTACAGAAGAGGAATGAAATGAATATAGTTTGTATGTTAGGAGGATCCTTGTTTCTTCCTGAAGCCTCTACAAAAACCATAATTTGTGCTGGCATTGACCTGCTTTTGGGGGGGATCTTGTATTTCTTTACTTCACAAGTTCTCAGAGGCTTTTGTGTGGCATTAATATTGGTAATGACTGACTCTCTTTCCCTAATAAGATATAATGGAGGTGAAAAATAATTTCTATGGCTTCTGCAAGGAACAAGCACTGTGTTCAGATCCTGAAAATTCAGCTGTTTGTTATCCTTCTGCTTCTACAGGACAAATTGAAAATGTGTATGTGAGAAGCTGAACAGGTAGAAGGGAAAAAGGCCTGGGAGAAAGGAATGCCCAGCCCCTGTTCCCACATGTGCCAGAGTCTCAAGGTGTTTATTGCTCTTGCTATCAATAAAAGGCTTTACAAAACCTTTTTTTCCAGAATGTCTTCACCAATTTTTAAAATTTATTTCTCTCTTTTTTTAATTTTTTCTTCCTAATCTCTGCCAAGCTCCTTTCTTAAGGATATCAGGAAATTCTTCACAGACAATTTTTTTTTTTCAGAAAAAATAAAATGCAGACATGTTGGCAGCTATTTTGGTTACCTAGAAGCAAAGGTGCTGAAGGGGAAGAAGGGGAAGAACCATTTTTTAAGCTAGGAAATACCAGAAACTTACAGGGTTTGCAGGCACATAACCATACTCCATGTCTGAGTATGTGTTTTGTTATCCCAAACTGGTGAGGAAGATGAAACCAGTGTTCACAATCTGGTCTTGCAGGTGCAGTCTGAGGGTTTCATCCCTGTGATCTCCAATTGCTCTTCATCCTCTCTTTCAGTCTTTATTCTCCCTTCCCCTGATGATGACAAACAGGGGCACAAAGAAATAGGGAGGAACAGAGTGAAGTGCTTCTTTCCAGCAGCCACTCGAATTTCAAGCAGAATACTGAAAGAACCAGTACAAAGGAACAGAGCTGTTGTTTTTTTCCCCTGCTTGCTCCTTGTTAAGCTTCACAGCTCAACAGGTGCCCTACTTTGAAAGAGAAAAGGCAACAAAAACATCCACTCACTTTTCTAACTTGTTAATTAACCTTTTTGCTTTCCCTGTCTACATTTCTTTCCTCCAGTGCTCTCCTTCCTAATATTGCCTTTTGTGAGACAAGATGGTGGAAGATGAGACAAAATGGCAGAGGGATGAACTACCAGTAACTGGGAAACTTTTCAAGCGAAACATTTTGAGAGCATATGCAAAGGTGCTGCCTCTCTTCTTAGATCATTCCCTTGGCAGCAGGATGTGATAGGCAATATCAAACCAATATTCAGAGATTTTCAGCTGCAGATCTCGATAATTGGCAAGGTTTTTATCGTTGTTTTCCAAATGGGAAAGAAAGAAACAGTGAATTTGAGAACATATGGTGATAGAATAATGAATGGGTAAACAGACTCCTTCTGGGCTCTGTCCTTCATTAAACCCAAAGGAAATTAACAATCTTAGATTCAGTGTTATAATAATAGACATTGACCATGATTTCATGACCAGAAAGTAGCTACTGCAAAGGTCTTCAGCCTCCTTCTCTCAAAAGTACAAAAGTAAAGTTTGGAAGACATACATCAAAACTTAGCACTGTGTTTTGCAATTTTGCTACCCAATGTGTTCCCACTCACTCCTGTTGAGCTAAGATCAAACAAATCATGGAAGAGAGAGATACCACCAAATCCATCTCTTATCTGCAGATGTCTCATCCACTAGGAAGCTGCAATTCTAAAAAGGTATTGATAAAGACAATAATAGATACAAGAATCTTGTTGTTTACTGGGATATTCTTCTGGCCCTGAGGCCATCCACAATCACATTAATCTTAACTTTGGAAATATGTGTTCAATTTAGCTAAGAACAAAATAATGAGCAATATCCCAGCAAGTATTTGGTTACTTCCTCATCTGTTTACCATGTGAGGACACATGGAAGAAGATCTGTTGCTGAAAAAGACACTTCCTTTTATTGCACTGGTTGCCAGCACCCCTGAAGTTTAAAAAAATTAAAAAATGGGAAAAGTAATTAAAGCATGCTAGGCCTAATTACTTTCCTGCCTGCTTTGACAGTGTTTTGGTGGGGAGAAATCATAGTACTTCAAACCCCCATGTCTGCTTAGGAACTGCAGTCCCCAAGCCTTCTGCTGAGTAGAAAGCTGGAATTCTCTCTTCTTAACTGGACAGCCTCCTGGTTTCATCAAGAAACTTGACATTTTCCATAGCCAGCTCCACATGATACTCTTTCCACAAGGTGCTATTTGAGATCCAGGGATCTGAAGAGGAAAACACAAGTTTATATTCTCAACATATTGAGAATGTTATTAATTGTATGCTGCTTGTTGGAGAACGCTGAAGATATTTAAACTTAGAGGGTAAATATTCAGAAATAAACAAGATTGTTGGAAGGCAGAGGATGGTTCATGCTGCACAGTTCCTGTAACTACTCCAAAGCTGGCTATATTAGAGGTATAAAGGTTGGGGCAGAAAAGCCCTGGAAACATCATAATAACTATTACTAATACACCCAAACCCAGAAGAAAATCTCTGACAAAATGTGGAAGAAAATGCAAAATCCAAAAGGGAAGAAAAATAATAGCAAGAGAAATCAGAGAAAATTAATGTAAAAAGCAAATAAAGTAAATAGTAGCAATCATGCATTGTAGGGCAAATAACTACTACATTGTTTAGGGAGCAATTTTCTAAACAAAAAAACCCCACCAAAAACAAAAAAAAAAAAAAAAAACCAAACCAAACCAAACCAAACCAAACCAAACCAAACCAAACCAAACCAAACCAAACCAAACCAAACCAAACCAAACCAAACCAAACCAAACCAAACCAAACCAAACCAAACCAAACCAAACCAAACCAAACCAAAGAACCTAAACAGAAACAACCAAACAACCAAAACCCAACCAGATTTGAAGCCAGGGAAAAAAAAGTTTTTGAATTAAGGGGAAAATGAGTATTTCAGGAGAAGTACTTTTCCCCCATTTCTTGGCACTACAGCTACATCTGGAATACTGCATCTAGCTGGGCCCCCAACAAAAGAAGGCTTGACAAACTTCAGGGAGTCCAACACAGGCCACCAAGGTGATCGGGAGGTTGGAGGAGGTTGGAGCACATGACGTACAAGGAAAGGCTGAGAGAGCTGGGTTTGCTCAGCCCGGATACTCAGCAGGGATTTCATAGCTGCCTTACAGCGCTTCTGAGCAAGTTTTTTAAGAAGATGGAGCCAAGTTGTGATGCATGACAGGGAAGGATCCATCTGGATTAAAGGGAAAAAAAATCCAGTATGAGATATTTAGGCCCAAATAAATTGTAGGATTGCCATCCTTTGATATTTTGAAGGCCCAACTGGAAGAATCCCTAAATAATCTCTTCTCAGTTCAATGTTGACCCAGCTGTGAGCAGGAGCATGGGCTGGAGACCTTCTGAGGTCACTTCCAACATACATGATCCTCTAATTATAGGAAAGCTTCAACAGAAACATGTTAGATAAAGCAATCTGGGAGACATAAGAGCTAAAAAGCAGAGTAAAAGGCTGTTGTACTGGAATATAGGGCAATCTAGACACAGGCCAAAATATTTGGCATTTAAAATGAAACTTTGGAAAACATTCAGGAAAGAAACGAGCTAGAGGGATAGATTTTGCAGAACATTACTCAGTGCTTTCCTTTCTACCCTTCACAAATAATTTTGGTTTATATTTGGTTTTGACCCAAGTTAGCATACTTTACATATCTGTATTAATGGGAATAGCTTATGCAGATGAAACCTTCTTAACATCAAGAGCATATATATACTACATTGATGCAAGTTGGCTCTTGTGTCTTCAGGCCTATCATTAGTCTTCTTTTTATGTGACATGGATAATAGGAGGAGCTGATAGATGAACCAGAATATGAAATTGAAATATTTGGATGGGTTGTAAAAAAGTTTGGCCAGTATTTGCTTTAGAAGATGCCACAGTTGCTAGAGGTGTATACTTTTTCTTGGTAACAGACAAAAATTGCCATTCACTTTGCACTGGGGCACATTCTGATTGCTTTTTCAGTGTTTGCACTTGACTCCCCATCAAGTTTTGCTGCTTCTTGGGAAACATTTGTAGGCATTACTGAGGGTAAGGGAGCTTTGTTCTGATTCTGCTGAGGCCAAGATTTTAACAAATTGTAGTATGTTTGACATTTAGAAAGAAAATATAGCTCACATACATCACCAAATGGTAGCAACTGCACAAAATAACATTGCTATGATACTTTCTTTTGCATTGACTGTTATGTGTATTCAGTGGTTTAGGGATGTCCTGAAGTTTTATTCCTTGGAAAGGAAACTCAGTCATTAAATTTGATGCCAAGCCTGTTTTGCAAGACTTTTCATTACAGTTGCTTTGCTACACAATTAAGAAGTACAATTGGGAACAAAAGATGGTACTTCCCACTCTTTGATGCCAGCTCCTCAGACCTCACCACAAATTCTTTTCCATCTTGTCCCTTCTTTTATTTGCCATTTGTCAGTTACAATGTGTGTATTAAAAAGATTGCCCTCACAGAGAGAGATACTGAACTTTTAAAGGAACTCATTGACAGGCTTGAATAAAACATCCATAAGTTCACCTGCCTGAGCTCTGTGCAGCAGATTTGATCTTTCCAAGGTCTGCAATGCCCTGATGATGATTTTGAGACATATTCTTGGATGAAGAATTTCAGTGTCATACTTCTGTAATTCTAAAATTAAGAACTTATTACCTTTCCAAGTACTTCTAAATTTTGTGTAGTCTTACATGAAATCAAGTATTTTTCCAGAGAGAATAAGGGTGCCTCTTATAGATGCTAAAAGAATTCCCACACATTCACTGACAAACCCCCAGTAATGTATTATGAGCACATGGGACCACAGGGAAATACAGTGTGGCATTCACATTCCTACCACCAGTCCCTAAGACTATCTATGTGGCTTTGCGGGATGACGTGATGAAGAGTCTGGTCTAAGGAACATGCTTTTCCACGGAATTTAAAGTCATACTCCCAAGTGATGGTAGAAGTAATTGCCACTGTGTATTTGGAGACAAGTGGTCAGAGACTGGAGGTATCAGGTGGTATTTGTACAATGACCAAGTAGCTCTCCTTCTAAGACAGGAGATGCCCTGTGAAGAGCTTGCCGCACTAAGGCTTATATCCACTATATTTTTTGACACCTTTTATTTCAAGATCTCTCCACAAGATAGAGCCTTGAGGCCATCTGCTTTTCTGGAGACTCTTCTATATTAGTCATTTCTAGGGATCCAAGTAACCTGGAAAGGAATATAGAGTCTTAAATGAAGTGGAGAAAAACATTTCCTGTGATTGCCTCCACTTACACTTCATTGCAGCTGGTTACTATAGAGTTTTAGCTATTCCACAGACTCCAAATTTTGCCCAAATGTGGATAGCACTGACAGATTGCCGGAAGCCAGATAGTGACAAAAAAGCAGGACAGAGTATTCTGCGCTTCTAAGACATGCAGGGGTGATTTGCTGGAGACACTGAATTTCAGTACCCTGTATGACAGCCACCTTCATCTTATACTTGTGAAGTTGAATAAAGAGGAATTGTTGCCTCCTGGGGTACATAGTCTACATGATTTGCTCAAACACCACTGAAAGCTCTAGGGCCCAAAATTTCTTGTGATGGGCTGGACAGTGCATGCAGCCACTACTGCTGTTCTGATCCACACCTGACACTAGGAAACATTTGCTGTTAGAGAATCAAAACTAGTCACAGCCAAAATTTCTGAGAATACCAAAAGAAAAATGACAGAAGAAAAGGAGGGAGATGAATTAAAATTAACTCAGCTGCTTCATTTGGCACTTGATATTCCAAGGGATCAAGAGGAATTATATGAGAAAAATGCACAGAAGACATACTGTGCATTGCTGTTCATTATCAAATTAGCACATTTTATATCATGTTTCAACCTTCTTTCAGGCTTTGCCTTGTAATATATGTGATTAGAAGGGAAGTAATATTAGCAATTTTTAGTGACTACTTAAAAGCAAAAATGAAAAAGGCACTTTTATAATATTTTTAAAGAATAATTAATTAAACAGAGGGAGGTATATAAAGACACAAAACTCCATGCCCATGAAAACACAGTACAAAATTTCCAGGCCTCTGCTTTTAATTGCACACAAAAGTCATTGTTCTCCAAAAAAAGAAGCCATGGAGTGAGTGTTTTATGTTTCATTGAGTCTTTATAAATTTCCATCACTCAAGATGAAAGAAGCACCAAGTCATTGGAGCTATTTTTTTGCTGCTCTAGCTGCCCAAGGTACTATTTTTCCCAACTGATTTATTTTAGCTATTTTAGGTATTCATGGTTATTGTCCTGTCTCACGATATGACACATTCACATGGTGCTTTTTCTCTGGTGACCACAAATTCTTTAGGCAAGTAATTTATTTTATATCACTGTGCTGCAGAGACAGAAGACAGAATCAGACTAGTAGGTTGCTCAAAGTCTGAAGTCAATGGGTAAAAGAGTTAACTTTCAATTTGTATTTTATTATTAATTTTTAATTTATTTTTAAGAATTTATATCTTATAATTATTATTATTTTGTTGCTAATATTTTGCTTTATTATTTATCTTATTATTTATTATTTTTTAAAAAGTGGTGGGTAAAACTCTATGCTTTCTCTCCTCTGTTATGCAAAAAACACAAGTGCATGATACAAAGTTTGAAAAAACTATTCTTGTTCCTAAAAAAAGGACATTCTGAGTTGTTTTTTCATTTTACCAAAATTAATCAAACAAGTCTTACAGAAGATACACTAGCTAACAAGGAAAAGCAACATGTACAGTCTTCCTGTTTGAAAAGTACTGAGAACTGTAACAAATAATTTTTCTGCCTGTAAATGAGAAAACAGGAGGATCCAGACAGCAAAAATATGCCTGAATGAATCACACATGTATGTGTGATTTCATTTTCACCATGGATTTAACTGAAGGAACACATTCCTTTTCCTCTCCTTCTCAAGTTCTTTCCTTAGCCATTATTTTTTAACATACAATGAGAAAGAGAAGAGAAAAGAAATAAATTATGGGTGTCTTCCCCATACATTTGGATACAGAGCTTGGAAAGGAAGATGGGAAAAAGAGCTACAATGAGACCCTTAAACAGAGGTAAGTGTCTCTGGGGTTGCAGAGCTCAGCGATGAAGGGAAACCTTAGGATTTATGATAAACATGAGGTGCACACAAACCAGACACTGTTAAATCCCATCTGTCCCCTGCAGACATGCAGAAGATACATTTTTCTTTCAAGTAGGCTGGTGACACTGTCAAGTATTGCCCCTCTGCCCCAGTACCTACCCCATGGCTTTTAGCATCATTCCTTATGGAATTCCTTCTGTGAAGAGGGCTAAGCAGGAGCAGCAAACAGGGAGTTTGGATATTCTGTGGGCAGCATGTACCAATAAGGTTTACCTTCCTTTGTTTCACAGAAATAAGACATTATAACCCTCAAAAAGTAAGCCAGTGGAGACACCCAACCTTTATGCTTTGGGTTCGTCTATTTGCTTTCTGGTCAAAAAACAGAGGCAAAATTTATTAAAGAGCATAAATACATGACACTACTGGTACTATCCCTTGTTTTTATAGGAAGGTTTAATCAGGAAAAAAAAAGGTGTCAGGCAAACTGGACCTTCCAACCACCTAATTAAAGCTACGTTTGCACACTGATTTCATGGCTGAGTATCTCTGTCCACAAGGAGGTTGAGTACCTTTGTCCATTCACTCAACATGGACCATATGTAAGCAACAGCAGGATATTAATCACAATGAAAAAAGTGTGTTCTCCCCCTTCTTGGACTCACTATAGTTGTTTTTTTCCTAAATGTTACATGTTCATAATGAAGGAATTACTACTATAAGCTATTAAAGTGGGGATAATACCTTTCATTTTCTTTTTTGCAATGGGAAAACAGCATATATTTGCTCTGTCTTGGAAAATGAAAAACCAGAGATAATTTTCAAATGTTTTTTTGTTTGTTTGTTTGTTTTTTTTTTTTTTTTTTTTTTTTCTCCATGCTTAGTAATACCATTTCTGTCTTTTAGACAAGCATCTGTTCTCTCCACGATCTCCAGAGATAAAGTGAAGGTCGTTTTGATTTGATCCTTCTCGCTTTCCAATCTTCTTATCTCTTGAACTAATGTTATCCTCCCCAGTCCTTGTGTTTTCAAAAGCTGAAAACACTTTGAGACACATCCTGGTTTGAGAAGTTCTCTCCCCATTGCTGTGGACTTTAACAGACACACACACACACAGAGAATCTTTAAATGAAATCTTTCTTCCTTTGGTTTTCTTTATTTTCCAGGCTTCACTGCTTCTTGTTTAATCACACATATCATGAACATGGTTATCAATCCCTGACTATAGGATATCAGACTACCGAGAACAAATTAAAGCAGAATTATTCTGATTATGTTTTCATTTCCTGAAGTTTCCTAAGTTCAAATCTATTGAATTTATAATTTTAAACACTCTTTTTCATTTGTGCACATAGAAAAAGAAAGTAGACAGAAGAACTATTCATACTAAATGTGCAAATTGAAATCAGGTGATTGCTATCACAAGCACAGCATACATATAACTCAAATAAAACCCTGCCTTGAAAAACCATTCCAAAATAAAGCAAGCATATAAAGGAAAGCAGTCCAGTTTGAAAGGGAACAGAGGCAAGAATACACCAACTTTTTCAGAAGAGCAATCTTCAGTCCATCCCTACTGGTTTTGGATCCCTATCTTTTTCCTCAGCTTTTTTTCAGTCACTTTCCCTGCGCGGTAAGCATTTTCCTCACTGCCTTCAGGAATCTCTTTCTTCTCCTCCTCTTTCACTCTCCATCTTCTTACCCCTTCGCCCCCAGACTCTGCTACTTATAGAGGAAATATTATTCCCTTCCTGGTGTTCTTCTAATTTGTTCCCTGATCATGGAAGCATCTCTCCTAGCTTCTTTTCTTTGGTTCTTTTACCTATTTTTGTCTGTCTGCTATCTTTTCCACAATAATCCCATTTAATTACTCCCTCTTCTCTTCTTTCTACCTATATTCCCCTTTCAAAACCCTTCAGAATTCATGCTGGGAATCTGATAGATAATTATTTATTGCCAAGCCTGCAGACAAAGGGAAAGCGCCCTTAATGAGCAGACATTGGGGAAGTCCTAATGACAAACCTTGAGACTACTGCACAACTCATTTAGGAAAATCAGGAGATTTCAAATGAGATGAGATCCTCAACTGGTATGAAAATACATAATTTATTTCAGAAGATAAGCAAAGATCTGCCACTTCAGGATCTGTCCTTCAGATAGAAAAACAGACTATAACTAAAACGACAACATCATCCCACATATTTTCAAAATGCCCTGGTTTTCATTTTGCATCTTTAATTTAGATGTAAAGAGAACTGGCTTCTCGGTACTTTAGTACCAGAGAACAAAATACACAGTTTGGAGTTTTATCTGATTTTGGTTTTGGGTTTTTTCTCTTTGTCTTTTTATAGTTGGTTTTTTTTTCCCCTAACTTTATATGCAGCACTTAACTTTTTTCTTTTTTTTTTTTTTTTTTTTTTTTTTTTTGGTGAGATAATGAGATTTTTGGTATTATTATTTTTTATGTTTAACTCTTATCTGAAATTAGGCAGCAAACAGGAGCTGCTCTGCTGGCTCAGCAAGCTGAGGGGCTGAAGTATAGATTGGTTTGTACTCAAGGGACTGGAGGCTGATCTCCTTCCCACACAAGCTATTTGGGTAGAAAAATCACAACTGCTATAATGAGTAGTATCTTTATCTCCAGGTGTCAGCTCAGAGGGTGGTCTTCTGGGAGAAAATTAAATGTGACCTGCTGCTGTTGATGTGACACAAGCCCACATATATTGCACAAGCTTCTGCGCCAATGGCTCCTGCTTGCAGTTCTCTGATGTGCAATGATCCTTAAGAAGGGTACAAGGCCCAGCACTTTTCTTTGAGGATCCAACATTGTATTTGAGAGATTTTGGAAGTGAGCTGAATATGACAAGCATTTTTGAACATACTCTGACTGGCACAAACTAGGGGAAATACTGTTAATTTCAGTGTTGCCCCTGGACTAAACATACAATAATAACAGAATTTGGTTCCTATTTCCAAGGTAAAAAGCTGTTTTGTAACTTTACAATATCAGGGACTCCAGGACTGTGCTGCTCAATGCCTTGAACCACCATATAAGTACCAGATATCCCAACAAAGCCACTGTTGGAGATAGCAACAGTATTTATTAAATCAGATTATTCTTCTGATGCCAATGACATTTTCAGAAGCATGGAAGAGATCACGGTTCAAGCCACTTAATATCCAGCTTTTTAGACAGCCTCCACCAGCCTCCATTTCCTTCTCTGCTTATTTCATCTTGGACTTTGCATACGAATTTTGGCTGGGATAGAGTCAATATTCTTCATAGCAGTTTGTTTCAAAGTTGTGATTAAAACAGTGTTGCTACACTGTGCTTAGTTATTGCTGAGCAGGGCTTACGCAGAGGCAAGGATTTTTCTGCTCCCCATCCCCACCCACCAAAAAGAAGACTGGGGGTGCACAAGGAGTTGGGAGAGGACATAGTCAGGACAGCTGACCCCAGGTGACTCAAGGGGTATCCCAGACCTTATGATGTTGTGCTTAGAAATAAAGATGGGAGCAGAAGAAAGGAGGGATGTTTAGAATGATGACATTTGTCTTTCCAAGTCACCACTAAACATGGTGGACCCCCATTCTCCTGCACATGACTGGACACATGCCAGCCCATGGGAAGTGGTGAATTAATTCCTTGACTTGTTTGCTTGTGTACAAAACCTTTTCTTTACCTATTAAACTGTCCTTATCTCAACTCTGTGCGTTTTCTCACTCTAGATTCTCTTCCCTATCCCACTGTGAGGGAGTGAGTGAATAGCTAGGAGTGGTGTTAGCTGCTGTCTGGAGTCAACAGACAACAGCTTGATAGACAAAATTACTTCTCCTGTTTAAGTGGGTCCTACAGACCTACCACATATAGCAAAACATTTCTTACCTTAACCCTTAGAGTCATTATAGTACAAATTTGGAGCTGATCAAAGGACTCCCTTTAACCAAACATAAATACCAGGTGCACCAAATGGTATTTTCTAACTCTGTGAAGCAGGACCACTCTGCAAAGAAATTCTGTTTCTCACAAATCTGTCTATAAACAAGGGACAGAGACTTCAGTGAACAGTGATGGTCAGTGACTTGATAACATGTGCTTGATGAAACTCTCTTTTCAATCATCTTGGAGAAATGAAAAGAGCACCTATAATCTGAAGTCTGTTTCTCATTTGCTGTAGCAGACTCATAAATAACTGTGGGAGACACTATATTGCATTGTTTAACATGGATGAGTCTATAGATCAAAACCAAATTTCCAGGATATAGGGATTCACCACTCGATAAAACCACTGATGGTGAAGACATCATTCCAGTGATGCCAGTGGAGTTATACCAGCCTATAATTACACTAATGGGAATAAAAACACATCCCAGGGGTAAAGATAAATAGACATATAGCATTAAATAAAAATAGACAGTCAGAATAACTACCTCAGCCTTGGGTAATATGTTGTGTAGCAACCTTTACCATTAGCTTTACTCATGGGAAATTTTACACATGGAGTAGAGGCTAAATTTCATGTTGAAGAATCAATTCTTGGGCAACAGAAAATGACAAAGATAAAAGCAATGACAAATATGGCTAAAGTTATCACAGAGAAACAATTGCTTTTCAGATTAACCATCCCTTTTTAAATTGCTGTTATAAAAAATAGGGTGTTTCTAAAATCAATATGTTAGGCATTTCAGGTCCCAATTTGGGAAAGGTCCTTAGAAAAAGAAGAAAATTTTTGTATCATTATTCATTAATTCTCCACTTCCTTAAGTGCTTTGGGAATTATCTGTTAAAACAGGAATGCAGTGAAGAAAATCTAAAAGAATGTGAGGAAGTACATAAAGTCGTCCCTATGTCAACAAAGCCTGAATTGTGGTAAGCAAGACTTCATGCAAGGAGTAGGTATTTTATGATGTCACAACTTTTGGTTCAATAATCAGTTGTCAGGAGTTTTAAGCTACAATAAAAGCTATTGTTTGCCAAACAAAATACTAATTTAGAAAAAAGGAATAAGGCCATGAACACTGTTGCATTTAAAAGTTACCATTACCTGTAGTCATGCTCATGAACCTATGGTCTGATAAATTTTGTAGAGTCCAACAAGTTTTGTGGAAGTCAAATAATGTGGTCCCATAATGCTGAGTTTGCCTCTGCCATCCCCATTCCCAAAAAGCCCATCCATTCCCTTAAAGCAGAAATCCCTGTCCCACTCCCTCCCCTCTGCTAACAGCAGAAAAGTTATCGCTGCTCTCTGCTCTAATTGGGATGACTGATATGAGAAGACCTGGAAATACAAATTGGACAGGAACATTTCTTTCTTTATAGTCCAGTCTTTTGGAATTTCTTCTTCTTGTTTGATCTTAAACTATGCAAAGCCACGGGCAAAAATCACCAAGGGACAAATGGATACCATGATCCACAAACTTATCTTCTCATTTAGCTCGGTCTTTATTAAATTTTTTGTTCAAAAGGGGTCTTACTCCATGTAGTCCAGAACTTTATGAAGTGACTTAGCCCGAGTATTCTCTTGTAGGATTTATCTTGCACTGGTGTAAAAGGCTGCAAAATGCAATGCCAATTAAGAACAAGGAGGGCAAAAAAGATGCTCAGAGGTCTGGAACACCTCTGCTATGAAGACAGGCTGAGAGAGTTGTGATTGCTCAGCCTAGAGAAGAAAAGGCTTCAGGGAGACCTTGCAGCACTTTCCAGTACCCAAAGGGGCTACAAGGGAGCTGGAGAGGGATTTTTGACAAGGACAGAGAATGACAGAACAAGACGGAATGGCTAAAAGTGAGTAGGCTTAGTTTAGTTATTAGGAAGAAATTCTTCCCTGTGAGGGTAGTGAGGCACTGGAACAGGTTGTCCAGAGAAGTTCCAGATGCCTCATCCCTGGAAGTGCTGAAGGCCAGATTGACCAGGTTTGAGCAACCTGGGGTAGTGGAAGGTATCCCTTCGAAGCCATGGCAGGCAAAATGGAACTAGATGGTCTTTAAAGTGCCTTCCAAACCAAACCATTCTATGATTTTCTCCATCCAGTGGCCACATTAATCAGTTTTACAGGTGTTAGAAAATATCCAAATCAGTGAAACTTGGTGGTGGAAAAAATTGTTTTGGTTTTAAGTTGTCTTATTTTGGTTGCAGTTTGGGGGAATGTATAAATGAGCAACTCCAAGCAAGGCACAGTAGCTTTAAGAAACCAGCAGCCTCCTCTGCCTCCAGACCTGTTCACATGCTTGTCCACAGCCATTCCCAGTGCTTATATCTCAGCTTCCGTGCGGGCCTAGAGTTACTCTAAGAGGTGCATACATAGGCAATATAGAACAATGCTAGGAGCAGATCAGAGTTCCAGCTTCCATTTCAGCAACTCCAAAGAAAGGAGAGAACAGAGTTTTCCTTTTTCCTTACTTTTGTCTTTGCTTGCTAATAAGATTAATGGATTTCTTGTTGTTTTCTTCTAAAAAGAAATCAGAATTCTGTATGATGGGAGAGCAGTGATGCAGGCTGGGCCAAACCAGAAAACTAAGAGGGAACTTGAGACTGCAAAAAACCAAATGTGGTGCATAATGGGACCCATCTGCTTGTACTGAGATCTCTCTGGATGAGCAACAGATAACAAATTTCAGATTAAATAAATACTATATATTCATATCCATGCTTTCACCACTTCAAACCGCTCAAAATCAGAAAAGAACCATTTTCTCTTTCCAGAGTCGACCATTTTTAGAAGATTTATTTCACTTTTGTATCTATTCATAAATTCCAGTTCAATCTTGACCCAGTAGAAGACACTTGAATTTCTGCTGCTTCACATTCTCTATCTCTTGTCACATATGGGGTATACAGGGATGTAAATGCTATCAAATGATAAGTGATTTGCATTCATTTTGTACATATGCAGATTAGTGTAAAATATGAAGAATGGCAATCAATCCAGATGATTAAAATAAAACCTGCTTTCTTACATGTTCAGTTTTCTTTTATTCAGATTTAGGACAAGTGAGTACCTCTGAGCAAGCTCTTGACAAGCAAAAAAAACAAAAAAAACAAAAAAAACAAACAAACCAAAAACCAAAAAAAAACCAACAAAAAAAACCCCTGAATAGTTTTGAAAATCAAAGCTCTGCTCAGGAAGTGTAGTTCTCACTATTTCTAAACATGCGCAGGGCAATAATCACTACTATCCACATGGGAGATTGCAGGAATGAAGTCTTGAATATCAAAATCGGTATATATTGTGTATTCAGAAATTATACAGACAAGAGGGACCACTAGGAAGATTCTTCATACAACACATAGTGCAGGGTGTAGGTAATTCAAGCTTGAGCAAAAGTATTTACTAAAAGGGACAAAACAAAAATTATTCCTCATCTAAATACTCATTACATTCCTCCTCAGGTTGCTCCCTTCATAGTAAAAAATATGCATTTTGCTTCAGGTCTCTTTGTCTAGAGTCAGTTTCCTGACACTTTTTTACTGATGCCTCTTTGCTACATCTGTCCAGCAGAGAACCCTTCCAGTGAATTTCTGTTGCCTCTGCAAGCAGCCAAAATAATCCCATCACTCCTTAATTTGCACTTTGAGGAGATAAACAACCAGTGTTTTCCATGTTGTTCACAGTGTGATCTCTTACCAAGCCTTTAATTATTCTCATATCTCTTCTCTAGTTTATCAATATCCTTGTCTTTTCCACTGGTACCCAACCAAAGAAGTATTTCAACAGAAGTTAACCCATGCCACACATAGTGAGATGGTTTCACTATGCCTACATGAGGCTTCTGTGCTTGAGTAAAGTTTCACATTGAACTGAAAGCTCCTCTGTTACCTATTTATTCATAATGCCAGAGAAGTGTTTTGCAGTTTTGGAGTGCCTGAATAGAGGATCCCCAGTGAAAAGATTGCCTTGCTTTTACTTCTCTTTGAGGAGTTTATATTTCATTACATTAGAGATGAGATCACTTGCCTGTACACAGCTCACCAAAACATGTAGAAGTGTGTCAGTATCTCCTACTCTTCCATTACTAACTCCCCCTGATGCTTCAAAGCATCACCCCAACTTTTTAGATTGCCTGTAAACTATTGGCAATGGCCATATTTTTAATTTTATTTATTAAGTCACTGATAAACATGGGCAGCAACATAAATCTAGGATATGGAGTCTATAATCTTTTAAAAAGTGAATTGGAAAGACATGTAAGAAAGTAAAAATATCAATAAGAACTTATGGAGAGAGACACACTGTAGCTGAACAATTCCCTTTATGAGTAAAACTTCAGACAGAAATGGCTCTTCTTACACAGATAGGGATTAGTTAATCTGTGTTGCTGTATGCAATATTCTTTATGAAGGATAAAAAACATTTTGAATTAATGTATTGGGGTTATTAAGAGTCAGCTGACACCTGCAGATAACTACAGGCAAGTAACAGGAATACTTAAACCATTATACACTTACTCATCTCACAGAGGAGCCTTTAACCTCCTGGCTTTCTTCTTACATAGTTTGATTACTAAAGCAGCTCTTCTGTCATCCTAAGTCCTTGGCAATACTAGATCCCCTCATGATTCCAAAAGCTAAACCCTTTACCATAAACATTTTTCTGGAATTTTTTCTTTTTTGAACTATACTCAGTATCATCCTGCAATGTACAATTTTGCAATGCCTCTGTCTTTATCTCTTTCAGTCACTGTTCTCAAGTTGGAAGTAATATGCCTTGGAGTTATTAATAATCATATGGAACTTTTTCAAAGAGTAGTTGGGGTGTGAAGAATATATACCAAGGACATCTGTGTCATTCTCATACCTTCTTACCTCGGTGTTAGCTGTCTTATCAGTCATAAAGAATTTCTAATTAGGACCGTCAAGATACAGAGCCAATAACAAGAAATGACAGGGAGTTACTGGCATGCCAGTTTTACCTCAGAGAGACTTAGAAAAACCTAGAATTTGAGATGAGTTTTCTTACAATCTATGACCGCCCAATTTTGCCAGTAAGACAACCCCTACAACACGTGGGCTCACATGCCTGTCCTGTATTAAAGTCAAGAATATAAACTGACCTGATTTGCTGGTAAGAACCTAATTAGCATGGCTACAGGGGGAGCAGTCCCTCCAACATAATAATTTATTAGCTAGAATTCCCTGGGCCTTGGCCAATGCAGATTCCTGCCAAGGAGATCTGAAGAAGAAAGGGACCTAACCCACAGGATTTTCTGACTCTTAGCACAATGGATTTTGGCAAGGAACCTTTCCTCACCATGTTGACTGTAAGTTAATTGAAGAGGAGGAAATGGATTGATACCAGTTGGGCCGTGGTGGCTACTTTAATTTCTATTAGTAAGCAGCTCTCTGGAGACCACAAGGTAAGTCACTGTCCAGAGCTCCTGCACTGTGTCTTTACCAAAGAGAAAAGCAGCATCAGCTTTGGATAGGCTCACTAAATAGTTGCTTTAACTGGACAGATACTGGGAAAAATGTTGGCATCTTTGTCTCAGAGTTTTGTTATCTGTCTCCATCATGTCTTCCAATGTAGCTTGTAAGAGAAGATGGAGGTTTCTTGGGTTAATCTTCCTAAAAAAATATTTTCCTACTCTTTTCTCCCCTCTGGATGGCCCCCAAAATGATGTTTAAACTAACATAATTGTTGTGAAGGTTTGAAAATATTTAGGTTCCATGATCTTGCTTTGGATCCTCCTTTCCTGGTGTTTCTGTCTTAGTTGGAAGATCTGATCTTTTATGTATTAATCTGACTCATCCTGTATGGCCCTTTTATAAGTTTTCTGATTTGTGTGGCTTTAGTACATCTGTTGTTCCTACCAATCACAAGTTAGAGAAATATTTAAGACTTAAGGAGGCTTTCTCCACCTCCCAGTCACATACTTCTCCCAACACCTTCATTCAGAGAGGCAGAAAGTAGCCTGGACATAAGTGGTACTTGACCTAACAGTTGAGATAACTGTATGTTTTGATTTTCCTCTTTACATGGCTCTTTTGTAAAACTAATGAGGAAAAATTAAGCCAACACAGGAACTTTCAGTAAGGAATGCAATCTTTTCTCTATTTGCATGCCAACTACTCTGCTTCCCTTGGCATTTTCTGTCTCCACCTCAATTTTCAGGGAAGAAAACACTGAGTCATTGCTGATAAAACAAGCAGGAAAGTTAACTATATTGCTACCACCTATCAACTTCCTATATGAGGGGACTGTATCTAAATTGATTTAATGGGGCTGTCACCCAACACTCCACTAATGTTGCATTTGAGGTAGTTTTGACACCTTATTCCTCTTTTAAGACTATGCTTGGGATGAGAAAGTAGAAAATTTGATCACCAAGGGCAGTAACTCGGAGTGATTTTGTATCCAGGTCTGCTTTGCTTTGCTTCCCTCTTCCTTGCTTATCGTTCCCTCCCCCCACCCCCTTCCTAGAAGACAGAGTCATAGAATGGTTTGGATTTACAGGGACTTTTAATTCTCATTTAGACCAGCTCACCTGCAATGAGAAGGGACATCTTCAACTACAACAGGGTGTTCAGAGCTTCGGCCAGCCTGACCTTGAATGTTTTCAGGGATGGGGATCTACGATTTCTCTGGACAACCTGTGCCAGCGTTTCAGCATCTTCATTGTAAAAAAAATTCTTCCTTACATCTTATCTAAATCTACTCCCTTTTACTTTAAAAACATTACTCCTTGTCCTATTGCTAGAAGCCCAATTAAAAAGTCTGTCCTCATTTTTCTTACAAGCTCCTTTTACGTATTGAAAGATTGCTATAAAGTCTCCCCTAAGCCTTGTTTTCTACAGGCTGAACAACACCATTTCTCTCAACCTGTCTTCAAAGAAGAGGTGCTCCAGCCCCGAATATTTCTGTGGCTCTCCTCTGGACCTACTCCAACAAGTCCATGTCTTTCCTGTGCTGAGAGGCCCAGAGATGAATGCAGAACTCTAGATGGAGCAAGGACAAGACACTCTCCAGCTGAAGTGCGTGCTCTGAAACTATCAATCTCTGATGAATATGAGATCTGCAGAAAGGATATATATACTTTTTGCAAGAGTGACACAGGATTCAGCTCTTTTGGTATAATTCAGAATCCAGCTCATTTCTTGGTAATTTGGGACAGTGTCGGTTTGGGAGCGCACCTGTTCTGAACAAAGCCTTGTACAGACAGTGATGGATCCTGTGAGCTCCTGACAGCTAAAAGGCTAATCTTTTCAAAGTGGAAGTAACAATTCTGTCTCACACAGAACATTGGACTTGTAATTCAAAAGATCTGACAAATTTAGAAAGGATTTTGTTCACGTGTTTGAAGAAACTGACATTTTTACAATCTGGCCTGGAATCATCTTCTAGGATAACATTGAAGGGATCAGAGTAAACACGTGTAGGAAACTAATAAAACCAAATGTCCCAAAAGACAGGTCAAGTAACTTTCTACTTCACAGTGTGACTATAAATCTGATTCTCATTCAATAATTTTGTGCAAAGAATGAAGGACTGAATTTCTGTAGCCTAAAATGAATGCTGCCAGGACAGTGCAGCAATATATTAAGGGAAGGGAGAATGAGACAGAGCTTCCAGGACTCCAAAATTATGTGGCAAAGAGGAAATAAATAGGAAGTTATTAGAAAACTTTTTCTATGAACAGATTAATTGAGACAAAACCACAAGTGAGTTCTCCTGGCTCACAAAAGAGAGCTACAAACAGATAAGTCCTCACGTCCCCTCCTTTCAAATACTATGGTCAAGGTGTCTTCTCAATAACTAGTCAGTGTAACTAGACCAGGATGTCTGGATTTGTTTTATATTTATGTTTCAAATTTGAAGTTGACCCAGGAACTGGAAAAGGTGTCCTGGGGAGTATGCCCTTTAATTAATGTCTCTGTAACAATCAAGAAACACTAAGAGAAATGGGAATCATCTAACTTGTCCTGTGGGACATGATCTGCAAGACTGGGAGTTGTTAATCTCCTGCCCAAGCTGTCTGGCACATATACTGTAAAAACAAGTGTCAGCTAATGGAGCATGCCCTCATGCTCAAGGAGATAGCAAAATGCATTGTGCTGCATGTCCCAGTGGAACTGGGCTGTGGACAGTCAGACCCACAGTTACGGACGGCTGTGCTCAAAGTGTCCACCAGGTGTTAACATTCAATATCAATCTGTCATTTCCCTTGTTTTCCCTTAAAGCTGATTCATCTGTTTGACAGCTGTCATTCAATATTTTCTTGGGTCTTCTCACTTAGAGAAAAGGACAACGTCTACCATCCTTTTGAGTAGGAGCATGGCTGCATCAAAGTTGATCACAATCAAATATTTTGTCTATATTACAGACAAAAGAACAATAACCTTGGACAAAATGAATCATCTTGCCAACAGAAATTTTAAAAAGACTGTCTCCAAGGAATTAGCCTGAAATCTACACCGTAGACATAGGGTTAAAATCAGAGATGATTGACATTAAACTTCCCTTGGTCGTTGTCCCAGCTGCAAGAATCTTGCAGTGTTTTACCTAGTGAGACAAAGAATTACTGGAACTGGTCCAACTCGACCATGCAAAGCAGCTTAACAAGCAAAAGCATAATTTGTGGCAATTTTCCTGATGTTCCAGAAAGACTCTCATGGAACCTCAAAGGTGAAATGATCTAACAGAAAAGTGGAATTGTTTTGAAAATGAAACCCCCACATTTCACATTAAGTGGTGCTAGGAAATAGGACCCAAAACACCTTGCCTCCTCCTGCTCTGACAGAAAGTGGTTAATTGCTATATTTGGTGAGAAAATGTATTTAAAAGCATAAAATTGAAGGTTTAATTATATTTGGTATGTGTTACTGGCAGAGCTTCATGAAATGATCAACAATTATCTTTCTCATCCATCAAGTGTTCAGGGATCACACAAGGACAGGGAGTAGGAATATGAAGCAAGCTGTGCCAAAAACATAAAAATGTGTTGTTTCTCTTGTAGCTTTCTTCATTTTTTCCCCCACATTTTCCATGCACATCATTCAAATTAAAGTGGGTTTTTTCAGCATAGCTACTTTCCGACTTATCTGGAAGCAATCAACCCCACAAAACCTTTTGAGCATGAAACTCGCTACAGGACACAGTGGAGTCTCATTTTAAACCAAGAACAAATTAACGCATTCCAATTTAACTTCAGCACTTGATTAACCCAAAATGAATAAAAAAATGCTGTTCATTGACATGCAAACCCATCCTTATTATATTGCTGCTCATAAAACTTCTTATGCAGTGGCACAACTCTGCCAAAACATTCAGACAACAAAAACCAGATTAATTTCGGATATTTACACATGTTTCTGAAAGACTGAGATATTTCATGCCTACAACCAAACTTTAATTAGTGCTAAAATTATAATACAATGCATCCCATCAAAGTAGGCACGCTATTTATAGCTGCATATTTAACTCTTGGATTGTCAGGTGCTCTGTACATCGGGATCACTAATATCCTGTTTAGCTAAGATATTCAGAGCTTAAAACAGAGCTGGAGGGGGATGCACAATATTCCATGCTGGGAATGCCACTGGAAAGATGTAACTCATGAATAGTGACTTTATTAGTACCTACATGCTTATCTGTTTGCTTTGTCATTATTTCTTGTTGAGGTACTCGACCTATTTATGAAGGATGAACAGTAGAAAGCTTGGTGTTGCTAACAGATGTGGATGCACTTAATGGGAAAATCTATTACTTCAGGGAAGGACTGAGATTTCTGTGGGATTCTACAAAAGGCTAAGCTTTTGACACATATAAAAGTCTCAGAAGAGCAGTTATTTGTTGTTTATTATGAGGGGATATTTGAAATGGTGGCTTGAGGCCTGGAGTGTTCTAAATTCATCACGTAACATGCACAATTTTAGTTACCCACAGGGGATCAGAGCTTGAACACAGTATTTGGTGTTCCAGCCTGACCACCATAACCAAAGCAGAGCTCTTCCTGCTTTCACCATCCAAAACTGGAATTCAGAGAAGGGGGGCAGCACAATGGAAATGTTCCCTACCACAACATAGTGCGTGGTCTCACCAAGCACAGAGAGAGTCAGTGCTTGCCAGCCACTTGGGAATTAGTTTTGTCCAGCTTTTATTGAAGACTCTTATCAAGCAGAGGGAGCAGGTAACAGGGCAAAAGAATAAAGAGCTCCTTTAACTTCTGTGCTTGAAATCTGTTTGCCTCCAATTACTATCTGTCAAAGGAATTCACTCAGGTGCTTGCATTTAGCTGGGATGAACAGGTACACAAAACATGGCAAAGCATATTGCACTTGATGTAGAGGTGACACAGACTATTTTATCCACCATGTAATGAGGGAACTATAGCAGATATTTTGACCTGGGTCTTGCATGGAGCCAGCTTCCAGTCACCATGTCAGATATGCTATTAGCGCTCCTTAGGTTTATGGATCTCAAATTTATGCCAGTTAGTGCTGGTTAGATAATAATGATGGGAGGCTTTGAAAACAAAACTCTATCTTCTCTTTTTAAGGACAGAATATTCCAGTGGCAATTCCACAAAGTAAAAATTAGAGAATTTGATTGCCCAAAAGAGCTATTTTCAAAGGTCATATGCATTGTTAATAAAAGTTTGAATAACAGTGAGGAAAAAAACCTGTGAAATATCCAATAACTCAGATGAACAAACAAATATCAGGTTATAGACAAGAGAAGCATGAGGCATGATCCTAATATATAGGTTTCCTTTCAAATCTAGATGTCTAATTGCAGATATCCACTAAAAGCCCACACATTAATTGCAAAGGAAAAAAGATAATAGTTGAATTCATTTAGTTCTTTTGTTCCAGGTGTTTCATGGGCATCAGTCTGAAATTTTGAAAGAGGCCCTATAACATAGGGCATTGATAGATAACCCTATAAACAGGGTAACTTGGGACATAAAAAAAAGGCTAAAAAAAAAAAAAAAGGTAAACTTTCCCCACATATGGTTCTAACAGATGTGGTTTTAAATTACCATTGGGACATAATAATGTTTTTTTAATAGACTGAATGTTAAATAGTTGGCTCTTCCTATGTGACAGACATTAGTGCTCAGTGGTTTAAGCAGAAAACTTCCCATTTGTGTATTTAGCTGGCATGTACTTCATTTTCAGCCCACGCCGGTCAGTATGATTTAATACCTTGGCCTGATGTCCCTCTCACCAGCAAGAAAAAGGATAAAATTGGATTAAAGACATGAAACAAAACAAAACCACGCAACATCCTCCTCCCCCCGCCGCCCCCCGCAGCAGCCAATGCCAGGCTCCTGCATTGATCCTTACACAACTCCCACAGCCCTGCAATGGGAGCTCACTGGAGATGACAGCTGAGGAAGAAAAACATTAAATAATTCAAAGCCACTAACATCAAGTCTGATGTAGGTATAAAAATAGTTACAAAACACCACTCTATATGTTTTCATTATAGGAACTTTGACTTACTTGGAAACATCAAGAAAACCTCAAACCTATGCCACTCCCAGCCTCACATGCTCAATTAGTCCAGCAGTGGAAATGACATCCATTTCCAAACCAGCCTTCAATTTTCATGGTCATTTTGTGCTTCTGCAATGGGGGAGCCAGCTCTGTTCCGCAGCAGGAGTGAAAAAGCCTGATCCAGAGACCATTAAAACCAACAGGAGCCTTTGAATTAACAGCAATGATTCTTGGATCTGGCCCTGGTTTAAGTTAAAGTGTTGTGGTGCTTTGGGGATTGAAACAAGATGGAATGTGATTGGCTTTTGTTATCTTCAAAAAAATCTCTGTTGTTGGGAGTGTCCACTTTCAAACACAGTCTGCCAAAGCAAGTGCCCATTTAAAAAAAAAAAAGCCTTAATGAAATTCCTTAATAAGGAAACACGATGGCAAGGTAAGGTCCCACATAGTTTGTGTAACATTAACTCCAGGTGTTTTCATTTGAGCAGAAGGAAGGAGAGAAAAACAAACAGGAGTACTGGCATATGAAGAATATATGCCCCCACACATTAGATTGGGCAGCCTTGCTGGGGCTGGGTATCCCAATTTTATTGTTTTATGTATTTCATGCACAGCAGAGATGTTACAGACTTTTCATTCTTCCATGCTCTGAAATAGAGGGTGGGAAGAAAAAAAACAAAGGAAAAAAAAAGAATCAAAGAGTCTTCAGTTCACAGAGCACAACAGACCACCAGCTGCAGGAATCCAGCTCTAATGATGAAAGAGTTTGTAGAGGTCCCTCTCTTCCTGGTGTTCCCCCATTTTCTCACCCCCTAAAAGATCCACTTTTATTTCCTAGTATCAGCTTCTGATATACCCTCATTCTCTGTTATCATCTTCTCAACTAGATGCTTCCTGTGTCTGATGCTCCCTGGAGAAGACACCAGCCAAAATAAATAAATATATAGAATTGAACAAAACATTAATTATGCAGAAGGTATAAAAGAATACAAAACAGAGTGATGCAGGTGTACAATAAAGTTGCTCTCCAGAGTATGTGATCAGCAGCATTCAGCACAGAAAGCCACAAACAGATGACATTTTAGAGCATATGGGGTGTATGCAGGGCTGTAAGCAATGGTTTGTAGCTTCTAAACGAGCCATTTGTGCATCCCTCCAATCCCAAATAAGATTGTGAACAGCAGCAACAATAATAAGCCATAAAAGCTAAGCCCTAAAGAAAGCCCTGTTCAGGTAGACCCAAGTGCTTGCCATCAAACAGGGCTGTAAGTGACAGGCAGGTGGCTTTTTCTGCTCACACTTTATTGTGAGATAAAAGCAAAACCAAGAGAGTAGGAAAAGTTTCCAAATCCCAGGTGTCTTTGCAGTGCATCATGAACACAAGAGGGATTTTAGGCTAGAAAGAAGATGGAGGTACAGGGGAAACATGTCAGGCTGTGAGAAGATGATCATTAAGTTGTCCCTTGGTATCAGGATTCTGGTGGTGCAGTGTGGAGGAAGCAAGGGCATAATTTTCTGCTTTTGGGAAGAGCAAACACTGGCTAGAAAGAAGTATGAGAAAAAAAAACCTGTTAGATGCTGAGGATGAGAAGAAAAAACATTTGAGTAACAGACAACTTCACAGTTAGATGTCACAAGACAGGCAGGCTGGTTGTTCATACTTTATATAAAGAAAGGGTATTTTGTTGGTTATATTTTTGTTCAGATTATCCCCAGGACAAGAATAAAAGACAAAATGAGAGCTTGTTTCATTGTTGGGCTTTCTGATTCTCTCATGAATCCTCCAACCATTACACTACAACCTGCTTTCACAGTACTGGGTAACAAGCTGGGTGATGAAAACATCAGATGAAATTCAGTATCAGTAAAAGCAAAATAATATATAAAGGGAAAAACAGTTCTAACAATGCATACACAATATGGTCTGTAAATTAACTGGTGCCACACAGAAGGTTGGTTGAGGAATCTCCATGGGATGCCCTCTACAACTACTGGCTCTCTGCTCGTACCAGTTAAATGCACAGGAAAAATTCTGATGAGGGAAAAAATAGACAATGAAAAGAGAAAAATCATAGAATCATTCATATTGGAAAAGACCTGTAAGATTGCTGAGCCTAGACATTAACTCAGCTCTGCCACCACTAAACCATGTCCCTAAGAATCACATCCACACACTTACTGAACATTTTCAGCCATGGTGATTACACCACAGCCTCATTGTCTCTGCAGCCTGTTTCAATGCCTGGTCCCTCTTTCAGTGAAGAAATCTTTCCTAATATCCAATCTAAACTTCCTCTGGTGCCACTTGAGGTGATTTCCTCCTGTCCTGTATCTTGTAACTTGGGAGAAGAGACTGACCCCAACAGGCTACACCCTCCTTTCAGGGAGCTGTAGAAAGCTATAAGGTCCCCTCAAGCTTCCTTTTCTCCAGGCTAAATATAATAGGGGATGATGTTTTATAAGGTAAAATGCATTTCTGTCTTAATGCTGCATATGTTTTTGGCCTACCCATGTCTAAAATACAGAGCGGAATTAATAAGGACATAGGAAAAGGAAAAGGCTGAAAATATTATCAGGAATATGGAAAGACTTGCAGAATAGATAAAGTAGGGTGGGGATTTTCATCTTGGAATAGAAAAACAAAACCAAAGAGTAGAAGGAATTTATCCTGCTGTATAACCCACAAAGTAGGAGTCATCTAATGAAATTACCAAATTGAGAGGTTAAAGCAGAAAAACAGGAAGGCTTATTCACTCATTTAATGACTTTAAATTTTGAAACTTTTTCTTGTGGCAATCACAACTACATGCTGGGTTCAAAAAGAATCCAGCAAATTTTTGTTAGAGGACAACTGCTTCAAGGCCCACTAAGCAGGATGGTTCAAAAGACTGTCCTGAAGATAGAAGACTGTAATGAAAAAGCGCACTCTGTATTTTAATATTAATGAAATTAGACTTCATATCAGTACAATCAAACTGCTGTAAATAGTTGGCAACCTAGAAAAAAACTCCTTGGTCATGGAACTAACCTAAACCCTCACCAGCTCCGTGAAGCTGTTTGTACCCTCTTCTCTCTCTCCTTGGCAAATGCTTCCACTACATTGACTCAATGTAAGTCACTAAGTCATCAGAAATAAACCAAAACCCCAAGCAAAAGATGGAGTTTGTTTTGTCCTGGGTTGATAAATTAAATTGCAGAATCATAGAATCACAGAATTGTTGGGAAGGCGCCTTAAAGATCACCTAGTCCCAGCCCTGTCTGCCATGTGCAGAGACACCTCCCACCAGACCAGGATGCTCAGAGCCCCATCCAGCCTGACCTTGAACACTGCCAGGGATGGAGCATCCACAACCTCTCCGAGCAACCTGTGTCAGTGCCTCACTACTGTCACAGAAAAGAGTTTTTTCCTCATATCTAATCTAAATCTGCCCTCTTTTATCTTAAACCATTGCCCTTGTCCTACTACTACATGCTCTTTTCAAAAAGGCATAAATGATCAGATGTATTCTGAAGGAGTCAAAGGACAGAAGCTGGGGAGGGAGGACATTGGGATGGGAGGAGGCGGGGAGAGCAGGACCCATCTCCTTCCATGCCAATGGGTCCTAAATTTGGCTCTGATGTGAAACTGCAGCGTGAGAGTCACCTGTGATGATAACAAAAGAAAAAAGCTGGTCACATCAAAATACAGTTATCTGTTCTTTCAGTTTTCTGGGTTTCCTTTTTTTTTTTTTTTTTTTTTTTCCCTTGTTTTTTTGGCTCTGGTTTGTGATAACAGTTGCTCTTACAATATAATGTTGCTATACTAAATAAGAATTCCTCTGTCAGCAGGACACTGAACCTGAGGGTGGGATACATGGGAATTTGTGGGTTTGCTCCGTCAGTTCAAGATCTCCTAAGATTTCTTTGGATTTAATCCCATCCTACAAATCCTGTAATGCTGTATCACTTTGATGTGACTTTGTGGGATTCTCATTACTTATATTCACTTCGGTTTCCAGGAAGCTTGAGATTTCATCATCTGCTAACATATGCTGAAATGCATGTGTCAGATCTGTAATACATTTCCAATATTAAAAAAAAATCTATAAAACACACAAATACTAAATTAGTTTGTAACACAATCTCCAGTTCTCTGTTTATTAGGGAAAGGCGAAGTTGGTAGTGCTGTCAATTATGGGAAGACTGAGGCAGCTTTAATAATAAAACAGCATTCACAGTTTCTTATAACTATACTAAGCAAATTGTTTGGCCTGAAAAATTCCATGCCAGCTGTCTGCCTTAGGCTGAAGTTTTTTGGAAAATTTCAGTCAAAACAGTTCAGCAGATTCTGAGAACAAGGGTAAGGAAAAATATGTTGTTTTACTAATGTTAAAAAAAAAAAAAAAAAAAAAAAAAAAAAAGAAAGACTTTAGATTTCTTTCTGAAACCTCCTCTGGGATTTTTAGAACTTTAGAGGAAGGACTTGAAATTTGCCTGGGAGAGAACTGTTTTTCTTCTAATGAATTTTGTGCATATCTGTGTGAGTTCAGCCAAGTTTAGACATCTCTGATAAAAACACTGTTGCTACATGCTCTTGAGTGCATTTGTACATATTTGCCAGCTTCCATCACTCACATTTCTACCTGTGTATGACTAAACAAGATGTTTTATGCTATGGGAAGTGCCAGGTCTGCATTCAAGTGTCAGAACTGCAATCAGAGATGCTCTCTGGCTCTTGACATGATCTCAAGCTGGTAGGAACTGAATGTAGCTGGGATGAGAGACTTGGAGAGAAGGAGTTAGAGGGGTGAAAATGGGATTGTAGAAAAGAGCTGGATGAGGCAGGGCACAAGGAGAAGACTAGACTGAGTGGGATGGACTGAGGGATCTGTTTAGAAGAGCAGAGTACTCTGTTAAACTAAGCCATTGACACACAGAGGGAGACCAAAGTCACAAAGCTACTATCTCTTGGATGACTCAGTAAAACCAAAAGAAATCAACAAAAACTAGGCTAACAGACCTATAACATGATTTAAAAGTATATATTGGAGACCCATAATTTAAGTAAAAATCACAATGAAAGTTGCCTTAATCAAGAGTATGAATAATTAAACAGTCATTATTTACAAGGCAGTGTTTTACCCAAGCTGGCCTGGAGATGAAGTAATGAGAAGGAGGAGTAGAAAAGGAGGTTTACAATCCCTGTCTCACCCGCTGCAGAGCTGGGAGGTTTGTACTGACTAAACAGAGGATTATAGAATGAGGACAAATGTGTTTCAGATTAAGAATTCAAATGATGCCCCAAGACTGTGGGCAATGCTGGGCAAGTCCATTCAACCCAACATTTCATACTTGTGTAAGAGTGTATTGCAGCCTATGGATGATCATCTTGACAGCTCAGAGTCTGATCTGCTGAAGTGTCAAATATCCACAGCAGCAATTAAAGGCTGTGTGAACTTTGCATTGTTTTAGCACCACCGTAAGGAAACACCGTAAGGAAACACCGTAAAGAAACACCGTAAGTAATCCTGGATCACGGCTCTATCTGCAGGAACACATCAGCTCTTGAGAGGGTTCTCTGCTTTCTAGAACAAAAATCTGTGCCAAAACGCTGATCACACCTTAAACCCAGCTGCCCAAAGGGTAATTTTCTAGAAATAGAAGCATTTGCTTGTTTCAAACTGACAGGATCTGTGCTGCCCACAGCCCAGCCACCTAATGCTGTTTGTATCAACAGGCAGAAAGCAAATTTCAGTGTCTCTCATGCTTTGTCAGTTTTTCCAACCACTTCTGGCAGTCACTTCTAAAAGCTTTTTGGATAACCAAACTCTCCCTTCCTATTCTTCTTTATGTTACAGAGGTAAGGATGAAATGGTTTTCAGCATCCAAACACACAGAGGCAGTTCAAAAGGAATGAGCAGAATATTGAAAACCTTCCGTTATAAAATTTGGGGGTTCAGTTCATTTGTAAGACTGGCCCATTTAAGTCCAGATGACCCAGCAGAAGAGATGGTTTATGAATTGCAGGCCTCCAGGACTTTCCTCTTATGTGAACAGACAGTGCTTGAAGATGCCGGTGCCCAGGAAATGAATCCTGGCTTCTCTTACACTCCACACAGCATGATGTCATAGGATCATAGAATATCCTGAGTTGGAAGGGATCCATAAGGTTCATTGGGTCCAACTCCTGGTATAGAATCAACCAAGATTGATTTTATGAAGAGACCCAATATTCCTCAGAAGGAACAGGCCCAGACTGGATTTTTTAAAAGCAATTTTAAGATTTACAGTACACATTTTGGAGTTTGAGGGCGTGACAACAAAGCCTGTGAGCCCTTATTGTATACATGATGCAGGGTTAGACTAAAACCGAAAAATAGGATTTAATCTTCTAACTTTTTACTGTATAACTAATGAATCTCCAGAATACTCTGAAGGCTCTGTGTGTGAACACATGTGCAGGCAAGTGATACAGCTTCTACTCAGTGTTTAGAGAGAAAACTGCACTGAATAATCATGTAAGACCGAAATCAATGGGGAGTGAGACATCTCCTGCTTTCATGTTTGCTGTTGCTGCTGGGGTAGCACATCTGCCACCAGTGCCTAGCAGTGATTATGGCAGTGGAGCAGCATTCTGGACTGCAGTGGTTATCCTAGACCACAGCAAATGCTACTTCACTAGAATGTGTGGAGACATCTGTGAAATCTCACTGAGCCATCCCCATTTAAATGAACTGATAAATGCAGTTCAGTGAGCTCCTCCACCTAAATCGACCATCAGCAACGTCTCTCTCTTCCTTCTTCCCCCCACTTAAAAAAAAGAACAAGGATTGTGTCACATCATAGAAAGCAACTCTAACTTGGAAAAGGAAACTTATCTGTCAGCCCTAATTCATTTCATAATGCGATTTCCTTCTTCTTGCTGCCAACACTGGAAGAACAGAGAAATATGTGCCTGCTTTCATGGGCATCTTCACATTCAAAAGATCACCTCTGCTGATACCCAGCAGGGCAACATTCGATGAAGTTTGAATCCCCCTACAGCACAAACAGCTTAATTCCAAGCAATTTGGTATAAAGGCGAAAGGATTTTTGTGAGTAAGGCTCAAACTTTCCAAAATTCGAACTTTCTGTAAGAAGTGTTTGTCACTGCACACAGACAAGGAAACATGCCCTCCTACTCACATTTCAACTCTGCCTCTACAGATGCTCCAGGGAGAGCAGAACAGCTGGCCAAAAAAAAAAAAAAAA